>NC_061513.1:328399230-328504147 GCF_022539505.1 Lolium rigidum | reverse complement strand
GACCGCGAGAGGCACCCCCGGCCTCGCTCGATGCACAATTAAGTGTCGTTGGCCTATACATAGGGTTTAATTAGGGTTTAGGGTTAGCTAGGGTTTAGGGTTAGGGTTAGGGTTAGGGTCTAGGCCGGGTTTAGGGTTTAGTGTTTAGGGTGTTTAGGTTTAGGGATTAGGGATTATATATTTAAGGTTTTAGGGTTGTTTAAGGTTTAGGGATCATCGATCGAGTGCGCACACACATTATTAGAGGCACCCGCGCCTTTACGCATAAATTGCATGCATATATGTGTGTGTTTTTTGGCCACCAACGATATATAGATGATCGAGAGAGAGAGATTGAAATCCCCAAGAATATGTTCAAATATACATTAAAACATATGCACGAATGCATGGTAGGACATGCATGCACACTAATTATATATATATATTATGAGGCAACTTAATCAAATGTGTTTTCATTCGAGAGAACTTGTCAAAATTAGAGTTAATTAATTTATCACGATAATTATATAATTAATTAATGAATCTCAGTGGATATGTTATACAACATGATCGATATAGGCCATGTATATATTAATTGGTGTTAATCTAAGGTTTGCTAGCTAGCTGCTATATATAGAGCATGTTTTTATTAGATCGGGTTATAGCTAGTATACTTTAGGGTTATGTGTTTTCATTAAGTAGGGTTGATTAGCTATGGTTAGTTACATATATATGGTTTAGGGTTAATGCATGGCACATTTAATTTAATTAGAGGACCGCGAGGCACCCCCGGCATGCTTGATGCACAATTAAGTGTCGTTGGCCTATATATAGGGTTTAATTAGGGTTTAGGGTTAGGGTTAGGGTTTAGGGTATAGGGTTTAGTGTTTAGGGTGTTTAGGGTTTAGGGATTAGGGATTAGGGTTTCGTGGTTGTATAAGGTTTAGGGATCATCGATCGAGTGCGCACACACATTATTAGAGGCACTCGCGCCTTTGCGCATAAAGTGCATGCGTATAGTTTAGGGTTATTTGTTTTAATTAAGTAGGGTTTGATCAGCTAGGGTTAGTTACATATATATGGTTTAGGGTTAATGCATGGCACATTACATATAGTTTAAATCTCAAGAATGTTTATACATGATAGGCCATACGTGCAAAGGAATTTTTTTCCCCGTGAACTTGTCAAAATTCAAGTTTATCGATGCCAATGGAAACTAGTCCAAAAAATTACATAGAGGACCAAAAGTACTAGACAATAACTAATAGAACCCGCAACTTTACAAAAAGGACCCCAAAACATATAGAAGAAAATCAATCGAGTCCTTCTCGACCGCACATCAGATCTCTGCTCCGCATCCTTTCCAGCAACTCCGTCGCCGGGGACGCACCACTTGGGACGGTGTCGCCGGTAGTCGCCAGGACGAAGGAGAAGAAAGGCCTCAGCAACGACATATTGGCTCTGAGAAGGGCCGCTGAAAGGCCAAGATGTGCACGGGCAAGACGGATGACGCCGTCGTATGCCCCGAGCTTGTGAACTTTAGCAGCTTGACTTCCCCATTGGCCAGATCTGAAGCACCGACCAAAGCAAGCCTCACCGTTAGCGCCATCACATTGATGGCACCAGATCCGGGTTTGGCCGGCAAGATCCGCCGCATTCACCACAGGCCGGATCCGAAGCCGATGACGAGATCCCCGACTCCATTGCGCCATTCTCGCTCATGGGAAACACCGGATCTAAGCTTACAACAACACTAACTCCCTCGGATCCAAATTAGCTGACTCAACTTTGCTTATCTAAATATGGATGTATCCACACATGTTTTTACTCTAGATACATACACGTCTAAGGAAAGTTGAATCAATTAATTTAGTTCGGAGGGTGTAATTTATACAGAGAGAAGTCGGCCTCGTCTCCGCCGGCGAGGCCGCCGGAGAGAAGGGGGAGAGGAGCCGGGGGAGTGGGAAAGACTCGAGGGTGAAAGAGAAGAGGAAGAAATGAGAGCTCCCTGGGGAAGAACATTATTTTTGTCGTTCTGCTCGTAGCTTGAAACTGAAAATTTCGGCCGCGCGCCAAATCATCCCGCCGCATCCATTCGAAAATCCCGTGACCAGTTTTACCCTTTTAACCCCTGGTCCGAAGCTACAACCCACCGACCATGGAGGGCTCATTCGGTAACAATGAAATATCTTGCCTAGATCCCGAACCCTCCCCACAGTGCCCACACCCACCCACCAACCATTCGCCCCATTAGCTCAAAAATACTCTCACACGCCAAAGCTCGACTCTCTACAGTACTAGATCCGCTTCGCCGCCGGCATACTCCTCCACAGCCGTAGCCTTGATCGTGTTGGCTGTCCACCCACCCGATCCGCTCCCCGCCGCCCTCGTCACCGACGGATCCGCTTCACCGCCGACCTCGCCACCGACGGATCTCGCTTCACCGCCGACTTCGCCACCGACGGATCTGCTTCACCGCCGACCTCGCCACCGACTACCTCGGCGCAGCGGCCGTATCAACTTCACCGAATCCCTTGCCGGCCAACCGGATCCGCTTCACTAACGCCCGCTTCTACCGAAACAGGGTCGATTCGTCGTCTCCCGCGTTCGCCGCCGCCGGAATGCAAGTTGCCGCCCCGTCCACCCCGCCGCAGCCTTGGTTAGTAGGCTGGCCCGTTAGATCGCGCTGTTTCTTTAGCCATGTTTTGTGTAGTTATTTGCGGATCTCATATGCCGTTAACTTTCTTGATGTGTTGCTTCGCATGAAGTTTGTTTAAATATTGTACAAGCACAAAAGCATTATCCGGTCGCTACCATCCTCGTTCATTCTACCGACACCTGTGTGCATCCACATATTTATAGCCTTATACCCATTCATTTGCTGCCAACTCGTTTTTGTATCGCATGCTATTGTCGCATCGCTTTTATAGTCATGCTATGGGCATTTCCAATCCGCTTGTTCTTATACCACGTCATTAGCTCACCGCTAGCCGCTAGCTGTTTTCTCGTGTCTCGCTATTCTCACACTCGCTTTTATAATCATGCTATGTGCATTTCCAATCTGCTTTCTATTATACCTCGTCTTTAGCTTATATAGTTATTGCTGCGTGCATGTCCGGTCTTTGTATTATCATAGACCGACTTGTCAATGTTATTTTTCCTAGGGATTGATCATGCGAACCACTTATTAGAACATCCAACATTAACAGCGGGGACGCTAGGGAAGGTTGGAATCTGAGTTCTTGGTTGGTAATTTTGGCAGCTTACTTCCGTTATTATCTATAACCTATATGCATTGTTCCTTATGCAAGAGATTAACACTTGGAACCCCGCCATAGCAATGCCATTCATGCTTTACTATGTTTCGCCTATTTGATATGCTTGTCTTGGAGAAACTGCGAAGGTGATTTGAACCCGACATTTGGTCATTCTTAATGCCAGCTTACTTTATGTGGAAAACCTTGGCATTACCCTACTCTAAATCTGAATGTCCGAAATTCGTATCTCATGCAAAGCAACATCTAGTTGGTTTTAATCTGATATCTGGTAAATATTGGCTTATTCATTTGGCAGCTCAAGTTTTTTGTTATTTGAAACCAGCTGACTTGGTCTTAAATGTGATATCTAAACACAGATTAAGGACAATGGAGCAGGAGGATTAGCATTTCACTTGATGGCTGAACCTAAAATGACGAGCATGTTGACCACGACTAGTGCACGCAAGAGAAGGACTCGCAGCGAGCCAGTATGTGCTTAGTACATGCATCTTATCTTATCTTGTGCTTATTTCTGCTACATGTCGTTATCCGATCTCTACATTGCGTAATACATGTTTGAATAGTTAATTGTTGTAACTATGTTTGCAATATTACCGTAATGCAGTTTTAATGAAGCAGTCATCATTAGAAGGTAGTCGCCAAAAAAGGATCTGTAGCGACCCTGTGCAACATTATGATGTAAGTTTGTGCTTAGTACAAGTTCCATACATTGTCTTATTTATGCAACTAGTTATTATCTTATATCTACATTGCATAATAAATGTTTGCATAGTTCATCGTTTAACTCTTTTTGCATTATTATCAGAATGCAGTTTTGATGAAGCAATCTTCATTAGAAGTGAGGCCCACAAAAACTTCTGATATTTCTTCTGATGCATCTTCTCATAGCCGTCAACCTAGACCTTTGCTTTCATCAAACAGTAAATATCTCAAGGCTGTACTTTATAAAAGACATGGTATTGCCGCTTTAAGATCTCGTAGCCGATATGTTGACAAAGAGTACACAAGATTCAATCAAAGCGATTGCCAAATGTCAACGTGTTATTGATGATGCTAATAGAAGTCCTCAATGATTCTATGTAATTTTTTTATTTGGGCACATGAATTGCCTTGTAATTTTCCTACTTTTTTTATTTGTGTATGTAATTGTGTGTATCATTGATATCGATTTTAGGCTCATGAAATTTAATGCATGTTGACTAGTCAAACAAGTAGGGCACTACAACAGATTGGGCCGGCCCACTTACAGTAGTGTGGGACCCACTTTCATTTTGGGCCGGCCCACTTCTTTAGTAGGCCGGCCCGGTTACACGATAGTGGGATCCACATGCTTATTGGGCCGGCCCACTATCTTGTTGGGCCAGCCCATTTGGTATATGGTGGTCCCACATGGTAAATGGGCCGCCCTTTAACAGGAAGGTGGGACCCACATGTGCTTTTGGCCCGGCCCACTATCTTGTTGGGCCGGCCCACTTGCTATATGGTGGACCCCACATACTAAATGGGCCGGCCCTTTAACAGGAGGGTGGGACCCACATGGGTTTTTGGCCCGGCGCACTATCTTGTTGGGCCGGCCCACTTGCTATATGGTGGACCCCACATACTAAATGGGCCGGCCTTTTAACGAGAAGGTGGGACCCACTCGTGCTTTTGGCCCGACCCACTATCTTGTTGGGCCGGCCCACTTGCTATATGGTGGACCCCACACACCAAATGGGCCGGCCCTTTAACAGAAAGTGGGACCCACTCGTGTTTTTGGCCCGACCCACTATCTTGTTGGGCCGGCCCACTTGCTATATGGTGGACCCCACATACTAAATGGGCCGACCCTTTAATTGGAAAGTGGGACCCACTCGTGTTTTTGGGCCGGCCCACTTGCTACACGGTGGACCCCACACACTAAATGGGCCGGCCCTTTAACAGAAAGTGGGACCCACCGTGTTTCGGCCCGGCCCACTTGCTTCTTGGGCCGGCCCGATAGGCCGTAAGGTGGACCCCACATGTTAAATGGGCCGGCCCATTTAAGTTTTGACCGATCAACCTTAGAGGTTAGGCCCGGCCCACGTAACTAATGGGCCAGCCCAGCTATATAGTTGACCGGTCAAACTATGTCAGCCGGCCCGGCCCGCTTAAGACGTGGCAGTGCCTCGTGTGGGCCTACCATCTACCACGGGGTTTCAGCCGGTTAACGCCGTTAACCGCGGCTAACGGCGTCCGCCACGTGTCGGCTTGCATGACGTCGCCAGTCAACGGGCTCCCGGAAACACTTGCGCAACGGTCCGATTTTCCGTGGCGGAAGGGCGCCCAAGCGCGACGGACCGAAAAACGTCGTTGGACTTTGCCTGACGCAGTTTCCACAACAGAACCCATATCGTCGGGTTAGGCCCATGGGCGACGAAAAATACCCCTTAGCGGACGATTTTGAGACGTTGTCTATCAGAACTTTTCTTGTAGTGAATGAGGTCTATGGGGCCAAGGAGTTCAAATGTTGCCCCCAATACTCCATCAGCATGTACAAGCTCAACTCCAACCTCGAGTATTTCGGAGAAGCTCTTGAGATTTGTGAAGAACAAGGACTGACACCTCAGATGACCTTCTCTCACATCTACTCAAAAGAGGTGATATGCCAATTCTACGCCACAGCCGTCTTCCTTGAGGATGAAGGAGGTTTTCGCTCGTTGAAATGGATGACTAGGGAGCATGTGATGGAGGCCACGTGGGAGGAGTTTGCTAGAGGCATTGGATATGAGCTTCATGACTATGATACCAACATCTTCAAGATTCACCTTCAGCCAAAGCCAATGGCCAAAGAGAAGATGGCCGACCTCTACATTCCCGGAAGGATGTTGTGTGGAAGTGCTTATCACCTTCTCCCCGTCTACGACATCATGAATCGGATCTATCGCAGCACCATCAATCCCAAGCACACCAACCATGATGAAGTGCACGGTTTTCTTGTCAACCTTTTTGTGCGCACTCATGAGATGAGGGGCAGCGGCAAGCAGCTGGACGTCATGGACTATATTTGGCATGAGATGCGTGACTGTGCCTTTCTTCGCAAGCTTCCTCAATATGCACCTTACATCATGAGGCTCATCTGTCTCAAGTGGGAGCAAGAAGGCCGTGGAAATCTTCTTGAGCAATATCACCCCATCACTATCCATAAGGAGAAGAGTCCTCTTGTCAAGAAACATGATCCTCCAAGGTTCGGCAAGGGAGCTCCCAAGGACAAGGACGAAGACGAAGCCGATAGTGATGATTCCGACTATGTGCCCAACTCCGTCAAGACTAAGGGCCTCTTTGCCAAGCTCACCGCTCGCCTCAATAAGTCCTTTTGCTTCAAGAGGGACCTTGAAGATAGGATGTATCAAGCTCACCATGACAACAAGAAGATCCGCCAACGCCAAAAGGCGATGATGAGGCATATGCAGCCTTCCTGTCTCTGAGGGCTCCGAAGACAACATCACTCCTCCCGGTGAGTGGAAGTCCAAGCTTACTTGGTCAAGTTCCGAGGACTCCATCCCCGAGCACATTGTTCGTCCATCTCCACCACCTCATGGCAAGGGTCTTGCTCAAGATGGAGACGATGATGATGAAGACGAAGATGAAGAGGAGGAAGATGTTGAGGACATGGGTGATGAGGATGATGATGACGAGGAGGATGACAACGACGAGTGATTCCCTTGGGGCGTTAGTATGCTCCTTCTCCTTTTTTGGTGTCTCGATGCCAAAGGGGGAGAAGTTGATCTATTAGGACGGGAATTTGCATGGGGATGCCAAGGGCTTGGTGGCTTCATTTTGGTTCTTTCGGCCTTGGCATCAATCCTTCCCCTAGTTATTCGGAACTTTATTCGTATGTGTGTTTGCTACTCTATTCGTGGATCTCCCGATCCCCCTCGTTTGTATTAAGACTTAATCGTTCGTAGCGTAATGGTCTTCACTATTTATCCTTGATTGGCTACATCAATCCTATGGAGGCTTTTACTATTATGAGTTTGGGTTTTCTCTCAAGGAAAAGGTATGAAAAGTTTCACCCAAACTCTCCTATATGCACTTATACTTGCCTCCATAGTGTGCTTGTGCTATAAGATCTTGTCATATGTTCTTCTTAGCACTTATGCTTGGTTTGTAGAATCTAGGGGGAGTTTCTCTCTAGGATGTGTGCATTTGTATACAAATGCATATTCTAAAATATGCACACATCTAGGGGGAGCTTCGTCTAATCTTACAAATCATACACCTTATCATAATATCCTATGAATTATTGCAAATTCGTGTGTTGTCATCAAACACCAAAAAGGGGGAGATTGTAAGAGCAAGATCTATGACCCTTGTTTTGTGTGTTTGATAACAACACTCGAACAATTCTAACCGTGCACAAAGATTATCTTTGATGGATTTGTAGGTGTACGGTGCCCTCGCCGAACACACCATGATCGGAAGACCGAAGCGTAGATCTTAGGTTTTCTGGTTTTGTGTGTGTGTCGTGAGGTAACATGGTAGGAGAGGAAAAGAGGAAAAAGCTGTTTTAGTCTTTGCGGTACTACCGGTACCAGGAGCGGTAGTACCGCTACCCCTACTGGTACCACCCGAGATACCGCTCTGAGGATTGCACATGGAAATGTCCCACAGAACCCGTTACGGTACCATGAGCGGTAGTACCGCTTGAGAGCGGTAGTACCGCCCACGGTACCGCTCAAGTACCGTAACGCGTTACGGTCGTACCGCTGTGGTACCTCTTCGGTACCGCTTCGAGTCCAGTAAGCTCTGGACCCTGTTGTGGTACCTCGAGCGGTACCGCATGCGGTAGTACCGCAATGTGTCCACGTGGACAAGTTCAGTGGGGATTCGAACTCAGAGCGGTACGTAGTACCGCTTCCAGAAGCGGTAGTACCGCTTAGGCAAAAACAGCATGTAACGGTTGGATTTGGAGGGACCTATATAAAGGCCCCTTCTTCTCCAGCCAGCCTTAGCTCTTCTCTCTCTCTCTCTCTCTCCTCCATTGTTGCTGAGCTCAAAATTGAGGGGATCTCCTCATCCACCCAACCAATCTTGCTCATACTTTGAGAGGTGGTGGAGGAGACCCCGATCTATCATTCTACCGAGAGAAAGTTCACCAATTCGTGGTAGTCCTTAGTGGATCTTGGTGTTAGGGTTCCTTGGTGGAAGAGCTTCTTGGTGGAGCACTGGAAGAGCTTCTTGGTGGAGCATTGGAAGAGCTTCTTGGTGGAGCATTGGAAGAGCTTCTTGGTGGAGCATTGGAAGGGTTCCTTTGGTGGAGCATTGGAGATGGGTTCCTATGGTGGAGCATTGGAGATGTGCAGCTATGGAGTCTAGCTTGATGATGTACTAGCTCCATAGGGTGTTGGGAGCATCCTTGTGTGTGGAGCTCGCCCCAACCTTGTGAAGGAATCACCGCCTCGACCGGTGCCTTAGTGGAAGAGGGAGAGCACCTCCGTGGAGCTCTCTCGAGGAAGAAGGTGAGGCCTTCCTTCGTGGTGTGGCCGTCTAGTCTCTTGTGTGAGACTAGCACCTCCTCAACGCAGACGTACTTCCTGTTGTGGAAGGAACTGCGGTAAACAAACCTCACCTCGCCTCCGTGCCCTCCGGTTGTCTCGCTCCTTACTCTTACTATCTTGTTGATTTCTTTACTCGTTGCACATGTCCTAGCATCATTGTAGGAACACTGCTATTGCAAAAGTTATCACCTTTACCTTCTGTTGTGCTAAAATTGAAAAAGGTTAAAACTTGCCGTAGCGCCATTCCCCCCCCCCCCCCCCCCCTCTTGTTCGCTACGATCCATTCAGAACCCATGAACCCCAGTCCACTTTTTTATCATAAGAAACATCTTTATATCGCATTTATCTTGTTTTATACTTGTAGCACTATTTTAATTCGAAAATACAAAAATATTTACTTTTCTTATTTTCATCCAAAACACCAAAAACAATCAACCCCTTTACAATTTTTACTTAGTTACTTTATTTTATCTAGTTTTACTCGCTTTTTTTACTTGTGTTTATTTACTTATGCGAAACCTTGTGCTTGACAACCACACGGTGGAGTTGGGGACACAAGGCTTTTATTTTACTTGCAGGATTGCTAGAAGAAGAGATAAGAGAATACTCTTTGTCCAGCTCTCCGAGAGATTGATATAAACCCTCGAGTCACCCTTGTGGGGATGATACTCTGCTGATACAACACTCTGCACTTTGAGTCCCAACGTATAAATATGTTTTTTGTGTTGCTATTAGCCTTCATCGAGAGTATTTTCTGGCGCCATTGCCGGGAAACTGAAAGGAGTTACATCATAAGGGTAGATGTGTAAGAGGTATTTCCTACAAGAATCTTCTTACAACTGCGTCTCACCAAAGCTTGGGGACGTAACACCACTATGAGCTCTCTTGTCTCTTTTAAATTTTGCATCGTGTTTTATTTGTCTTGTTTTTAGTCTTTGTTTGCTTATTTTTAGTTTTTTCTTGTTAGTTATTTTTCATAAAAAATGAAAACACATAAAACTTAGTATCAACCATGATTAGGCAACACAAAAGAGTGAGAATGTCACAAGGTTGCATCCATGTTATCCAAAATAAGAAATTGAAGAATAGCATAAATCCCATGATAATGATTAAATCTATAGTACTACGTGATAAAATTAAACCTGCTAATATAGATCCTGGGTGTTAAGATTCAAGTTATTCCCACACTCCTTTATAGGATTAGCTAAGACGTGGTATGAAAATGTACTTGAAAAAGAGAAAATACTATGGTTTAATCCGAGAGCTTCATTTCTAGAAAAATTTAGGAAATGCACTATTGAGCATCAAACAATTATGCTTGATTTAAAAAATTATGCTTGATTTTAAGCAACAAGAGAAGGAGGGCATCATGTCACTAGATGAATCGCGCGCTTCGCCGCGCCGCCTGCCAGTCGTTTGTCACCCAGCTTAGCCCTTTGCAATGCAATCGGACGCTTTCATCTAAGAGCGTTGTATCTTCTATGGAAGTGGTTGTAAAAGGGGTAGATAGTGCTACTTGCAGCTGTGGTCTGCCAGGAGCATGGACGTGGCGTTTCTGCAACTATGTGGATGCATAGCTAGAGGACTAAGCGTAATCAGGAATGCTGATACAAAATTTAACATATATTTAAGAAAACATTGTCATTTAGATACTAATTAAGTGCAACAAATCAGTCAGCAAAGTTGTATTGCAATCCAATTTTTTTGTCACCTAGGAGCATGGAGCCTCCACAAACAAAACAAAGATTATACGACTTGTCTACTTGCAAAGTAACATCATACAACCTTTTGACCGTACCAAATAAAGATTATACGACTTGTCTACTTGCAAAGTAACATCATACAACTTTTTGACCGTACCAAATAAAGCCTCTGAGCTGTAATAATAAAATATCATAAATAACGATGAAATGATCTGTTCTGCATAACATCATAAGTGATATGCCAGTTGAAACTATAGGTGGCATACAAATAAAAGCATATATCGATGGCAAAAAATGGAGCTCCAGATTACTCTCTCCATGTCAAACACAGTTTAAGGTCTATATGAAGACACAAAATTTAGCCGCATTCATAGAATAACGGAAATAAGTACCTGTTTCACGCCGGTGACATCTGAGCACCTGTAGGCAGGAGGGGTTTTCTATCTGGTAGTTGGCAAGTCTTCCTTTTGTCATGTGTCAAACACACAAGCAATATTTTATCCTTCCTGGATATGCAAGTTTTCTTTCTGATTTTGATCTCAACATTAACACACATATATGAAATTTCCTTTCTTAGGGGGGACATATATGGTGCTTGTCTCTCATTCAGCTGAACCATGAACCTTGTAATTAATGACAATCATTTGCCACATCATGTGTGAAAAGAAAAACCAACGTAGAAGCCCGGTGAATATATAAGCAGATAGATTTTGATGGCACAAAATTCTAGTAAGTAATGACTACACAACCAAATATTGGACCACCTGCCGTGGATGCACCTTGAGACTACACTAAAAAGAGTGCTGGCACTACACTTAGCAGATTACCTGCAAGAAAAAGAAACATGTTCAGAACTCAGTAGTAGCCTTCTCAAACTCTCAAAAATCGGAACATAAAGCTTCTTTAACCGACACCAATATTTGGTACTATCTAGCTATCGCCAAACAGGTATTTTTATGCCAACTACCTAGGAATGTAAATGCGTGATCTGAGAATATAGAACCAAATGTCAAGGAGGTATGCAACTGCACCATATCAACAGTGGCCAAACATGTATTTTTATGCGAACTACCTAGGAATGTAACTGCTCGATCTGAAAATATAGAACCAAATGTCAAGGAGGTATGCAATTGCACCTGGTATCAACAGTGACAAACCTGCCGGCACTAACAACTACCCAGTATGATCAGTTCAAAGTAGGCCAAAGGCGACACATAGGTCACACAGAAGGCAGATATGTGCGTCACG
Organism: Lolium rigidum; assembly: GCF_022539505.1. NCBI lineage: Eukaryota > Viridiplantae > Streptophyta > Magnoliopsida > Poales > Poaceae > Lolium > Lolium rigidum. Next base: position 328,492,420 of record NC_061513.1, on the reverse strand, counting down.
AGCTGAACACCAACAACAACACAACAAAAATTAAGGCTGCCAAGCACTCCATCAACAATATGCACACAAAAACACCTCACCTTCATGAACGCGGGAAGAATGGCGCTGCCAATCCACAACCATTCAATGAAGGCATAGCAAACATGGACTCCCACGGGCACCCTCTGAACACCAATTTTGCAATGGATGACCAGTTTCAGAAAATAATGCTGTCGTGAATGATAAGAGTGAAGACCAAGAAAGAACACAACAATATAATCCCGAAGAAGAATAGTGTTAAATATAACTTAGGCTAGGTAGATTTTCACTATTATACATTGACATTATCTTGTCTGGCTTTTACTCAAGAATTGTGCACATCGTCGAAGCTTTCATGCTATGGATAAAAAGGCATCACATATATGCTGAAGTGATAAGTAGATATCCAAGGAAGTGATATTGGAAACGTCAACTCTATCAGAGCCTAGTTTAGTTTATTCATATATGTCTAGCTATTAAAGATAGAGATGCAGATATTAGCTACTGGATATTAGAGCTTTAAATAAAAAAGGCTACTTAGTAGAAGAATTGCTTTCAGATTTTTGTATCATGGATACAATGTAAGCTAAGCTGCATATTATTTAAAAACCATTTTATGATAGTTATCCCCAGGGGAAGTTTCCAAGTAGTTAATCTGCTCACTCGGATCCTTGAGCAGTTTGATTTCCCCCAATGCTATTCCTTCTATGTACTTCCCTAGCCGATTTTTCTTTATCACAATTGAACACCAGTCTGAAAATAAATAGCAGGCAATTCCTGATCATTAGCTTACATGGACTGAACTGTTCACAATGAAATCTGGGAATCATTAGGTATAGTAGAAAAATATTTTCCAAAATCATCATGGTATAACAGAAAATAAATTATCTCAAAATCGATGCATCGACTAACCTAGAGAATTGTCAAATATTACACAATACTGGGTTTCAAGTATTTAGACAAAGGAAGAAAGAACATAAATTACGCTTTTACCCAAGAAAAAAGCATAGGATCAGAAAATTTTAACAAAAAGGACATGATAAATTCGTGTAAACCAACATACATTCCATCGCTCAAATTCATACATACAACGATCTCCTAGTGTTCTTACACAATCAGGGAACTTCCTAAATCACATTTCAAACAAAACATTACTTGTGTGGTGTCACATGGCCAGTGTGTCTCGCCAATGGAATCTAAAAGATAGGCAACAGAATATATGCAATATATGCAGGCATTAGCACACACTACTCAACAGATATTTAAATCCATGCATGCATACTGAGATAAAATAAGCCTACCGATCTATGGTATACATACTTCAAAGTTGAGAAGGTCATGCATTATAAAGCCTAGGCACTAAGAGAGCACCTAAAACATTACCTCTTGTTCTTGCTTATCTACAAAAGTCTTTCGCAGTTCAGGTACCTCTGCTTCCAATTTCTCAACCTGTGAATCTTCTCTAAGTCAACAATGTCCAAAGAAATAAGGATCAAAGGTCTAAAAGTAGAATATTACTATCTTAAAGTGACTTTTTACTTAGCCAAAGATAAAATACAAGGACTCTGTTTTAACCAAAAAAAAAAACATAAGAAGCTTGAGTAATGAAACTGTCTTGTCTTAGGGAAAGAATAAACTAAGTTATTCTAGATGACAACACTACATTAGCACTCAGCATACGTCTATTGTCCTGTGTCACCATCTCCTTAGAGAAGTTTCTAACTCCTCAGCTCTGTGAATATAAATATATGGCTTGTGAGGTTCTCATAGGCCAAATAAGTAAAGTGCCACACTAAAGCTATATGGCTTGTGAGGTTCTCAAAGACCAATGAACTTACAGTGACAACCTAGAGAATATAAATGAATGTAAGATTTTAAATTAGACTGCTATAACAAAACTGATGAACATGATTAAAGTATACAAGGTCTATCTCAGTTAAATCTGAAGTTCTATATAAGATTTCTTGTAATTGAGCCCTTGAAGCTGCCGTGCCTAATTCTAGCAACACTAAATTACTTCTCATGCAGCCAATGCCATAAGTGAAATTCAATCAAGCAAACAAGCATTCATGTAGTTATAGTTATAAGCTGGGAACATCTTTAACCAAAAAATCATGTAAGAAGAACTCAGTCCTTGCTAGCAACGGAGTATGCGGCGGCCGACAACTCTAATAGGTAGAGCCATAGTTGAATAGGATGCTCCTCGGTAATATGTTTAGCACATGATGTGGTCAGTTCAGAGAATATCACAATTCTTGTTTCACTATGCAAGAAATACTTACTGCAACATATACATTATATTTACTTTTTTTCTTCTTGTTTTAATCCAGACGCTCGTTAGGACTTGCCGAAATCTGTTTGAATATTAATCACCAGTTCACAATCTAGCTCAAGTCATAGCTAAGCTCCTAAGCCATGTGCCTAACAATTCCCGGTGAGCAAACCAGAATTGTAGGGGAAACAAATTGACTGCTAATTCAATACTCAACACAACCAGCCATCAAAGAGTGCTCTAATCTCAAGTCATCAAGTCCGTCACACACTTTCCACTCAAACAACCATTTTTTCTAATATTTATAAACGGATATAACCACATCAAATTTCTGAGTTTGAATGTTTAAGAAAAGACCATGTAAGTAGCTGCAATTTGGTAATCCACTCAAACCAAAGTCTAGCACCTTGTAAGGATAAAAAAAAGTCAATTGGCTCGATGAAAACACACGAATTACTGGAAAACCTATGCATGCCGCCAAATTATGGGGAGTTGCAACTTGCAACCCAATGGACGCTCTACCACAACTCCAACCTATCCAAAGCTCAAACCGGTTGAACCACCACTATCAGAAGCAGTAGAAGCACCCAATTAAATACGAAACACTATGGTAAGCAACATGTGTCCTGCACCCAAACAAAAAAACAGGGAGAGAAAGAGGAGCACATAGACCTGCTAGTACTTGACCTTGACGGTGTAGGAAAGCAGCATGGGAGTCAAGTCATGGAGTTGGGCGTGAGACTGCCACGATCTAGGCGTGCCATGTGCGATAGGTCATCGAACACCCGCACCAACTCCGGCAGCCAGAACTATGCCGACGGCTCCCCGGGCTCCAGCGGCATCCGCATTTACCTTTGCACGTGATGCAGGTCTACGTGCTCTCAGGTTGCTCCATGCTCACAGGATTTGCCTGCAATTTTGGGCGAACAGCGGCAACCGCAACCAGAACAGCGCCGCCAGCACCACAACGGCGTCGAGCAGTATCGCCATTGCGCACCGCGCTGTTGGCTCCGTCTCCTCCTCCCCCCCCCCCCCCCCCCCGAAACTGAATCTAGCGGATTGTGTCCCTCCCCATCGGCAAACCCGGTCAACGCGGCGTTCCCTCAGCCGCCGCCATTCCACGCGTGGGCTAGGGTTTCGTTGTTTGACGCCGCCGCGCCGTCCGCCGCCAGCGATATTTCCGGCTGCCGTCGCTCCTCCCTTGAGGAAGAACGGGGTTCGTGGATGGGGCAGGAAAGGGGACATGGAGCTATCCCCGTTGGTGGCTCGTTCACCGTCGGTGGCTCCACCGCAGAGAGCCATGGCGTTGCCAGCTCCGGCGAGGTGGACGGCTATGCTCCGGCTCTGGCCCTCTCTCTCTCTCTCTCTCAACTACGGTGCGGGGCGAAGAGATCAGGGGAGATGAGATGCGAACGGAGAAAGAAAAAAAAAAGGGTTGTCGGTGGCGGCCCCACACGGCGATGCGGGCACCGTCCAAGCCCTGAGAACGCAGGGATTGCAACAGCATTATATCTTGTAAATAATTCTAGAATTAGGGTCTAGTGTTTCTATCATATCAAAAGAGCTATATAAATTAGTTAATCTAAAAATATGGAAGAATTCGCTATTGATTTATTACTTGATGATGATTCAACCAAAAAGGATTTAGGCAAAGTACATGATATAATTATTTAATTACATATGACATATGCGCCTATTGATTTTATTGTTATGGACATGGGAGAAATACCTCTATTCCTTCCTTGGAAGATATTTTCTGAGAACAGCATGAGGTATCATCTTTATCTTTACCTACTAATAAAGGAAGTAAGGTTTTTCCCTTATTTTTCGTCCGTTTTTTAATTGCCCTTAATTTTTGATGGAAATTACTTAGCTGCCACTGGAAAAACTGAAAACGGTTTGCACGGTTCGCTCGCTTCCTCCGTCGATCACCTGGGTCCGCTTCCTCCTATTTTTCCGGCCTGCTTCCTCTCTCGCTCGGCTGGGCCTGGCCCAGTTTTCTGACTGCACAATCCGTTCATCACCTAACTATCGAATCCAGAACAGGTCTGTACGGAACTCGATTCCTCCAGAATCGCTCGATATATCTGTTTAATTTCTTGCCCCCTGATCCAAGAAATCCTCTCATATATAGCTCCTCTCCTCCGCTCTTGAATCTCACAGGAACCCCTCTGAAAAATAAACTAAATCGATCTCACGAAGTCGCCGAAGTTCGCTCGCCACCGAAGGTCGAAATCGAGCCCTTCATAGTCAATGGAGGTCAGGATCGTCTTCTGCCCCTTCATGTATGTTTTCCGCGCACAAGAGCGCCCGAAGAACCCTCCGATTAACTAGGCCCGGCGTGGTCCTCGAATCCAAGGATTTTGGGTCTAGCCGCCGACCGGTCAAAAGCGGAGGCCGTCAGATTTAGCATGGCTCAAATTGATCTACCACAAGGAAGCTAGAGCTCCAGGGAGGCAAAGAAAACCAGTGCGGATTGCTGGTTCATGTAGGGACAACACCTGACTTTGTGATTCTTCAAAAAAAAAAGTAAAAATCTTGCGCTGCAGGCAGGAAAACAAGGAGCAGTGCGAATAGCTGATTCAGCTAGGGAAGATGACACTGTCAGGGAGAGCGGGCTCTGTACGCGAGGGTGTACACGGGCAGAAGGTAATATCAGAGTAGCTTTATTGATGTTACCATTGTGCGCACGTAATCAAGCTATACCTTTCAATTCCTTTCACTTAAATCAGTTTTATAATTTTAGCATAATGCGTCCTCAGTGAACAAGAGATTAAATCCAGCACTGGTTCAGTTTTGTATGTCACCACTACATGTTTGTGATCAACGACGAAGGAGACCATACATCACTACAGCACGACACGCAAATGTCCACCCCCACGGTGGCGTCGAGCTCGCTTAAAGGTCCGGCACAAAGAACACATCTTTTGTACCGTAAGGAAATCGGTAGAAGAGAGATTCAGAGGATAATTAGAGTTCAAAAGTTAGAAAAAGGTAGAAAATACTACTACTAGAAAGGATAAGGGAGTATTTTAAATCCGCCGCATCGCGCGGTCACTGTCCTAGTTGATTTTAAAGAAGGGAATGTCAAGTTTAAATTCCCACACAAGAAGTGTATGGATCACTTTCCGAGGAAGAAGGAGGTAGAATTAATGCTACCACATAATTTCCATGACACTTGAAAGTAAGCCCAGCTATATGGGGCGACCCTAGCTAGCGATCGCTCTCTTTGCGCGGAGCGATCGATTTCCGACATTCCCGAAAAGGAAACCGCGATCGATCCGATCTTTTCCATTTCCGTCTCTGAGCGACCGCGCTCGAAAAATAAAGAGGGGAACCGGGATTCGAACCCGCGACCAACAGCTTCGCCCCCGCGCGCCGACCAACTATGCTACTGTTTGTTCGTGTCAAAACGTGGGCGAACATACTTTTGTAGTATAAACAACACAGGTAAAAAGCAAAAAAAGGTAAACAGCGTTCTAAATTAGAAAAACCTGAAAAAAATCGAATGAAGTAGTTACTGCAAGGCCCACTTTGCGTTATTTATCAACCAGCCTTCCCATTATTTATCAATCCCCCTTCCCGTTATTTATCAACGGCAAATATGAAAAATTATCGATCCAAAAAGCTATTTTCATTTAAAATATTATGGAAAATAATTAACTCACAAATTATCAACCGTTCTACCCATTATTTATCAATGGAAAATGTGAAAACTTATCGATCTAACAAGCTAATTTCATTTAGAATATGTTAGTAACTTTTTTAGCTTACAATTTATCAATCCCTCATCCCGTTCTTTATCAACGATAAATATGAAAACTTATCGACCCAAAGGCTAATTTCATTTAGAAAATTATAGCGATTTTTTAGCTCACAATTTATCAACCCCCTTCCCGTTATTTATCACCGGCAAATGTGAAAACTTATCGATCCAAAAAGCTATTTTCATTTAGAATATTTTGGAAAAAAAATTAACTCACAATTTATCAACCGCTCTACCCATTATTTATCAATGATAAATGTGAAAACTTATCAACCTAACAAGCTAATTTAATTTAGAATATGTTAGCAACTTTTTTAGCTTACAATTTATCAACCCCTCGTCCTGTTATTTATCAACGCTAAATGTGAAAATTTATCGACATGAAAACCTAATTTCAATGAGAATATTTTAGCTATTTTAGCTCACAATTTATCAAACCCTCTGCCATTATTTATCAATGGTAAATGTGAAACGTTATCGTCCCAAAAAAATAATTTCACTTAGAATATTTTAGCGATTATTTATCTTACAATTTATCAACCCCTTTTCGCATTATTTATCAACGTTAAATGTGAATAATTATCAACTAGAAAACGTAATTTCATTTAGATTAATTTGCGAATTTTTTTGGCTCAAAAGTTATCAACCATATTCTCTCTATTTATCAACGGTAAAATGAGAAAAGTTACCGACCCGAAAAGTTAATTTCATTTCAACTATTTTGACGATTTTTTTAGCCCAAAAGTTATCAACCCCGCGTCTCATTATTTATCAGCGGGTAGAATGAAAAAGTTACAAACCCCAAAAGTTAAATATCATTTTGAATATTTTAGCAATATTTTTAGCTCATAAGTTTTCAAACCTTATGCATGCTATTTATCAATGCTAAAATGTGAAAAGTTATCGACCCAAAAAGCTAACTAAGTTAAAAAATGATATTTATTTAAGTTGCAAGTGGTAGTTAATTTGACTCGCAAGTGGTTTCCCCACCCGTTATTTTCCCCTATAAAAACCACTAGCCCGAAAAAGGGAATTGAAAAAATGAGTCCAAATAACATGAATTTATATACAAAAGTAGAAACAAAAAATAGAAAAAATAAAGGAAATTGTTAAAAGGGAATTGAGTAAAGAGAATTGGAAAATAAGGATGTCAGTCAAAAAATAGAAACTAAAACGACAAAACAGGACACTGCCAAAAAAAAAAAGGAATTGACCGGACGGAATTAAATTCGTGAATTAAATGCGCGAAATTAGTACGGAGTACTATACGAAATTAAACATGCGGATTAAACGCTCCAAAAATGGAAATAGAATTGGTCCAGCGAATTAAATGCGCAATATTTACTGTCGTAATTAACTAACGTAATTTATGCGCGACAACGAATCGCGAATTAAATGCGCGGAATTTACTGCTATAATTAATTAACGTAATTTAATGCGCGGGGTAACAGAAAACGACAAAAAAGAAAAGGGAATGATTCGCGCGTCGCGCGAGCGCTTCGCGCGGAGTAACCGCTCGCTCGCGCGGGCGAGCGCCAGGGAGGGGATTTGAGCTATATGGCTATAAAGAAAGCGCTTTACGGGAGGCAACCCGAGATATTTTTTTAGATTTGGTTTTAATTTTCATGCTTGTTGTAGCATGTTAATATTATTTTGGGTTTACTCTCTGATTTTTAAATAAAGTATCAAGTTTTTACCCCTTTGGATGTTTAAAGTCACAAACATAATTTGGAGTTGTTGATTTCTGCGTTGTACTTTTTAGTGCACGATTTTTTTAATTTTTTTGGTAACTCAGAAAATCTTGATAAAATCACAGTAGCTGTAAATTTTCATCAACTATATTCAAGTAAATTAGCTAAATTTTATTAGGTGTCTAAGTCGTGATAAAAATTCAGTTTTGCTGCAGCAATAGTTCTGGATTTATTGTGCCTTACTTGTACTTTGTTAGATCCATTCTTTTGAGTATCAAAATGATTTTTACTCGTAACTTTTAATATTCTATAATGAGTAGAACATTATGTGTTATCTATTTCATGAATATATAATTATATTCTTGAGTAATAGAGCAGTAAGCATGATTTTTTTGTACCTCTAATATCACCTCATAGAAAAGAATGGGCATAAAAGTTTATGTTGAAGTTTTTTCGCAGAGAATGGAAGAATATCACACTAAGATGATTCAAGTATGATGAATATCATAAGCTTGGAGATTCCCATGACACTCCATTGGATTCATTCAAAAATTTCTGGTTTGAACACCTCTAAACTCTGTTTTTTGAGCAACATAGAGTTTTCACAAAAACTTGGAACGTCCTTATTTTATTTGTGTCTAGTTTTGTTTTTAAAATAAAAGTACCATCATATTGAATGTTTATAATGCATATGCATGAGCTACTGAACCAAACTCTTTATATCTGAATGTTCAAAGTAAAATAAGTTGCATGATTATAAAAGAAAAGGAAGAATGCCTAAAAGCTGAAATTATTTTGTGTATGGTATTTCTAGTTTCACATGCTCTATTGAGTGATTATTTGTAATGTGCCTTATTCAGTGCTACTTCTTGATAGTATACAATAGATGTTTAATTTTAAGTATCATTGATTGATGATGAATGAATAGTCTATGGATACTATTGCATGCTTTTAGACTTGTTGCTAGCTAAAATATTTGAATTCTTACACAAGCATAGACTTTTTTCAAAGATCAACTCAAATCCAATGTCTATCATACCTTCCTATATAGCACTTGCGATTCCAAGTATAATGTGTGTGTTTTTCCTCCAACCTTTTCAAAATTTCCTTTTTTGTGTAATTTAAAGCTCATAAGAAAGTAAGGTGTGGAAGGAAAATACCACTATGCATGTTGTGGGTTTTACTGATTATGAGTAATGAGCTAGACCATAACCATGTTTATTGGGGAAGTCTTTCAATATTGCACTATCGTGGTATTTCACCATGTGTTGATCATCATTTATTTTGTTTTGTTGATGGCTATCTCTTGTGGAATGAATGGAGGTTATTTAAGAAAGTATGCATACATTGTTAGATGAGAGAAATGAGTCACTAACCGAAGCCATGCTTAATCCTGGTGAAAGTTTCAGCAACGAGCATCCTCAATAGGAAGAGTGAGAACAGTAAGAGAAAAAGAGTTGTGAAAAAAAGAGTGGAAAAAAAAGAAAAGAAAAAAGAGTATGAAAAAAATGAGAGAGAGTTAGAGAGGACGATGCTCAACGTCTGTTGTTCATGTTGTCTCGGTATGGATGACCTATAGTTGAGATACCCATCTCCTTTGGTCCTTTGTACAGGCAGCATGACGGTACCTCATTGCGATACTTGGTTGAAACATGTTTTTTGAAAAGTCTTGGTAACCTGAATTTGTGAAACGAGAGGTGTAGTCCTTAGCATTCAATCAAATGAGGCAATACTTACTCATAAGAGGTCAAAGTCATGACACATAGATATCTTCATACATGAGATACTTGGTACCCCATCCTTACTATTATTGTTAACATGGATAGCATAGCTCAAAACCATGTTTTATGCTCTCTACTTTTTATTTTGTTGGAAGTTTAGCACATACATTATCTGCTTACTTTCTTGTGTTCAAGAGTCAAAATAAATATTTCTGAAAAGAGAGGACGAAGAGTCTTCCAAAAATTCTATAGGATTATCCTAAGCATGCTTTATGATTCATATTACTTATCATTCATGTTTCTTACAATGCTATTTACTATTATGCATGCTTTGTAGAATGTAAGAGTTATCACTTGATGAGTTCATATTACTTATTGTCATTCTTTATTGACTGAACCTTGTGATACTTTGCATGATTATTTAAAATCTATATATTATAAAATCCAAAGTTCATGTTAGTTTTATCACCTTTATTCTCGGGACGAGCATAGGTTAAGCTTGGGGATGTTGATGCATGTAAATGCATACATGAACTTTGTCCTTAACCATATTGAATTCACACATATTTTCAACATATCTGATGATAGATTTATGGGGATTTACCAATGATCCCCTTTATTTGGTTTATAGCTCTGCAGAACAGGAAAAAACCCTGTTTGGTATATTTTTTACTTTCAGAGACCTATACAGAGTCAAATTGACATGAGATTTTTGGAGCGTCATGCTTTCATTGGGAGAAGCAACCTGGGCACTGGAACCTCGCCTGGAAGGGCCTGAGGCCCAAAAGAGATCAGGTGGCGCGCCCAAACATGTACGGCGCGCCACCTGCACTCTTTCGACCGTCGATCGTCCAAATCGCGTGATCTTTTCGCCCACCGATGTATTTTGTCCTAAAAATCACTATATATATGGCCTCAAAGAGTTCTCGGGAAGAGAGCGCCACGGAAAGATAGAAACACGAAAACGGAGGCTGCAACAGATAAGATTGGAGGGGGAAACTCCGTCAGGATCACCGCCGGAGGGATCTCCACCTTCTCCCACGTCTTCATCATCATCACCATCATCAAGGGAGAGTAGTCCACCTCTGAACTATGGGTTTGTGATAGTAGCTTGATCTATTTCTCTCATGTTCTTCATAGTTCTTAGTGATGTATGAGCTGCCTCACATGATTATGGCCATATTTGTAATACTTATGTGGTGGATCCTTATTTTATGATATTGTGCTATGAGATCTGATTGTATTATGTGTAAGATGTATTGATATATGCATATTATGTTACCCGTTTTTAAGTATATGTTCTGATCCAACATCTTTGGAAGAGCGTGTGTGAGGTGATGTGTGCATTAGATGGATAGCATGGTTTTAGTGATTGAATAGTGACAACAAATTCATGATCTATTATGGCTTTGCCTTTTCTTTTGCTACCTCACTAGGGATAAAGTGAATCCATGTGCTATGTCCACACGTGACGAAAGTGATGATCTTGTTTGGTCAAGGTAGCATATTTGATATTCAAACATCATGTCAAGGTACTTATGGCTATACTCTGTTAATTCTTAATAGGAGATTGCTTGGAGTTTTCACTTTCTTGTGGAGTATAAGAGAGATGTGTTGCCTAATCTCTATGTTAGAACGTGATGCCCATATGAATGCGTATCTTACTCATGTTATTATTCCGCATCCTCATATCTCATTGATGAATTACTATTTGTCTACTACAACTTAAAAGAGAGAATAGTCAAGTGAACCCATGAACCCCGGTCCACCTTTTATCATAAGAAACACCTTTATATTGTTTTTATCTTGTTTTCTACTTGCGGCACTATTTTAATATGAAAATATAAAAATATTTAGTTTTCTTATTTGCATCCAAAACACCAAAAACAATCAACCCCTTTACAGTTTTTTTCTTGGTTACTTTATTTTATCTAGTTTTACTCGCTTTTTTACTTGTGTTTATTTACTTACGCGAAACGTTGTGCTTGACAACCACACAGTGGAGTTGGGGGCACAAGTATTTTATTTTACTTGCAGGATTGCTAGAAGAAAAGATAAGAGAATACTCTTTGTCCAGTTCCCCGAGAGCTCAATATAAACCCTCGAGTCACCCTTATGGGGAAGATACTATACAACACTCTGCACTTGAAGTCCCAACGTATCAAGATCTTTTTAGCGTTTCTATTAGCCCTCATCAAGTGTGTAAATTGTGGCCTCTTAAAGACGGTAAGGGATAAAAGTTAGCTCTGATGTCACGGACAATGAGTCATTTGTGACAAAAAAACATTATGATGGAAGGGTTTCCTACCATAATATGGGTTTAACCGTGAACCCGTTAATCTTAGCCGTCCTTTTGTTTTACTTAGAAAAACTTTTCCGTCACGAGGGTATATGTAAGCACAAGCCTACATACTATCGTCCAAGACAAGATGAACAATTCAGGTTTTTTGTCAATGATTATTTGCAACTGCAATGTGCCCCTTTCAAATCAGATGTTAATTTTGTGAACAAAAGGCTGGGCATATATATGACATTTTTCTTTTTAAACAGTAGGCACAAAGTGCCCAGCTTTAAATTAATAAAGTCCATACGGCTAGGGTTGAAACAAGATGTAGAGGAAGAACTTACAAGCAACACAGCCAACAACAACAACAACAACAACAAACAAAGGAAAACAAGAAAAACATCTGGAGTCCTCGATGCCCTTCAAACATGAGCGTAACACCAAGGGGCGTCGAAGGAACGTCGTCAACAGAGTGTCCGTCCTCGCCTGCACCAGGAGAAGCGACACATCGCCTGGGCGTTCTCTTCCGTGACCGGAGAGGGACCCCGAACCACTACCACCTCACTTCGGCTCGAAGGGCGCTACACCGCCATCATTGGAAATGCTCACCCTAAGCAGAGAGCTGTCCAGGAACCAGAATGCCAATTGGGGCACGAAAGAGCCGAGCTACATGCTGCACCGAGCTCACCTTGAGACGCCTTCCCGCCCGGCATGGATCCAGTCAGTCACGTAGAAACGAAGCCGCGGGTTTGATCGTTGATGAAGAAGTTGCAGAGGACTAGGAGATCACCAAGGTACACAAGGAACCAAGACGAACGCCGAGCCACACCGCCGCCGCCACCACAAGCCAACACATAACCACACCCACCGCCCCATCGATCCTAAGGCGGCGCCTTCAAGAAGGTAACGATGCTACCAGCGCCGCCGCGGCCCCAACAAAGTTGATGTTTTCATCTAGGAGACGGAAGGGGTGGGGAGGGAAGGAGAGAAAGAACGGTACCTCAAGAGGGACGCACGGTGCCTGCAGGCATTGTCACCGTCGGAACAGCAAGGCTGGCCGGAGATTTCTCCCTCTCTCACAACCCGAGAACCAGCATCTAACCCGGCCAGAGATCCGGCGAACGAGGGCCGCCATGGACAACAGCCGGAGATGAAGGGTGAGCTGAGGAAGAAGTGGGGAGGACGGCCTTCAGATCTGGCTTCGGCGTTCGTTGAACCCGCCGCCACGACCAACGCCCAATAGCACCTCATCGTCCGCACGGCCGAGGGTGTTGGACCGCATATGCGCCCACCGCTCGCCGCCAAGCCGGTAGCGCCTCACGCAGAGGCCGCCGCCTCAGCGTTCATGGACCTCCACCCAGGAGAACCAGCCAGTAGAAGTTGCGCCGTCGCCCGCGAGAAAGAAGACAGCGCCACCGATCTTCGCCGCACGAGGATCCACCGATTCCACGCTGTAGATCTTCGCCGCTGGAGGGAAAGGGCCCCACGCCGCCTCCTCACGAGCAAGATCCAGGGGTCAGCCGCCGCCGGCACCACCCGGGCTTTGCCCGGCGGTGGAGGGGGGGTGGGAGGGAGCGGGGAGGATAGAGCTGGGGTTAGGGTCCGAAAAGATCCTATGCTCTGGCAAAATCATTATATCCACTCCAAGTGCAGTAGAATGAAGCACATCGATTGCTTAACGTACATATTTTTTATCCCCACGTCACATATAAAAGGGGAAGTTGACTGCAAGTTCGGTACGACCGTGGGCCTGGGAAGACTCGCCCGAGCAGCCGACGCTAACAACCAAGTAGTTAGTGTGCGTGCACCTTGATCGATAATGGACAGTGGCTGCTTAGGACATCCAGGGGTATATATGATGCCCCCTTGCGGAGCCACCACGTTCGTTTGGATTCGTGGCCATCCGATAGCGCATCCAGCGAATCTCAACCGTCCACGCGTTTTAACCAGAGTGATATAAAAAGTTCAACTCATGGTGAAAACCCTAACCGCACCCGCGCCTGCCCCTCCGTTCCTCATCCTCGCGGGAGGCGGCGGCTGCACCTCCACGTCGTTCCTCCTCCTCCTCTTCGCTCCACCTCCGCCTCCCACCTCTCCCCTCTCGTTCCTCCCCCTCCTTCGTCTCTCTCTGATGGCCCTTGTCAACCTGCGCGCGAGCGTCGTGTCAGCACGAGCAGGGCGCCGTTCTTGTGCGCGGGAACCGCGTAAGGCGCGAGCTGGGCGTCGTGCTTGGACGCACGACCCCTCTGCCCCGCCCACAGCCGCCACAAGTTGCCCGGAGGAGCCCTCCAGCGACCCGCTGCCACGCCGACCTTCAGGCTGCGTCGAGTGACGAGTCCCCACGTCGAGCACTGCTCCTCCTCGACGCTCTCGACCTCTACGTCGACCTCCAGACCTCCAACCTCTTTGGATTTGATGGTATGTTCTGGGCTAGGTCGGTGGTGTTCCTCCTCTCTCTGTCTATTTAATCCCCCAAATCTTATATGTTTATGCAAATTCTATGTATTGTGCCTACAAGTTGTTTGGCAAAATTCCAAGCAGGCCGTTCTCCAAATTCCAAGTAGTAAGGAGATGGAGAAGCAGCACTACAAAGATCCCAGGTTGCAGCCCTCCTCTGTGCAATAGTTCCCTGGAGGCAAAGGTTGAATTTCCTCTGCCATTTCATGGTCTAACCAAGATTTTGATTTAGCTCATTATTTTGTGCTTGAGACAATTTTATTATCAAACCAAACTGCTGAATGCATGCTTGTCTGAAATGTCGCATACCCAACTAACTCCGTATGAAAATAAGAAAAGTCAATATCAAGTGGCATGTCCATAGTTCTGCATTTTTGAAACTTCAAACTTGGATGCTCCTCTATTCTGTTTCAGGATGTGTAAACTTATCCAGAGTTATGATCACCGATCTTTATTGTATTGAGGAAAGGGGAGATAATGTAGTTGAATATGTTCCTAATTATATAAAAGTAATTTTGGTTACTTACCTACTACTATCTATTTTCATCTGCCTTTTCTTATCCTGGACTGGGCTTCATTTCACAGTGGGTTGATATGAAAATCCACAACTGCATATTGGATAATTCATTTCCGTTTCCGTATTCTTTAAATAGGTAAACACATCAAGGATATTGACATATTGTAGTGCTGCTCACTTGTGGCATAGCAGCAGCGGACATTCTATTTTCTGGACCTTTCCTTCATAAATTGAGCATTATGATCAATTCATTCACAAGGTAATTGGTAAATTCTGCCATCTTAGAGGTCCAACAAAAAGTTTGGTATGGTTGTCACTTCGAATTTATCTTTAATGTATTATCTTAATCAAATAATCATAAACAGAATAATTTACAAAACTATCCTGTGCTGGTGTCTCTGTTCTCTTATGCACATCCAATAGTATTTGGTAACCTCATCGATTGTTATCACCCCTATAAAAAACTGTACCAATGTAAAGATATATATGTACAGAATAAAATAAGAAAAGAGGGACACTTACATCCATAGTACGTAGATGAGATCATGAGAGAGGTAGGCCTAGCTTCAGGACGATGCTTCTGCGGTAAAAATGAAAAAACTGTACCAATGTAAAGATATATATATATATGTACAGAATAAAATAAGAAAAGAGGGACACTTACATCCGTAGTAAGTAGATGAGATCATGAGAGAGGTAGGCCTAGCTTCAGGACGATGCTTGTGCGGTAAAAATGAAAAGGCCAGTAGCAATGTTATTAGCTTCGGGACGATGCTTATGCGGTAAAAATGAAAAGGCCAGTAGTCAATTTTGTCCAGAAGTAGCATTCATTGCTGACAAATCTGAACCAAGTTTGAATTATATATATTAACAAATATGAGTTTTCAAACTTTGTCGGCACATTAGGAAACATAACTTCAGTTGGAATAATCCCTAAAGGATAACAGTGAAGTAGAGAATAAATACATATGCCCACCTCAATGCCCTTGCCAATTTCAGGTACCGCGTACCACCCCCTCTCTTCCTCATCTAGACATGTCGTAGTGCTGGACCTATTAACTCTGAAACACCTCGTGTATGAAAACCATGTGTATGTAGGAGCTATGTGCTTTTGATCTAGATCTAAGCAATCATTGGTATGTGTAATATATTTCCCTATGTTATCAATGTTTGCTTGTCAAATGTGTAATCTATTTTATCCATTGTGTGCTTCTGGTAAAAATACAAATACTCAATTATTCCAATAAAAATTTGCTAGGGCGTGAAATGATCTGATGACTGGATTATAGAATTTTACCTGCTGCTCCATATATACTCTGTAATTTCATAGTAGGAGAATCTCTCTGCTTTTGGGATGTTGTAGACTGTTCTTTCAACATTGAATTTCCATTCTGATATATGTGATTGCCTTCTCATATGATTCACATTCGTATCATGCAGGTTCTTCATTTTTCACAACTTCCTTTGCATCTTGAGCATATAGCTGAATAGGGAGTATTTATTTTTTCAACGTGCCTCCAATGGTGTACTAAACCATCTGTTGTATGGTTGATAACTTGTATTCGATACTCTATTTGGGTCTTTTACTGGTTATTAGCTGTTGCATGGTCGAGTTTACCACTAGATTGTTTTTTTTTCACCTTGATGCTCTTCTATTGTCATCATATGTTTGAGCATTTTTACTCCTGAAACACCTCTCCCACATACGCCACCACTAGATTGTTTCTGCTGTTCTATGTATTTGAAGGCGATTCAATATTTTGATTATAAGACATTCAACTATAATTTCTAAACCTGATGAAATTAATGTGCCCTGATGAAACTAATGTCCCCTGTAGTAATGATTGTACTACATACTACCTTTCAGTTCCAAGCAGCCAATTATATCTTAAATATCTAATGTATGTGCTTTTTTTGTGTATTGCTCTATACCAACTATGTTAAAACCATGATTGATGCTGCTTGCTTATCACTGATTTTCATAAATGCTTAATATAGCACTTTGTAACCTGTCCGTTGGTGCGGAATACAGCGACATAGTATTTTCCTCTTCCCGAAGCGTGCGCAAGGACGAAGAGACTGTCTGATCCCGTGGGTGACGATTTGGGTTGTGAACTGCTGCTGGCCGTGGGATGTGTTTGGACAGTGGATGTTTGGGTCAAGGCGACAGCAAGGCACTCGATCTCAGATCTCAAGTATCTTAGTACTGTTTTTTTGCTCTATGACAATTTCATCCGTTCTAGGAGCTGGTTTATTGCTGGGAGGCATATGTCTTCATTTCTCTGGACAGGTGCTATGTATCTTTTTTATTAGCATTCAAGCCATGAGCTTTGACCTTAAACATGCATGTGTTGTCCTGGAAAAGCGTTTGGAGAAAATGAGAGGAAGAATTACTTCCCTTAGATATAGAACCTAGCTAGATAATCATGATATTATAGTATCGAATATGTGTTAATGTTCCGTTGTTACCGTTTCTTACATTTGACTGTTGCTTAATTTATATTTCCATTTGCAGGGGTGTTAAATTTTGGTGGTGCAAGTACCATTTACGTTTCCTCGGTGCTGCAATAATGCCCAACTTATGTAGATGTTGCTTTTGTTGTTATTTCATTACTTCTATTGCTCTTGACATAGCCATCGATTGTTTGCTACTATAATATACTCCTATGTTTCCCGGACATGCACGAATGGAACCTGGGTGCGGGCGCACCCAGTTTTCCAAAAAATGAAAAAAACGCTATTTCAAAGTTTCAAAAAAATACGTAGTAAAATTTTGCATGTACATATTATGTTGATACTTATTTGTGTGCGTTTTCACGAAAAAATACCATTGTATGTGACCTACACTAAAATGAAAAAATTCCCAAATGACACTAGTGAATAGCAATTTGTACTATTCACAGGATCCGAAATTTGCATTTTGTCATTTTTGTGTAGGCCACATACAATGATATTTTTTCGTGAAAACGCACACGGGTAAGTATCAACATAATGTGAACATGCAAAAATTTACTTCACATTTTTTAAAAACTTTTAAATAGCATTGTTTTGAATTTTTCATAATTGGGTGCGCGTGTACCCAGGTTCCGTTTGGCATTTTCGTATGTTTCCCTGGTTATATATAAAAGTTTCCAATTTTGTTTGGAATTTTGTTTGCCTTATCCTAAGTTTATCCTATCGACTTCGTTTTCTGAAACCTAAGAAATGTATTATTATTTTTGCACTTAATTTTTATGGGTGCTATATGAAGTGTGTATTCTTATTAGATTCACGGGGTCGTGCGCCAAGGCGTACATCTAAATCTAGTTTCTTAGAAAGGAAGTAGACGTAGGGCTGCTCTAGGACCATGCGAATCATTTTGACCTTTCGTTTTTCAGTTAGCACCCGGTTGGTGAGAAATGGCAATGCAATCATCCGTGGTTTCGGCATATGCATGCACCTGAATGATAATCTAATCGAGGCAATAGTTGGAAGTGCTTAAGCTTGTTGCTATCTACTACCTGGCTTTTTGAAAAGTACTCCCTCGGACCTGTGAAGAGCATGTACAACGTGATAGGTGGCACCCATGTCGATTTAAGTAGGTTAGAGGTAGTAGAAGATATTTTGCTGTAGTTAACTCTGAACCTGCAAACTCGGGAGAAATGCGTTTTACGCAAACGTTCGCAAAGGATATTTAGGGAGAGGTAGTGGCAGTATTGGTAATGATCAAAAAATGATCCATATCTTGATCCCACTGCCAAAAGGATAGATTGGAGGGTAGGCCTCTGCTAGTTAAATACTCAATGATCAATCCAGTACCACTAATGATCAACATCATCCCCACCCAGTAATTACTAAACAAGTTGCATGCCATGTACTCATGTCAACCCATGTCCCACGCTCCGACAGCTTTCTGGTTTGAACCGCTAGAGTCGATCTGATCGATCGTCGTCATGTTTAATTACCTCAACTTGGATGCATGATTTGGGTGAACACTTTTTTTCGATAAAGGGAATATATTAATATCAAGAAGATACCAATTACACCCAGCCTCTGCAACAACGCACCACCCTAATGGCACTACGGATGCACACAGCCAAAAAAAAGGAAAAAAAAACTAAGAAACAAAAGTCCCGCTACAGTATCTCGGGCCTAACAACAGCAGTGCATCCACCGCCAAGACAACACCTGAATTACAGACTCTCCAAAAAACGACGCCTCCAAGAAGGGAACAGTGCTCAAACACCATCATCGCCCGATCAAAGATCTTAGGTTTTCACTCTGAAGATAGTCCCCGCTCTCAAAACAATGCCTCCACCAAGGCCATTGCCAGGCACAACCAGTTAAGGTCAGACCTTGGGTTTTCACCCTGAAAGGTAGGACTCTGCGCTTCACCTGTGTTGTCGCCACTTTCATACCGCTGTTGTGAAGCCCGGAACACCAAGCCAGTCTCTCAACAGCGCGGAGACTTGAACCTCCCTTATCTAGTCCTCCCCTCCGGCCTTCATGAAATTCTCTTCTTCCGACTTTCATCATGGATCCATAGTCACTTGATGTCAACACAGAAAAAGTGCTTCGCGCCGCTCCCTCCAGAACCAATCGGTCGGAATAAAAGCATGGGTGCGCACGACCGAATACCTCCGATCCAGCAAACTCCTGGCAAAGCACTGTTACATTCGCCAGCGGAGCCTTCCGGAACTCAACCCCCCGGCCAGATCATGAGTCCGGGCCTCCGGTAGGTCCTCCTCTTCACGCAAGAGAGGCCCTAGGACCACCGCCTTTATACAGGTCGGACCCCCACGTCGGCGACCATCCCGGGCTGGCCAATCCAGCCCTCCACCGGCGACACCATCGCCGGCTTCCATGCTCCTCCATCTCGCCGCCGGATCGCGGTGATAGATCAAAAGATCCACCACCACCAACCGCAGGCCGACCCTCTCCGGCGCAGAAGAGAGCGACCTCCTCCGTCGAACCCAAGGCTGCTACCCCGGGCGCCCTCGTGATGCGGAAGAAGCCCGAGATCGCCTCCACGACCGACTAGAGGCGGGGGGGGGAATGGCGCAGACCGAGGGCCTGGCCGCTGCCCACCACCAGCCCCTGCCGGTGTGCTGCGGATGGAAGCCTACGGGAGGAGAGGGGGGACCGTTGCGCAAGAGCCGCCGCCGCCCCATCACCATCCGCGCCGGCCGCCGCCGCGAGCGTCGAGGAAGGGAGAGCCCGTCCGCCGTCCCCCACGCCGGTGAGGAAAGGCCCCCGCCGCCGCCACGCCCCGTGGGTCTTTGCCCCGGCGGCGCTACCGGCGGCGGCGGCGGTTAGGGTTGGGGAGGGGTCGGGAGAGGAGGGATTGGGGAGGGGTCGGGACAGGGCCTGGGAACACTAGTGGTTCCTTTCTGTTAGTTACTATATATATGCTGAAAATATGAATTTCGAAGGTACCAGTTAAATGCATTTGGTCGTGTTGCGTTGGTTCACTGTTTCACAAGCAGGAGGCTGGTGTTGTCATGAGCGCACGAACAGTTCACTCAGCATTTTGAATCACTGTCCTTCGGATTATCTTGTGAGTTTATAAGAATCTACCACCGGAGCATATACCATGTCAGTATCGTGGATCTAGTAGGTATCTAACCCTAAGGAGGAAAAAAAGCTGACGCAGGTCCGGAAAACCAACTTTGAAATTTGGGAGCATATGCTCTCGGTACCTCAGACATTTTAAAATGTCAAAAAAGATCTGAACAAAAATAGGGCGCGTATATATCGATATATGTACGCAAAATTTCACGGAAAATTGACATTCTTTTTGTCCTGTATAAAAAAGCATAAAGAAATGTGTTGTGAAAAGATTTTTTAAGCACCAAATTTTTTCTTTTTTACACATAAAAAACACAAAATGTCGGTTTTCCGCGAAACAACTTTATGATCATATATAATATCAAGATGTGCATCTCAATTTTTTATTCAATTTCTTTTAACATTTTAAACTATATATAAAAGTCGTTTCAAAAACCGGGAGCATATGCTCCGGGTGTAAAAATGCCTCGTCCACACAGATCCGGCTATGCATTACGTTCTTTTAAATAAAGGGAGCATATGCACACTAAATTAAAAAATGCATTTTTCTTTTTATAACCTTATATATATTTGGCCCTTCACAAAGTTGTTTCAGAAAAAAAAAAATTTGTGCAGCTTATGTCAAAAGATAAAATCCGGTTCTAAATAAGGCATTTCTCGAGATATTTTTGTCTTTTTACACAGGACATAAAAAAATGTCAGTTTTTAGCGAACTATTACGTGGACACGTAGAACATGAAAATATAAGAGCGGAATCATTTTCCTAAAATTTTTAACATTCTGGAATTTGTTTTTCTTTTTTGGATAAAGGGAGACATGATCACAAAGTTGTTTTCGCAAAAAAACTATTTTTGTGCAGTCTATATAAAAAAGACAAAATCCGGTGCTTAAATAAGTCATTTCTTGAGACGTTTTATCTTTTTACATGGGGTACATAAATTGTCAGTTTTTACCTGAAATTTTAGCACCATCGCCAATGGGTTTTAGCGGAAATTTTACCACCATCACCATTTAATTTATTTTTTCGGATAAAAGCAGCATATGCTCCCTAGATCAAAAATGCATTTCTGCTTTTTAGAACGCTATATACATTCGACCCTTCACGGACAATCCTCCTCAAATTATTCCAACATCGGGTTGCTACGCGGGCACTAAGTCTAGCTCATTGCTGCAACTATTCTCAACTCAGCATAAGTTTACTACTATGGGCCGGCCCATTATAGAATGTATGATACCATGGCACATGTATTTGTCTGGGCATTAATTTTTGCAATTTCTATACACCGTATGTTGCGGTACCCTCTCGTGGCTTCGCGTCCTATGTGGGCTAGCCCACCATCGCCAATGGAGATGAAGAGGAACTCAACGAATAAGGAGAAGGAGAAGGAGAAGAAGAATCGCCGAAGACAGGGACGGGGTGGCTCACCGCGGCACCCTGGCGGAGGTGAGGCTAGGACCTCACCGGACACGAGGATGACCCGGCTGGCCGCAACATCACCGGCGGAGTTGATGAAGAAATCTTAGGGTTACGGGGGGTTCTAGTCGGTCGAACTTAGTGTTAGGGTAAGGGTGGAGGTCTCGCCGACCGTTCTTAGGGGCTAGGGGTGAGGGTGGGGATTTCACCGGTGTCAGAGAAGGGAGGGTATTGAGGGATGGCCGGACGAGGGAAGTGGATCAGTGGAGGGGGAGACTCGGGCAAGGTGGGCGGCGAGGTGTCACTAGTCACTAGACGCATGTGGTGGAAGTTGGCGCTTAGGCCGGTGGCAGGTGGGCGGATTGACGAACATGTCAGGAACTTCCATGTGTGATGCGGAAAAAGAAGGTGGAAAGGGCGACATGCACGTGGGTCGGCACAACAGTGTTCCTCCTTTAGGCGGCGTATAGGAGGACCCATTAGTTTCGGCAATCACTATTACCCTCGCTCAGTGCGGGAGCATACCGGACGGGGTGGGTCAACCCATTAGTGCTTAGATCTTTAGGTTTTCATTAGTTTCCCGGATTGCTACTTTTTTCATGTTTTTTTGGTTTTCCAATATCTTCGTTTTTGCTAGTTTCGAAATTTGTTAATATTTGAAATTTGTTCAGTCTTTAAAAATGTTAAAATTTGTAGTTCAAATTTGAAGATTGTTCAAAGATGAATATAGTTTAAATTCAAACATTGTTCAAATTCGAAAAATAATCAATTTGTTCAGTTCCAAATTGTTCATATTTGGAAAACCGAGAAAGGGAGAATCTCAGGCACGTGAAAGGGACGTAGCGATCGGCTAACTGAACCTGGCCCAGTGGTTGGTCCTTCTGGCGGGACAGATTTCATCCCGCGTTAGAGGTTAATCCGCTGCCTAAGTGGATTGAAGCTTATTGAAGTGGATTGGGGTGTATTTTAACTTGTAGGGGATCTAAGAGCATCTCCAGCCGCGTCCTCCAAACCGTCCCCCAAACCGCGCCGGATTGAGCGTTTGGGGGACGTGTTTCGTTCGTGCCGCGTTTGGGGGACGTCGCTCCCCAGTCGCGTCCCCCAAATAAAATTTCGCAAATTTTAAACTTAACTAGATTCGATTAGATTCGTCCAAATTTACATAGATTCGAACGAAATTTGACTAACTTTAAAACTAAACCTAATCTAGAACCGCTTGCGGCGGCCGGAGGCGTCGTAGTACTGCTCGGAAGTTGTACATCTCGTCGGTGACGACCTCCCGCTTGCCGCGCTCGTCGACGGGCTCGTCCACGGGCTCGTCCTTCACCAAGCCGCTTGGTCCTGCCTCGCCGTCGTCGGTGAGGTCCACCGGCGGCTTGCCGGAGTCGAGGATGGACATGGCGATCGCCGCGTCCAGGTCGCCCCTCCAGGCGTCCTTGTCGTCCATGGACGCCATGAACGCCGCCCGCAGCCCTGGGCAGTCCTCGGGGTCGTCGCTGCTAGCGATGAGCCGCTGCTGCCGCTCGTACTCCGCCAGCAGCGCCGCCTGCGACGCTTCCTCCGGCTCCTCCTTCACCTCCGGCTTCGGGATGAGGAGGGCGCCGCCGCGCCTCCCTTGCTGCCGCCCGCTGCCGCTGCCGCCACGCCTTGTGTTGACGGGCGTCGCCGGCTCCTCCTTGACCTCCCGTTTGGGGACGGTGTAGGGCGCCGACCGGTACGACGAGGACGGCGTCGATCGCGCCGGTCCCGAGGAAGAAGAGTGCGAGGAGGACGAGTACGTCGTCCTCCTCGGCTGCCATTGAGGAGACGGCGGCGGCGGCGACGGCATCTCCAGCCGCGGAGCGCCGTTGCGGATGCCGCGGATGACGTTCTCGAGGGTGCGCCCGGAACGCCCCGAACGAGGCGCGGCCGTCCTTGTTCCAGCTGTTGGGGCCGCCGACGAGCCCGTCGGTGCTTGTGCATCTCGACGTCGTACTTGGCCTTGAAGTACGTCGTCCACCGAGCGTCGTTGTTCTCGACCGCCCACGTCGGATCCCTCCGCTCCTCCGCGGTGAGTTGAGCCCGCCGGGCCATGACGGCGTCCCACCATTGGTCCGTGCGCGGCTCGGCGGCGGCGGAACGCCAATGCCGTTCACGGCCATCCTCCGGCCGCCGCTGCTTGGCAGCCGCATGTCCGGCGGGACCGGATACCGGGCGCGGTACGGCGCCCACGCCTCCGCCACGGTGAGGCTGCCGCGTCCGAAGCCGTTCGCCGCGGCGATCTTGCGGGAGGACGACATTTTTTGAGCGGCGAGGAGAGGATCCGGGAGGGGAGGCGGCGGCGACGAGAAGGATGAGCGGCGCTAACCGCGGGCGCCTTAAAACAGCGGCGGCGGCGGGTGGTTGCACGCAATAACTCCGGCGCGGACGGCCACGCGGCCATGCACGGCGAGACGCGTCCCCGCATCGCCCGGGAAAACGGGGACGCCATTAACGTCGCTTGACCAAAGGTAGGCGACGGGGTTTTAGCCTTCCGTGCCGGCCGACGCGTCGGCCCCGCCACTCCCCGCCTCGCTTTCGTTGTGTCCGGCGTCCCCGGAGCGTCCCCCGTGGGACGGGGACGGGCTCGGGCGCCGGACACCGTATCGGGCCGCGCCGGACAAAAATGGGCTTTGGGGGACGCGGCTGGAACGCTTTTTTTGTCCGGCGCGCCCCAAATCGCTTTGGGGGACGGTTTGGGGGACGCGACTGGAGATGCTCTAAACCACTTAATACCTGGGATCATAAGAAACCGAACAAGCCCTTAGGCGGGAAATAAGAGGGCCCGTTAGTTTCCTGGTGTCGTGTAGCAAGTTTGGTTTAGAAGTTCTCAAAAAAAAAGCAAGTTTGGTTTAGACGTTCGCTCGTAAGTTCAATCGCTCGTACTACAAGGAATCGGGTCTATTGCAACAAAAAAAATTGTCGCGATACATGCCGTTTTGTGGCAATATGCACCTATTGCCACGAAATGACGTTCGTTGGCAAGCGTTGCAATTACATGTATGGTAATAGGCTATTGCAACGAAAACGCGATTGTGGCAACAAAGCGATCTATTGCAACAACCATGTGGGAAGTTGCCACATGTTTTCACGTGGCAACACTCACTTGTCTCCACAATTTGGTTTGTGGAGATAGCTTGTCGCAACATGCAGCCGTGTCGTGGCGTTTGCCAGTTTGTTGCGATAGACATGTGTGGCAATAACCTATGCCAACGACCTAAGTTTCGTGGCGCACTCTCTTTCGTGGCGATAGCGAGCCGTGGCGATAACCTATGGCAACATCTACTGATTTGTAGCATTATTCATTTGCCACGAACCGCTACGCTCGTGGTATTAACTTATGGCGACAATCATTCCACTCATCGCGATAAATAGGTATGGCAACAGTAAAAAAGTTTGTGGCGGGAAGGTGTTGCGACAATTGTAACATTTCGTGGCGGAACTCTATTTCAAAAAAATCCAGTTTCGTGGCGCCAAATGCTTATCGCAACGGGGAAAAAGCTTGTAGCAAGAAGCTACTACGACAATGCGAACTTTTCATGGAGATACTCTGTTTCAACAAAATTCACAATTGTGGCGTTACATGCTTTTTGCAGCGTCCAAAATGTTTGTAGCAAGAAGTTACCACCACAATTTGGAGGTTTTGTGGCGATACTCTATTTCAACAAATTTTTCCAAAACGCTTCTGAGATGCTTTTACACCTTTTACAACACCTCGCCCTTTCTTCTTCTTTCCATCTGCTTCTACAGCCCAAATCATAGAAAAACGTATAAGCACAAGCAGCTTTTACAACACCTCGCCCTTTTGGAGGTTTTGTGGCAAGCACAAGCAGCTGGATACTGTCATTTTTGAATTGTAAAAGAACACAAACTCACAATGTACAAAATGTTCAGAAGCACGCTTTAATACAGAACATGCATTAAGCACACCTTTTCAGTTATAATCATCACAAATTCAATTACCAATAATAATAATAAAATGATGCAAAAGCAGAAGCATGTGTACTGTACAAACACCAATAACCTTTTTATGTGTGAAGATATGCTGAACTTCTAATGAAAAAAACATATATTACATGAATACTGAACATGCTTCAGTTCAGATGAACATTATTTCAGTTCAGATTCAGTAAAAGCATCGGGAGTACAATGTCCAATCAGAAAAGGATTAAAGTTAGAATCCATATTGAGCATCTAATACAAGGATTTTTCTAATGTAATCTCAAAATATAGATCATTACAAAAATATTACAATGTGACAGCGACGCACTGCTAATTCCAGGCGAGACACGGTTCAAAACCCAAGAAGGCACGATCGATCTGCTAATTCCAGGAAAACTAGGCCCTATGCATGGCGAGATGAGTTCCTTCAATAGTAGTACTAATATTTTCCCATGGGCCCCTTAAATCATATCATGTTCAGAAACGGTAAACTGACAGTCCAAACTTAACGTCTGCTGAATGAAATTAACATGGTTATGGCTAGTCACCATCAGTTTCTCGACAGTGGGCTATCCATTCTTTTTGCATTTCATTGCACATATTATTATGTACAAATTGCCTTTTCTCTACCTCACAGCTGCGGCCTCTTGGCTACAAAGAAATAAGTCGGGGAGCAATCCAAGGAAGAACCAGTAACTCGGTGATCCTGATGGATTATGCTCAGGTGTGGAGAGCGAACAATCAAGCATGGTACAATCCTAAGGTTGGGCTACAGGGCTTTAGTTTGTTTCTCCACATCTAAATCAATTGATCATTGGCTAATTATTACTGCTAATCTCCGGCCATTAACGCACATACCAGTAGCTACTGCGGAGGAGGCGATCGATTGGTCTCACCTCTGCTCGCCCTGCCTCCACCCCTGGCGCCAGGTTGTTGACGGAGTCGAGGACACTGGCAGCGCGGCATCATCCCCAGCAGGCCGGCACCCTCCTTCCAACAAAGGAAGCGGCTGAAGCCAGGGGCGGAGCTGAGCGTGCGCGGCGGCGCGGCTAACTAGCCATCGGCGAAGAAGACCAAGTGCCGATGGGCGGAACGGCAAGTCGACGAAGGCACGGCGGAGCGGGCGATTCGCCGTTGTCGACGGCGGCGCATCCGCCAGCACAGCGGCAAGTCGACGAAGGCGCGGCGGAGCGGGCGATTCGCCGTTGTCGACGGCGGCGCGTCCGCCAACACATCGGCAAGTCAATGGAGGCGTGGTCTAATCTCAGCCGAGGCGGAAGAATGGACGAGCGCGGGCAAGTCAATGGAGGCGTGGTTCGTGCGAGTGGGCGATGTGGTTCTACGATGGGAAGGGATTGGAAGAAAATAACCTGAGAGATTGTAGTTCCGATCGGCGGTGGTGTGTTGACGCCGCGATAATGCCGTGAACACGGACGAAGACGAAGACCTCAGATCCAATCGCCACCGTGATGACGCTGTGATTTCGTTAGAGTACTAATCGGGAGTAATTGTCAGGTGCTTTTACCGGGAAGGTTAAATAGGCTATTTTTGGTGGGAACAAAAATATTTGGGCCGAGATTGATGAGGCGTATAGCGGGAGGTTCAAATTTTTTGGCGTAAATGCTAATTAGGTGGTGGGAAAGTAATTCTTTTTGGAGGGAATGTTAAAAAAATAAATTTGAAAGTTTCCGGGTGGTTGGCTTGTGCGCGCGTGGCGTTTATAGCATGCGGGGCAGCCCAAGAGGCAAGTTTCCCGCGCGGGATAGCGCAAAAATCGCGGACGCGGAAAAGTTTTTAGCGCGGCGCTTTTTCACGTGTCCGCGTAGGAGGTGTCCGCGCGGGCTCCTACGCGTGCCAAACTGGCGGAGTTTTTTTTGTGCGCCTCTTTTACCGTGTGTTGGAGATGCTATTATGCGAGTAGGTGAAAACACACTTATGGCTTGACGCCTTGTCTCCCTTTATCAAATTGATATATGCAAGACCCGACCCCTGTTCTCTTTCTATTCCCCTTTCTGTATAGACCAAATCCCACCCGAGTCTCCGTCGCCATAGGACAGAAGATGGAGATCCAGGAGGTGGTTGTAGTCTTTGATAGCGACGATGAGGGAGCTTCTTGTCCAGGTAAGCCGTACACACAATTTGTGTCTCCTATTTTCATCTAGTTGACCTACTCCCCACAAATAATACTTTCCCTTGATATATAGGATGCAAGGAAGATATTGCTCCTCAAATTTTTGCGAGCATTAAGATGCCCGATGGATATGCTTCACACATTAAACGATGTGTGGTCCTCGATCGATGCAAGATTACTTGGACTCAAAAATCATGACTGTCATGTTATATTTCGAAACTTCTTCCTATTGCATTACGCAAGCTTACGCCGGAGAATGATCTTAACCCATTTCTTCAACTGAGTAAATTCTTTTCTGATTTATGCTCCAAGGAGTTAAAGGATGAGGATTTGGTGAAGTTGATCGAAACAATCCTAGAAACTTTATGCCATCTCGAGATGATCTTTCCACCTGCATTCTTTGATATTATGATGCATATGACAATTCATCTCGCTGAAGAGGCACGATTGGGAGGGCCTGTCTTGTACAGATGGATGTATCCAATTGAGCGATACTTGCGTACGCTGAAAGGGTATGTGCGTAACAAGACTCACCCAGAGGGTTGTATTGCATAGGGGTACATACTCGAAGAGTGCATGACTTTTGCGATCGATTCTTTAATGGCATGCCTACAAAGATAAGTCAGTATCTTATATATATTACCATGGATACGTAACTTGTTGCAATATGCAAATAATTATTGCAATGAAATGGGTTTGAGGCAAAACACTAGTATTACGACAAATTAGTATTTTGTTGCAATACAAGTTATTTTTTGCAACAATGTGAATACTTAGCGCAACATGGGGAAATGTTGCAATATCTTTTCAAATATTACCACAATTTTATGCTTTTGTTGCATTAGCTAGGCTCTATTGCAACAAGGTGGCAAGTTTATGCAACGAAGCGTAATTGTCGCAATAGGACCACCATATTACAACGCCGCTATGTTTTGTTGCAATACACGCCCTCTTTTGCAACAAAAAAGGTGTCTACCTCGACAAAACTAAATTGTGGCAATATGTGGAGGCTATTACCACGAATGGGGGTTTCGTGGCAATATTGCATTCTATTGCAACGAAAACTAGCCGTTGCAATAATTATTGTTGCAATAGACCAGATTTAGTATTCCTTTACCGTCTGATTATTTTTCTTATTTCAAAATTGTTCGTAATTCTCTTGATATTATTTTCTCCCATTTTTGTCACTTCTTCTACTATCTATACTCTTTTTAATGCTATTTTTATTTTATATTTAGTTATTTACAATGCATTTTCAAATAGTGAATTATTTCATTATTTATGTATTTAATAGTATTTTCTTATTTTTTAAAAATGATATGAACTATTTGTATTTTCTTTTTTTATTTGAGAAAAATCATATGAACTATTTTTATAAAATATGAATATTTTATTAAACATCATGTACAATTATTGTGAATCACATGAAAAATTAATTTGAACATCACGAATGATTATTTGGTCTTGTGTGATTTTTTTTCTCATATGAACATTTTTTTTGAACTTGTGAACAATTTTTTTAACCATAAGAACATCTTTTAAACCACGGGAGCAATTATTTTCGAATTTCATTACACTGTTAAACCTCGTGAACCATTATTCTGAACTTTCCGAAGATTTTCCTAACTTCCTAAAAAACTCTCATTCACATTTGTTGTACTATTTTTTATTCTTTAGAACATGTGAAAAAATTTATTTTCCATGCAACAATTTCCTTAAATTGCATGAACATCTTTTATACACGAATATTTATAGATGTTAGGGAACATGTTTTACAATATGATCATTATACATAGAACTTTTTTATGACATGTCATAAAATTTTATTAGCTGTTTTCTTGTCGTCTAGGAAACTTTTTGTTGAGCAAGTGAAGATTTTTATATGAACATTTTTTATACACATTTGATATTTTAATTATAAAAAACATTGGTTATTTTGGCATTGAACTTTCTTCTCAATTTATATGAACATTTTATTTTTACATAGATCAACCTTTTTTCATAAGACCTTTTCTTCAAACGTAGAATCATTTATGTAGTTTCTAAGTTGATTTCCCCGCTATCTTTGAAGCTACTATTTTTTGATAGAAGACTAAAATACCTGACAAGGTATTAACTTGTCAATGCCTACGGGTTATAGGCTAGGGTTTAGTTAGAAGTAGAGGGCAAGTAGATCTCGAAGGTTTCAGCCGAAAAGTACTCGACGATTATGAAAACTAGGGTTTGTGAACAATGATTCGATGATCTCTTCGTCCCTCGACTCCCCCTTTATATAAGAGGCGGAGCCGAGGGTTTCGTTTTGTATAAGTTACAGAGTCCGGGACGGTTTCTAACTCATCCCGCCAGATTACAAACAACACTTCCTATTACAACTCTACTTTCCTTAATATATCTTGGAATCCCGAATCTTCTTATTCTTCGGGTAGTGGGCATTCATTAAACCCCGGGTACTATTTCCGGCAGGCCCATTTGGGATGCATATGTCAGTAGCCCCCGAGATTTTGCTTGAATCGTAGAGTCAGGGAAAATCTCCACTGTTTATTTTTATTTGACAATTTAAACTTTTCTATATTTCTTCATATAAATTTCTATATTGTACAGGGATACTGGTAGTTGGGGCTAGTTCATCCGACGGATCGGGTACTAGTTAACTGCTCTAGTGGCAATCCGCAAAAACCTACTTCAAGATCACGTCCCTGGACATGATCTCGGGATACTTGGTGTAAACTCCGACGAGGTGCCGCTTAAGGTCTTACCATTACGTCGAGTCCCGGTCAAATTTATCGAGTACCTAACGCGTCCGTTAGGATTTTTCTTCGTATCTGTTGATACGGATAAAAGTAGCGAGAGCGCAGTCTTAGGCGATGCCACGCCCAACGAACGGATCCGGGGTCTTACCTTCGCAAATTTGCGGCATTCAGAAATTGATCGCAACTTTGGCGTTCGAGAATATATTGTCGAGTGCTTTTCCGGCTGTTGGAATGGCACATTTTATCGAGTCAAATATGACTTATATTAATCTCCCGATGGGAGTATATGTAGAGTTAATTATAACTCGAAATATACTCTCTTGCTTTTCTATCTTTCTTCCATTTCCTTTTTTAATTTCATCGGGCACGCGAACAGCGTTCCCGATGGGAGTAGCCCCCGAGGCTACAACCAAGAACTTGTGCTTGGTTGTAGGCTCAACATTTTAATCCACCTTGTCACTATATTGCCAGTATTTCCCAATATTCTTTTTTTTTTATCTCTCGGGTGCGCGAACAGCGCTCCCGATGGGAGTAGCCCCCGAGGCTACAGCCAAGAACTTGTGCTTGGTTGTAGGCTCCCGCAATTTCTATATTGCCATAGTCGAAATTTTACTTTTATCGAAGTAGCCCCCGAGCATTTGGGCAAAAACTTGTATTTGACCAAAGGCTCCCGAAGTATTCAAATAACTTCTCCTGTCGCCATTCTTCTTTTATTTTTTCTTGTCGACATACTTTCCTTTGTCAAATTCACTTCATCTCTACTAATAGTCAGGACTTTGCTGCCTTGTGGGTCCATTATTTCCACCTTGTTGACACGTCGTGCAAGTGGGGGACACACGTCCTCCGCTTTTCCTGGCGCACGTACGGTAACGCCTGTTCCATTCCATCTCAGTAAAAATACCCTTTTACCCTTGTATCTACAAGATCCTTTTTTCACCACACGATTTCTTTATCCAACGGTGCACTGCTTCGGCCGAATCCTATATAAACCTTTCTTCAACCTCTGTCTACTCCTTCGCTTGCGCCGCACATTGTTCCCCTCTGCAAAAACTTCCCTTGCGCCCAACTCTGCTTGATCTTCCGCACGCACAAGCATTGCTTTTTCCAGTGCCGTTGATGCCACCGCGCACGCGACTCACTCGCCACAGTACTCCAGAATCCAAGATGGCTGCTGAAGATCTTGAGTGGGAGAGATCTAAAATCTCCAACCAGGATGTCAACATGCTGAAAAGGCTTGGCTTGATGAAGAAAGAAGACGCCATCCGCTTTCCCAGCGAAGAAAGCTACCCCAACCCTCCAATGGAGTACCGGGTTAGTTTCGTTGATCATTGATGACCCACAAGTATAGGGGATCGCAACAGTCTTCGAGGGAAGTATTACCCAATTTATTGATTCGACACAAGGGGAGACAAAGAACACTTGGAAGCCTTAACAACGGAGTTGTCAATTCAGTTGCACTGGAAACGGACTTGCTCGCAAGAGTTTATCGATAGTAACGGTTTTATAGCGATAGCGGTAGTGAAATAACGATGAGCGAGTAACAAAGACAGCAGTAGTGATTTTAGTAAACGAGCAGGATTAAAATACTGTAGGCACGGGGACGGATGACGGGCGTTGCATGGATGAGAGAAACTCATGTAACAATCATAGCGAGGGCATTTGCGAGATAATAATAAAACGGTGTCCAAGTACTAATCAATCAATAGGCATGTGTTCCAATTATAGTCGTACGTGCTCGCAATGAGAAACTTGCACAACATCTTTTGTCCTACCAGCCGGTGGCAGCCGGGCCTCAAGGGAAACTACTTGGATATTAAGGTACTCCTTTTAATAGAGTACCGGAGCAAAGCATTAACACTCCGTGAACACATGTGATCCTCACATCACTGCCATTCCCTCCGGTTGTCCCGATTTCGTCACTTCGGGGCCATTGGTTCCGGACGACGACATGTGTATACAACTTATAGGTAAGACCATAAACAATGAATATCATGATGAAGCAATAACATGTTCAGATCTGAGATCATGGCACTCGGGCCCTAGTGACAAGCATTAAGCATAACAAGTTGCAACAATATCATAAAAGTACCATCTACGGACACTAGGCACTATGCCCTAACAATCTTATGCTATTACATGACCAATCTCATCCAATCCCTACCATCCCCTTCGGCCTACAGCGGGGGAATTACTCACACATGGATGGGGGAAACATTGCTGGTTGATGGAGAGGCGTTGGCGGTGATGGCGGTGATGATCTCCTCCAATTCCCCGTTCCGGCGGAGTGCCAGAACGGAGACTTCTGGCTCCCGCGACGGAGTTTCGCGATGTGGCGGCGTTCTGGAGGGTTTCTGGCGACTTCCACTTCTCTCCAGGCGTTTTTAGGTCGAGGCGAATAAGTACTCCGAAGGGGGGCGTCGGAGGCCGGCCGAGGGGGCCACACCACCGGCCGCGCGGGCCCCCCGGGCCGCGCCGCTCGGTGGTGTGGGGCCCTCGGGCCTCCACTTCAATTGCCCTTCGGCTCCGTTAGTTTCCTGGGAAAATAGGGCCTTCGCATAAATTCCGAGGTTTTTCCCGAAAGTTGGATTTCTGCACAAAAACGAGACACCAGAGCAGTTCTGCTGAAAACAGCGTTAGTCCGTGTTAGTTGCATCCAAAATACACAAATTAGAGGCCAAACAATAGCAAAAGTGTTCGGGAAAGTAGATACGTTTTGGACGTATCAATCATCTCATCCGCGGCCTTTCTACCCCAATTCACGATTTCCTCCGCGGCCTTCTCTTTGTCTATGGGATTCAACTGCACCAACTGACCCCCAATTCCATCCTTCATATTTCTATTTTCATCACACTGTGCGAATGCTTCCTTGGAATTCCTCCTAATTGGGTTCTTTGGAAACGCATTTTATGTCTTCGCCGCAATGGCGCTCACAACGCCACCTATAACATAGGTGGAGTTGTTATCTGTGTCCGGACTGACGTTGATTACTTCGACGTCAAATTTCCTGATTCTGTCCAAGGATGGCGCAAAAGGTGGCTCTACATACGCGAAGAAAGTGCCAACTCGTCGAGCACAACATAGTCCCTTTTGACGGAAGTGCCAAAATTCAACGCCGCCGTTCTCGGGATGTCGAAGCTTCCGAAGAAGAGAAAAAGGCGACAGAAGCACTTATGTCTCGTATTCATCAGCTTCAAAATACTCGAGGCAAAGAGCTGTCTGGTGTTCAAATCACTGCCTATTTTCTTAGGATTAGAGTACAACCTCTTCAGGCCCGCAAAAATCCCCTTTGGACATACGCTGGTGACAATGATGCCAATAGGCTCTCCACTGATCTTTCTGTGAAGGACTTGGAAAAGCTTATTCGAAGAATTTCCACGCTGAGCAAGAGGGATTCTATTCCTTCCTCTTGCCGCGTGGAACCATACAGCTCCACCAATCCTCTCCCCAAGGTATTTTGTCTTCTCGAGTTTTTATCTTGTTCCGAATTTTTCCTGCATCTCATTGTATTGATATCTCTCTAATGTTTCTTTTGTCGTTATTTTTCTGCAGAACCATCCTACTATGGATTCTCTTCCTCCTCTTCCTGAGGGTGGAGATGTCGAGGAAAGGGCTGTTGTCGCCGATGACAATGATGCCCTTCTTGACGCCCTTTCCTTCCTCGAGTTTCATGGGTCAGATGCACGCGAAGGCATTGATCATGCCAAAGCAGGACTGTCGCGGCTCTTTCCTTATTTCTTCCCGAAGAAAGAGGAACCCGCAACTTTCCTTAACTTGGCCAAGTGCTTTGATCCACCAGAAGATCTTGGGCTGAAGGTGCGTCATGAGAATATGAAGGTCGCCGTTGAGAACACTGTTGCCTTGGTAGCCGATAGCCAACAAACTATCGACTGGGCGAAAGTTGGCGATACTGAGCGGATAGAACAATCAAGGTGGAGGTCGCCGATCAAGGCCCCTAAGCCCAACACGAAGAAAATCCTGGCCTATCTCGGGATCACGCCGTCTTCGACTCCTAGCTCATCAAGGCCGGAGGTCTAGTTGAATGCCTCTTTGCTTTTTCTTTTTAGCGTACCTCGTTCTTTTGGCTTTGTCGCCGTAGTGTTCTTGGCGATAACTGCTTCAGTAGGTCTCTAGAAGGTCCTTCTTTTGTAATAGACATGTATATATTATGGGAATGAATGGAAATCTATCTTTACTCAGTGATTGATGTCGAAATATTTCTTTTTCCAGTTAATTTTTTACAATTATACGCCAGCTCCTGGTCCTTCCAATATTTCGCCTTCTTCTCACTCAAAGAGAGCTCTTGCTGGTACTACACCTGTCGAAGATTCTTTGCCGCAAGAATTGGATGAACTTCGGCAGCAACTTCAGTATGCGAAGAAACAAACACTTGTGATGATGGAGCAGTCTCGTAAGTCATCTGAAGCCGAAAAAGTTGCACTTCAACAAGCTCGCGAGGCCGTGGCTGCCAAGGAAATTGCTGCTTCCGAGGCTGAAAAGGCGACTACTCGAGAAAATTTCATGCTCGAGTTAATGAACGAGGCCAGTGCAGATATGTCGGGTATGCTTGTTTTATCCTCAATATCTTCCGTCGTTATGCTATGTGTCTTGAAGTTTTCTGTTTCCTTATTTTCATAGGCTCCTTTACTGATGCTGTTGCCGAAGAGGATAGGATAAATACCAGGACGAACCTCCTTGTTAACCTTTCCCTTGATCATGGTTCTCTATTTTGGGCTACCCCAGAGAGGACCCGCCAGATTGTCAGATTTCAGGAGCGTGCCTCTCAAACTCGCGATTTCCTTGACTTCTGTACCAAGACCCTGTCCATGGTTTATAACTCTATGTTTCCTCGGAACGTTCCACCGAAAACTCTTCCCGAGTTAATGGAGAAATTTAAGGATGCTCATAGGATCCATGATTTTGTCAAAGCTCAACTGGTGGCTGGCGCCAGATTTGCCCTTATCATGCTGCAGATTTGCCACTCAAAGCTTGACTTGACCCAAGTTGTTGGGAAAGTTCACGCGAAGGTACGGCGCCGAAGAGTTGGTGTCGATCGTATTAACACGAAGGTTACGCCTATAGCTGAAGAAATGATCGAAGATCTTCTTCGGATGGATGCCGAATTTTTGCAGATGGTCATTATGCTGATTTTCTTGGCGCTGCTCCTGAAGAAAACAGGATTACCCTTGACGATATATTGAATCATGACTAATTTTTTCCTTTAGGTAGATAATTCTTTCTTGTAAATCACGACTGTGATTATATTGTGAAGCGAACATCATGTTTCTATGTTTATCTAGCCCCCGAGTGTTTTCGGTGACTATTCGCTGTATTTGTATAATGCGAGGTTTTGAACCAAAGCAGTTATCCAATATGTAGTTTTGGCGAATATCAGCCCCCGAGCTTCTTTGTTGAGTACTATTTTGCATTTTTATTGACTCGCGAGGTAATTTAATACCAAGGCAAGGCTTTTTCTTTTTTCGAAGGAACTATATTGAGATTCGTCGGGTTGGGGAGTTTGAGCATGTCGATGGAGAAAAGCTATATTGACACTATCTTTATTATATTGCAGCACCGCGAGCCCGCCTCATTAAAAACCTTTCCCGGCCCCACTCGGTGCCCCGAAAAAGGAAAAGAGTGCGTCTGAAAACTCGCGGGCGTTTCAGTACATTGAAGTTTTACAAGGACTATATTTGGCTCTAAGCGTAGAACCGCCTGAGTTGCGCCACGTTCCAGGGGTTTTGCTCCTCCACTCCTGTCTTCTTGTCCTTTATCCTGTATGCTCCTCCTCCGATTACTTCCGTGACAATATAAGGGCCAAGCCATGGTGACTCGAGCTTTTCATGACTTTTTTGCGTGAGCCGAAGAACTAGGTCTCCCACCTGGAAAGATCTTGGCCGCAAACGTCGACTGTGGTAATTCTTCAAGTCCTGTTGATATTTGGTTACCCTTGATAATACTTCGTCTCGAGCTTCGTCGAGTGCATCTACGTCGTCTTCCAATGCTATCCTGGAAGTTTCTTCATTATACTCTGTGACTCTAGGTGAGTCGTGCTCTATTTCTATCGGTAGGACTGCCTCTGCTCCATGGACCAGAAAAAACGGGGTTTCCTTGGGAGGCATTGCGACCCGATATTTGCGAGGACGTCAGCTTCATCGTTGCTCAATCTACTGATGTGATTTACCTCGCATCCATCAAATAGCTTCTCGAGTTCATTGTACACCTCCTTGTATGCTACCATGCTATCATTGATCTGCGTCACATTGGTTCACAACTTGCTGAGCCACCAATTGTGAGTCGCCAAAGATTTTTAATCGAGTTGCACCGCAAGCTTTCGCCATCTTCATCCCGTGTATGAGGGCTTCGTATTCTGCTTCATTGTTAGATGCGTTAGGGAACGTCATCCGAAGGATGTACTTTAACTTGTCGCCTTCAGGTGATATCAGTACTACTCCTGCGCCGAGCTCCTTCTACTCTTTTGGACCCGTCGAAATTCATCGTCCAGGTTCTCGATAAGTCTGGGGGTCCTGTGTTTTGCAGCTCCATCCATTCTGCGATGAAGTCTGGCAGAACTTGCGACTTGATTGCTTTTCTTTTTTCATACGTGATGTCCCGAGGGGAAAGTTATATTCCCCAAAGGGAGACACGACCCGTAGCTTCTGGATTGTTCAGTATATTTGACAAAGGAGCCTCATTGACCACTATGATCGGGTGTGCCGAAAAATAGTGGCGTAATTTTCGTGCTGTTGTGAACACTCCGTATGCTAGCTTTTGGTACTGAGGGTACCTTTGTTTTGATGGCGATAAAACTTCACTGACGAAGTATACTGGCCTCTGCACTCCGTGGAGTTTTCCTTCTTCTTCTCTTTCGACAACTAGCACCGTGCTCACCACTTGGGGTGTGGCTGCGATATATAGCAGGAGAGGTTCCTTGTCCTTCGGCGCCACCAAAATTGGTGGTGTCGAGATTTTGCGCTTCAAATCTTCGAAGGCTCTGTCGGCCTCCTCGTTCCACTGGAATTTGTCTCCTTGCTTTATCAGAGCGTAAAATGGTAACGCTTTTTCTCCCAGTCTGGCGACGAATCTGCTCAAAGCTGCGACTCGCCCAGTTAGCTGTTGTATCTCTTTCAACTTTGTTGGCTTTCTCATTGTTACGATAGCTTGTATTTTATCGGGATTTGCTTCAATCCCTCTTGCTGAGACTAGAAACCCCAAGAGTTCTCCTGCTGGGACACCAAAGGAACACTTCGTTGGGTTCAACTTCAGGCAGAATTTGTTGAGGTTGTCGAAAGTTTCCTTGAGATCCTCGATCAGTGTTGTCCCCTTTTTTGA
The DNA here is from genome assembly GCF_022539505.1 of Lolium rigidum. NCBI lineage: Eukaryota > Viridiplantae > Streptophyta > Magnoliopsida > Poales > Poaceae > Lolium > Lolium rigidum. The sequence goes on along the minus strand of NC_061513.1, from coordinate 328,454,563 downwards.
TGTTATGACGACATCGTCGATATATACTTGCACGTTTTTTCCAATCTGTGTCGCCAAACACTTCTGCATCATCCTCTGGTATGTTGCTCCCGCATTTTTTAGACCAAAGGGCATTGTTCTGTAGCAAAACACGCCGTAAGGTGTAATAAACGCGGTCTTTACTTCATCTTCTTCTTTCAATCTGATCTGGTTATAACCAGAATACGCGTCCAGGAAGGAAAGACGTTCGCATCCAGCCGTGGAGTCGATAATTTGATCGATCCTCGGGAGGGGAAAGTGATCCTTTGGACAATGTTTATTGAGACACGTAAAGTCGACGCACATGCGAAGGAACTTAGTGTTTTTCTTTGGCACCATCACAGGATTTGCTACCCATGTGGCTTCTGTGAATATCTCTTTGATAAAACCAGCTTCTTGTAGTCGATTGATTTCTGACAGCATAGCTTTGCGGTTTGGTTCCGAAAAACGCCGCAAAGGTTGTTTGATTGGTCTCGCTAATGGATCCAGATTTAGGTGGTGCTCGGCAAGTTCCCTGGGTACTCCTGGCATGTCAGCTGGACACCATGCGAAGATTTTCCAGTTCTCACGGAGGAACTCGACGAGCGCGCTTTCCTATGCGATATCCATGTTGTTTGCGATAGATGTCGTCTTTTCGGGTCTGTCGGGTGAATCTGCACCTCCTTTGAATTTTTCTCGGTATTGAAAGTTGATTCTTTATTTGGCCTTCCAACGTCTGGCAATACGTCGTAATCAGTCATACTTTTGGACGCCAAGTACTCAGCTTGCATCCCGAAAGTTTCTGATAACCGATGAAAATCCTTGTCGCATTTGTCGGCTAAGGCGAAGCTTCCTTTAACTGTGATTGGTCCCTTTGGTCCAGGCAATCTCCACAACAGATATGTATAGTGTGGTACTGCCATAAACCTAGCGTATGCTGGTCGTCCCAACAAAGCGTGGTATTGCGACGGAAAATCCACGACTTCAAATTCCAGTTTCTCGATTCTATAATTCTCTCGGGTTCCAAACTGAACGTCGAGATTTATCTTCCCCAATGGATAACTTGGTTTCTCCGGTGTTATGCCGTGGAACCTTGTGTCCGTTGGCTTCAGGTTTGCTAAGGATATGTTCATCTTCCTCAATGTATCTGCGTACATAAGGTTTAAGCTGCTGCCACCATCTATGAATACTCGAGAAACGTCAAATCCCGCAATAACTGCTGGCAGAATAAGTGCTGACTGCCCTGGTCGAGGAACCTGCTGCGGATGATCCGCTATGGTAAAGCCGATGTCTTGCCCTGACCAATTGAGGTACTCAACCGTTGGTGGAGGCATTTTCTCTCGCCATGAACACCTGTCTCGAGATCACTTTTTGAGTTCTGTTGGACGGCCTTCCCTTCTGAATCATCGACACCGCTCCGTTTGAGTTAGGATCAACATAAGGTGGTGGTGGAGGTGCTGCCGCTATTCTGAGCTGGTGCTGGTTGTCGTCTGTAATCGCGGGAGGTGGTGGTAGGTACCTCGCTTCTGGGCTCCCGAGGATTTCTCTGTGCTGCTCGAGCATGAGCGTTCTCTGCATATCTGAACATTGCTTGAAAATTTCGACAGTCTTTCTGCAGGTGCCCTGACTGTCTTTTTCCGTTGCTGTCGATGAAAAAATGCATCTGGCACGGTCCGTTCATCATTTCTTCGGGTGACACGAAAGGCCTTGGGAACCTAGGCCCGCTATTTTGCCTGTTGCGAGAGTCGTCCCTGTTTTCGCCTCGCTGCTCGCTGCTTCTCTGATAATCATCTCTACTGTTTCCCCCTGTGTTTGCCCGAAAGCCTGCTGAAATCTGCCCTGGGGCGTCATAATTCGGGTACTGCCGGGGAAATCGTCGCCTCGATTGGTAATTTCGACCACGGTCCTCCTCTGGTGACCTGTGCCGTTTGTTGTGGACAGCGTCCTCTCCATCTGCCCATCTATTTGCTATCTCCATTAACGCGGATACTGTCTTTGGGTTGGTCCTTCCCAAGTCCTCGACAAAATCTCCACGCCTAATTCCTGCGACAAACGCATCTATTGCTCTCTCGTTAGATATATTTTCTGCCGAGTTTTTTATGATGTTCCACCTTTGGATGTATTTTCTCATTGACTCATCTGGCTTTTGTCGACATGCTCTCAGCTCTTCTAACGACGCAGGTTTTTTGCACGTGGACCGGAAGTTCTTGACGAATACATCCTCGAAACTTTCCCAACTATCGATAGATCCTGGCGGAAGCTTTTTGATCCAAGATCGTGCGGCTCCACTTAAGTGCACCTGAATACTTTGCATGGCTGTTGCCCTAGTTCCTCCAGTTAACTTCACCGTCTCGAGGTAATCAACTAGCCAATCTTCTGGATCTTGCAGACCGTCGAATTTTTTGAAATGATCGGGTAGCTTGAATCCTGAGGGGACTCGAGTTTTTCGGACTCTCCTCGTGAAGCATGGTAAGCCGCACATATCCTCGTCGTCAAGCTCCGGGGATTGCCGATGATCTCTTCTGCTTTGCCTCGCTCTATCGACCCTTGCTTGTGCTCCTGTGTCTCTTGCTCCACTTGGTCCTTCAGGGACTGCCGCCGTTGCTGCTGCAGGTCGTGGACTATTTTGCCTTGCCGCTCCTTCGGGAGGCGTTGATACAAACGCTGTCCCCATAGCTCCAACCCCTGCTAACGCCATATTGTATAATGTTTCCCTTGGATCTCCTGGGGGTGGCCTAGATGCGAGGATATAAGCTTGTGTCGCCATATACCCAGCTTCTGGTGTTTTAGGGATAATGTTTCCTCTTGTATCTATCGATATAAAGGACATGTCGAGGTTTTGAACTAAGTGCTCTCTTTCTGCTTCGGGTATGTGTTGTAACCTTGATCTTCCTCTGTTCCGAGCCTCCCTATGGCTATCACCCGAAACCCTAGATTGTCGACTTAGATCTGCCCTTCTCCTGCTGGATGCAGAAGCTGCCTCCTTTCTCCTGTTCAACTCAGCTGTCTGTTTTTCTATTTCTCTGGCAGCTCGTGCGAGCCTATATTGATAAGCTTGCAATTCTTGAGCCGTAGCCGTTGTCGTCATTGGCTCCGAACCGTCTAAAGCTTTTGCAGCTCTATCCCAGGCTGCTTGTGGAAGTTGAACTCTGACACGTGGTGTGGGCCCGACATATTTAGTGCCCATACCTCTCCTTAGATCTGAGGGATCGACATAGGGATTACCCAAATCGTCGAAAGCCTCCGATGTTTCCTCTTGATTTTCGATAGCATAAATCTGATGATATTTTGTACTCGGATCTATGTTGGGTTTGGTGACATCATTGTTGAGATTGATGAAGACCTTGCCCATCGTGATAGATTTGTCGATGAAGTCGTAATCGTCGACATCGCTTGAGTCATCGCTTATATATGAGTCCGCAGATGACTCGAACGATATGTCGCCGAAGATCTTGGCGAGTTTCTCTCTTGCTCGGTGCCGACGTAACGTGTTTCCGAGGTTTCTTCTTCTCCGACTCGGTTGACGATGTATAGCTTGAAAAATCGGAATCGACCGCCGACGATCCCGACGAAATCGGAATTTCGACACGATACGATCCTTCCTTCTCGACGTGAAAGTGAAACCTTCCGAACGTCACCTCCATGGGCTCCGCCAGATACGCATATGCATCCAAACGGGAGGGTGGGTGAGGAACAAAATCGATAAGACCAGCAGCGATCTGTTTACCTCGATCCATTGTGTTGCTTCCGGTTGACGATGTCGAAGATCTTGAACGTGCCATCGAGATCAGATCCTTACGCCTCTAGTTCCCACAGACGGCGCCAATTGACAAGGTATTAACTTGTCAATGCCTACGGGTTATAGGCTAGGGTTTAGTTAGAAGTAGAGGGCAAGTAGATCTCGAAGGTTTCAGCCGAAAAGTACTCGACGATTATGAAAACTAGGGTTTGTGAACAATGATTCGATGATCTCTTCGTCCCTCGACTCCCCCTTTATATAAGAGGCGGAGCTGAGGGTTTCGTTTTGTACAAGTTACAGAGTCCGGGACGGTTTCTAACTCATCCCGCCAGATTACAAACAACACTTCCTATTACAACTCTACTTTCCTTAATATATCTTGGAATCCCGAATCTTCTTATTCTTCGGGTAGTGGGCCTTCATTAAACCCCGGGTACTATTTCCGGCAGGCCCATTTGGGATGCCTATGTCAATACCCAATTATTTTTGGTTTTCAAGTGCATACAGTTAATTAGCGGAGTTTAAAAAAGAGAGAGCTGTCGTACACTCAAGAGCTCGCAGCCACGTCAAGTCCTGGATACAGTTTGTGGACCAACCCAATGTGAGGCCCTCCTCTCCTCTCTGCCACTAGACAGGCCAACGGAGCCCATCCCCTGTCGTGCCCCGAGTCAGTGGCCCCGCCCCTTTCTTGCATCTTGACCGTCTGACCCCGTCCCACCCCACCCTCCTCCCATTCATGTTCCCGCATGCCATATGCCCAGCGTCGGCACTGTCTCACCCCGGGCCATTCCGGTAGGCCAACGTGGCCCGACCCGCCTCTATGGGCTCCTCGTTGTTTTTTTTTTTGAGAATTCCAAACACTTTATTATTCAGCGTTTAGAATGGTTACAGGAAAAGACATACCCGCTGGTACTACTCCTAGCCACAGATGGTGACCATGCGGTAAAGATGTTGCATATCGAGCAAGCTCACGAGCCTCGGTATTGGATGCTCTACTCTCATGCCTGAATGAGACTCCTCCTCGCTCCCTCGCCGAGTCCTTTATCTCCTGGAGAATGTGACTTGAGAGTCCGAGGAACTGGCCTTCCAAGCCCTTTATTACCTCCAGGCAATCAGATGCCACCATGATCTCATCTCTGCACAGGTCTTCAGCCAAAGCAATAGCTTCACGACATGCCATGGCTTCCAAGCACCCTGGGTCGGTGATACCCTCGAAAACAACCGCCGATGAGCCCATGTACTGTCCATTGAACGATCGACACACCACTCCAACAGCACCGCGGCATGCTGTCTTGGCCACATCCGCGTCGGCATTGAGTTTGCACTCTCCTGCCGGCTCCTCGTTGCTGCAACCACCCCGCGCTCGTCTATGGCATATATGGCTATGGCCCGTTCGGCAACCCACCTCTCCGTGCGATCCCGTCGCACGACTCCGTTCCTAGCGATTTCAGCTCTGCCCGGTCAAATCAAATTAAAATTATGGGAGAACCTTCGTTGGTATTTACAGATCTATGGTTTGTTATCTATCTTTGGCTGCCTTCAGGAAAGTACAAGATTATGTCTTGGAAGAAGAAAGAGTTTAAAGATCTCGAAGATTTGCTAGCATCTTTTAGACTTTATTTTGTAATTGCTAAAGATAGCTCGTGTATCTCTACGATGTACTATTTGTTATTATGAATATATGTGCTATTGATTGTCAAAAAAAAAAAAAACTCTGCCCAGTCGAGACGAGAATCCAACATCGTTCGAGGCGCTCCGCTCTTCGAGAGGATGGGCTACCAGCCCAATCCTGCCAGATGGAGCCCGTTTGGGTGGTTAAAAGACAGTACAGCCTAGTGGGAGCTATAGGTTTATGGGCCTCATTGTGGATGCATGTACTCAAAGGAGGAGACATCGTTGCGGCAGGGTGGAACCTCGAGGCAGTGGCGGCAAGGTCCTAACGGTGATTCTAAGCTACTCGCGGGAGGCAATGGCTTGATTCGTGCGGGTCGCGAGCTCCTGGTGGTGGGTGGGATGCAATTTGAGCATCCATAACTTCCATTCGGTTTACGACAGTCTCCTTCCGATGGTGACCGGCTTGAATCAGATGGTGGCGCGAGTCAAATCGAGGAGGCGCTTCTATGGCTTAGTTGCTATTCTTTCTGTTCGGGATATACCGGGGAGAGGATGGAGGAAATACGGGTACTGATTCGGTCACTTTTCATAGGCACAAGATGTAAATATCAGCCGCTCTGCTATTCTCTATTCTGCAGAACCTAGGAACACTCGGTCCGCATTTTTATACTAGAGGCCGCTCCGCTCGCTCGGTCTGCATTTTTATAGTACAGGCCGCTCCGCTCGCTTGATTCCGATCCGTGAAGCTGGGATAGCTCCCCTCGCTCCGGTAGCAGAGTTGGAAGCCAGAGTGTTGCCGAACAGGCCTTATAACTTACAGATGGGTGGGGGCCGTTTAGTAGAGAGCAAGAAGAAAGGAGACATGATCACCTAAAAGTTTTATTGAAAAAACATAATACAGCTAACAGATACTACTTGCCACATATAGTGAGGTCTCATGCTGTCATCCCATCAGAAAAAGCATCAAGCGACCTAAATAGAGCTATTAAAGTTCTTTTGCACATATTAGAGGATCTACTGTCAGTTTCTGCTAAAATTTTGGTGGTGGTTTTTTAACCCTAGCCCCAGGTGTGATGATATTTTGCAATTTTCTCAATATGAAATCAGATAGATAAGCGACGGGACCTTTTTTTTTTGGGTGCTCGAGTGGTACCAGCGAGCCGGTTTGGGGATGCTCAGTCTCCATCCGATTCAAAAGCCAAACACCATAAACAACAACAGCCTACCTAGCCGATTTCGGATTGAACTCCGTATCCGGCTTGCACACCTCCCGACGTACAGTTCAATAAATACAACGCGATTGTTACGAAATCCAGTCAAAAAAGCGACGGAAAGAAAAGAAAAACAAACGAGACGCACAGGAGAGCTCCTGGTCGCTGCTTGGTTTTCGCCTAGATTCATCGGCGTTTTCGACTCTCCTCGACTCCATCGGGATCGCTCGCCGTCGCCATGATGAATCCGGAGCTGATGAGGATGGCGCAGGAGCAGATAAGCCGCATGCCCCCCGACGCCTTCGCCAGGATGCAGCAGCAGGTGATGTCCAACCCCAACCTGGTGAGGCAAGCAACCGAGAGCATGAGAAACATGAGACCCGAGGACTTCAAACGAGCCGCGCAGCAGCTCAACCACACAACGCCAGAGGAAATTCTTTGTATGACTGATAAAATCGCCAACGCCAAGCCCGAGGAGCTCGCCGCCATGAAGGCCCAAGCCGACGCACAGATGTCGTACGCGATAGCCGGTGCCAAGATGTTGAAGCAGCAGGGGAACGAGCTCCATGGCTGTGGCCAGTACACAGATGCTGCTGCCAAGTACAAGCGTGCCAAGGATAACCTGAAGAACGTACCGTCAGTAGCTGGGCAAACGCTCCAGCTGCAGTGTGCCCTGAATCTAATGTCTTGCTACCTGAAATCAGCCCAGTTTGAGGAATGCGTAAGTGAGGGTTCCGAGATTCTAGCCTATGACTCGAGCAATGTTAAAGCCTACTACCGAAGGGGACAGGCTTACAAGGAACTGGGAAACCTCGGGGCTGCGGTTGCTGACCTGAGTAAAGCCCACGAAATCTCCCCCGAGGATGAAACTATTGCTGAGGTTCTCCGAGACACTCAAAGGAAACTTGCAACTAACCTGCCAAAGGGAGTTGTTATCGAAGAAATCGTAGAAGAAGAAGAAGAAGATAGCTTCCAGCCTTCGTTTCCGCAAAACGTTGTTGAGGAGAAACCTGATGAAGTAGTAAACAGCCGAAGGATGGACCAGCCGTCACTCGGTTCTCCACCTTCTACAGCTGACATGCAGGACGTCATGAGAAATGCCATGGAAGACCCTGAAATTGGGAAGATGCTTACATCCTTGATGAAGAACATGAGTCCTGATATGATGGCAAACATGAGTAGGCAGTTCGGTTTGAATCTGACGACGGAGGATGCTGCCAACGCCCAAAAAACCATGTCAGAATTATGTCCGGAACATTTGCAGAGAATGATGAAGTGGATGGACAGAGCACAACGAGGAGTAGAAGCTGCGAAGAAGGCAAAGAACTGGCTCATAGCTAGGAAAGGCATGATCATCGCTATTGTTCTGCTGATCCTAGCCTTCATTCTCCAACAGCTTGTTGGATTCTTCAGTAGGTGATGGCCTAAACATCCATGATGGCCAATCACGTGTATCCGATAGATTGGATACAGACAATTGTTCAGTAGACTTTTTTTCTGAGAGCGAATCGATAGCATGCAAATAATGATGTCATTGGGAAAGGCCGATATAGTTTGATGTGTGCAAGTGATTAACCAATAAAATGGATAACACTTTTTTAGATATCATATAAAATACAGCAGAAAATCCTCAGTACACCATTGTATGATGATGAGCTAAAGGGGTCTATTTCCCATAAACAAACGCTAAAGATGTCTAACTGTTCGGTTGCTTGATTTGTGAAGCGATTCAGTTTGTCCACATATTTTATCTCTTCTGTGTTGGTTTCGGTTGCTTATCAAGCATATTGCTTCTGTTCATGTCTTTTTTGTTGAATTCGTTGATCGCTGAATGGTCCATCGAATGTGGCTGCTGAATGGTTTGCATGCAGTACTTGCCGAACATTAGGTTTCCCAGAATATAAGTGAGCGAAAAAATAGTATTGACTGGTCATCTTTTTGTTTCATCTCTGTTGGTCCGTGGTTCGCTGACCTGCAACTTTTGTGTTTTAGTGTCCCATCGATTCCTGCCGGTGTTGTTCTACCTTTCGGCCAGGTTTCCCTTCTTCAATTCACCGGCACATGGTGCATCGCGCGCAGTTTTTATCCCTGAATATTCATCGGGTATTAAGTATACTGATGAGGCAAAAACTAACAAGCTAGTTGACTATTCTTTTGTTCCACTTTCCATCCGTAATTACCGAAACAGAGCAAAAGTGGATATGAATAATAGGGATTACATACATGTATTAGAAATCTGAGTAATATCAAGTAAGCTGATGTGCTTGACTGTCTACAGAGGCCTAGATTTGACAAGTTCTGATCAGCAGATGCATATCTCATCAATTTTGGTGAAATAAAGGTGTTACACTGATCCAGAAAGACAGGAAGACTAAGCTAAGGCCTAAAATCTTTTATGATTTTTTTTTATCGGGAGGCAAAAGATTTGCCTCGTTTCATTAATTAAGGAGAAGAGTCTTGACAAGACAAAATAAAAAAAAATAGCGAGCGTAAATGGGGACTTCTCTCCCGTTATTACTTAACTCAAGCACTTAGCCTCGGCGCACACCCAAAGCTTCACCTCGGTCTTTATGATGTTGAGGAGCACCAAAGTAGGGGCGGATTTGCTCGGAAAACTCTAGCATTTCGTTCCAAATTGTCCAACTCACAAGGATGGTTAGAGATGACAAGGCCTTCCGATTTGGGACGTTTGTAGTCGACATATTCTCCCACCATGTTTGAAGAGCAACATCATCCATCCACTCGGTTGTTGCAATGGAGGCGATTCCAAGCCAATCCTTCACCATTTCCCAAAGCCTCTTTGTAAAACTGCAATTTGAGAAGAAGTGAGCCTCCGTTTCTTGTATTTGCTTGCAAAGCGGGCAAAGACCATAATTTTTCCACCCTCTCTTGTCAAGACAATCCGCGGTCCAAAGTCTATTGTGAATGGCCAACCACACAAAGAACTTCATTTGGGGGGGGGGGGGGGTGCACAAAACCTCCAAACCAACTTGTTCATGAGAGTGGTAGTAGCACCAACGAATTGAGCCTTGTATGCGGAGGTGGTGGTGGAGTAAATCCCGTTACTAGTGAGGTTCCACACAATCGCGTCGTCCACCTCCTCTCTTAATCTAACACCATTTAACTCCCTCCAAAGCAAGATGAACTCTGTAAGATGTCGTAGTGAGAAATTACCATCAAACTTGATCTTTGTGACCCAAACGTTGTTTTTTGGGGCGTGCTCCACTTTCCATTTCTTCCTAGTTGAGGCCCCAAAAATTAGGGGTGTGATGTCTTTGGGCTTCCTCCCATTGAGCCACGGCGAATCCCAAAAGGGTGCGATCTTCCCATTTCCGATAGAAATTGTGGTGGAAGCATAGAAGAGGTCCATATCAACTTCATCACAAGGGGTTCCCCAAACCGACCCAAAGCCTATGGGGCTCCTTCCACTCATACCAAGGCCAACGGAGCCAAAGAGCACGAGAAAACTTCTCGAGGTGGAGAATGCCAAGGCCACCCAAAAAAGTTGGTCTAGCAACCGCCTCCCAATTGATCTTGCATTTTCCCCCGGTGACCTCCTTTGTGCCGGCCCAAAGAAAATCTCTCTCAATCTTTTTCATGCTTGTGAAGCACCCCAGCGGGATGTTAAGTGGTGTGAGGTGGAAGATAGATTGAGAGGTGAGCACGGACTTGATGAGCGTTCCACGGCCCGCAATGTTGATGTTCTTTCCATCCCAAGTGATAAGCTTGCCACCCATCTTGTCCTCAAGTGGTTGGAAGTCGACCCGCTTGAGTTGTTTCACCGAAAGCGGGAGACCAAGGTACCTTAAGGGAAAGGTCGCCCACATAGCCTGTAACCCCGCAAGGACATCATGAAGATCAACCTCGTCACATCTAATGGGCACCACCATAGTTTTTGGAAATTTGTCTCAAGACCGGTTACATCCCCAAACAAAGCAAGGATCTTGGATATATTTTGGGTATCCTCCTTATTGGGCACCACAAAAACCGCCGCACCGTCTGCATATAGATATGTTCTCAAAACCATTCCTCTTCTTCTAATCTTGTGGAGTAGTCCATATCGAGTAGCCAATTCTAGTAGTTGTTGTAGCGGGTCAATGGCAAGCACAAAAAGGAGGGAGAGAGGGGGTCTCCTTGTCTCAACCCGCGTCCGTGCAAAATAGGTAGGCCGGCCACACCATTGAGGAGGACTCACGAGGGGGAGGAACAAAGGAGTCCGGATATCCAATCACAAAATCTAGGAGGAAATCCATGCCTCTTGAGGAGCTCCATGATGAAATCCCACATCACGATTCGAACGCTTTGCGGATGTCAAGCTTAAAAAGTAGCAACGGGATTTTGCTCTTGTGGAGGCGACGTGCAAGGTTGCGGACGTACATGAATTTATCATGTATGCTTCTTATCTTGATGAACGCACTTTGGGCATTGGCCACAGGTCATTCATGAGCGGTGCTAGCCAGATAGCAATCATCTAAGCTATGATCTTTGCAATGGCATGGGTGAGGCTAATAGATCTATAGTCATAGATACTTTCGGCCCCCTCTTTCTTTGGCAACAAGAAAATATTCGCCGAATTAACCCATTGGAGATGCGCCATATGGAGAGTGTTGGAATGGTGGATGGCCCTCATGAGGTTGTCTTTGATGATGCCCCAACACTTTGGCCTTGTCGGAAGGCATTTTCCTAATTGCATCTTGCATTTCCTCTTCGGAGAAAGGGGCATCAACTCCCCCGAAGTGAAAAATTTCCAAATTTAGATCATAGTTCCTAGTAGGATCTTTTCCCATGGCCGAAGCAAAATGATCATGTATGATCTTCTCCTTATGTGTGTGGTCGGTCACCCAACCATTATTGTGTTTGAGACGGTGCAAGTGGTTTTTTCCTTCTTCTCGCATTATAACCCTTAGATGGAAGAACTTGGTGTTTGCATCACCCTCCTTGACGTTATTTACTCTTGCACATTGTTTTTTCCGAGTCCTCTCCAAAATTGCCAAACTAATGGTTCTCTGTTTGAGGGATACCTGGAGAGCACACTCGTCCGTTGAAAGGGGCCGCTTCTCTTGGGAAATGTCAAGTTGGAGGATGACAAGAAGGGCGGCGTGAAAGAACACCTTGGTCTCGGGCACAAGCTTGCGACTCCAAGCGGCAAGGCATTTTCCCGTGTGCCTAAGCTTATGGAAGATGTTTTGGTATGGCTCGGTGTGACCGGTTGGCTCCCTCCAAGCTTGAAGCATGACCTCTTGAAACCCTAGAAGGCCAACAGAAAGCACGGCTAATTTCATTTCCGATTGGTAATATATCTAGAGGTGCAGTTAGGCAGAAGACTCCCGGATATTCAAACAGAATGAAGTTGTTTTCTCATTTTGCGAGGACGCGAAGAAAAAAAAAGGAGCCAATTTTGCAGGACACGTCACAGCCTATCAGACAAAATCACAATATTCTTCCATGCAAGGACAAAATCTCACCCCATCCTCACATAACACGGACCGCAGGAGCACATGGAAAAATTGAAGATAGATGAAGCTCTGCCTAAAGTTTCCCCTCAGACTTCTTTCCTTAACAAGCTGTGTTATACTCCACAGATAGATGAAGCTCTGCCACCACCATGTGAATGGCAGAACGACACTAACCTATTTTCCTCAGAGACAAGCGTAACAAACCAAAATTGGTACTGTACTTACAAGAACACCACATGAACACACACATACTGTGGACCAAACACAAATCTACATCAATTGCTACGAGGGTGCTGAAGATATATAGAGGCGAGACAACGTCTGTACCTGCATTTCGGAGTTCCACGCCTAGCAACGCCGACTAGTCGAATATGGCAGGTCTCGGCCCTACCCCTACCGGCGCTCATTAAAACTACTGTTCCCCTGAGTTAGTGGAGTATAATTTGTACTCCACTAACGTGCCAGTTAGAGAGGAGTAAACACGAAATTTTACTACTCTAACCGATTTTAAGAGATCGGTTAGAGATTCTTTAATACACCACAAATTCTCCCAAAGTTATATCTCGCAGTTGAATCAGCGCTAAACTGTGACCTCAATATAGAGACAGCCCCATAACATAGCCAACTAGTGGTTTTATTGCTTTCTACACTATACAAATGAGCAACCTTGTTCTGCAAATATTCTTCCCTGAAACAAAACAGATTAACACCAGTTCTGTGTTTTTTTAACATTGGGGTTTATGATCACATATCAGGATGTGCATAGAAAAATAGACTAACAAGACCTGAAATTCCTGATGCTTTATCACGTATAATTCACACTTTTTTTAATCCTGTTCTCCATTTTGACACATGAAATCTAATGTTCAATGAATAAATTTGATTACTTGATAAGTGGGTAGACATAAGATGATAAACTTCATCTGTTTATGTTTTGTACATGTGTCTATAGGGCCACCAAAGTTTTACAAAATATATGCAATGCTCACATGTTAGCACCAACATTCAGAGAATAGCTATTAGCGTATACTTCCCATGCAGACACCATCTGGAAAATGTCTGAGTTAAAGGTGAAATACATATTGTGTGGAACTTGTCTTACCTATGAGGAGGAAAGCAACTCCATCGAATCAATAATGCATAGATGGGAAATATGTATATATATGCCAGGATCACCAGCATTTCGAGGTACTTTAGACCCTTTGGAAAACACGGGCACAACCTCGCCTCAGGGAGATGTCATGCTTGACGAGGCTTTCCTTGAACCAATGTCCAATACTGCTCAAACCCGGTGAATCACATTGAAATTCCTCTAGCAATTTACCGGTGCTGTCACAGTGGAACATGCTACCTGTGAAAGCCTCGTAGACCAGCACATTTCCCTTGTGGGACAAAACCAAATGGCCATTGTAATATAAGCTCTCCACACTGGGGGTAACATGGTATTTGAATGACCAAACCTCTCTCTCGTAATCCTCCAGCACCCAGATTTTGATGATTCTTCTCCCACTACCATCATGGCAGCTAAAGGCAATCGAACCTTCCATTGCGCATAAATGAGTGCATATTCTGGTAGCAGCAACCGGGCTGCGCATGAGCCTGAATGATTCAACAATGGTGTCAAACACGAGTATGCTAGCATCGCAGCCGGTGTTCCAGTGAAGACAGTTGCGGAAAACGACAGGTGGTGCAAAATTTGTAGTAGTTTCGTGCCAGTCCAGCATAATTTTATCGATACCGGCGGTACTTGAAGGAACTCCAATGCATCTGGACAACTGCCCCTGACGCACCTTAAGGATGTAGTAGGCAGCTTTGAGGTGGTGATCTTGTTGTCTCCCTTTCCAGTACAAGACGCGGTACTCCCCGGACAGGCAGTGCAGGTACAACGCGACAATGTTGATGCGTCCTGCAGCGGTGAGGCATGGGAGTGGAGCGCACTGACGTATAGTCGGGTTACAGATGCTGAATCGGCCGTTAGAGAGGCTGAACAGGAGGAGCCCATCACAGGAGGCGAGCAGCTTGAAGCCTTCATAGTCATCAAGCCCGAGGAGGGCGCGGCTGTGGTTGCAGATTGGCGAGCCATCCTTGGTGATGTCTGCGCCGTAGAGTGTGAGGAGGGGGAACGATGGCTGTCGTCGGTGGTGGGCGAGGAGGAAATCAGGAGCGGAGGTGAGGTTGCGCCAGGAACGGCAAACCGCACGGCAGCGAAGGATGTCCTTGGCCGGAAGGCGGACAAAGATCTCGTACACCAGAATATCCTTCGAGAGGGCGGCGGTGGCAGCGGCGATGCGGCGGCTGCGCGCCCGCGTCGTTGGTGCTGACGCAACTGGTTCCGCAGTGGTCTCCTTACGCCCGACGACCGCTGTAGGGTTTTGGACTAGGAGAGATGCGACGAGCACCCGGTGCCGCCTAGGCGGCTGCCATATTTTCCGCGCAGGGCCTGTCGTCCGGGCCATCGTAATGGCTTTGCCAATCACCAGCAACGGCGACGCCCTAGATCACCTTCGCTGCCGTTTTACCAGATTCCGGTCAGATCCCCGGATTCTTCTTTGAGTCGCTGCAAAACACATCGTCGGGTGGGTTCCAGCCTTCCAGGCCGATATTTATGCAGGAGGAGAAAAAATCGAAACCGGGTTACTGAATCCAGAGACTCCCGACGAAAAAATGGCAGAAAATTTCGGGAGCTAGCTAAAATCACGGACCAGAGATCTCGCCGCTAGCTAGCTAGCTAGCTTGTTTTGGGGCGCCCCTTGTTTTGACACCGTCAAGAAAAAATTACTTACTAGCTTGTTTTGGCAGGTGAAATAATGATTGTTGCCACGACTCTCGTTGATGGGCGATTGAATCGATGATATGATCGCCTTCCCAAGAAAATAACCAATCTGAGAACAAATTTTATCACCACCAATTCAGCCCTCCGATTCTCTGACTCCAAAGAAACGAACTGACCAGTCCAACACTAGGGAAGCAGCTTATGCCCTCGTCGTGGTGAGGACGTCTTCCTAGGTCAACTCCTGGACGACTCCCTGGCTATTCCTACCTCAACAGCCAGCGCCAAACCGCATGGTATCAATCCATACTTCCCTTGTACCTCAGCTATACCTGACCATGTGTCAGGCCGGGCCGAGAAAAGCCCGACATTGAAAAATCAGGCTCAAGCCCGGCTCGGCCCTGCCAAAAGCCCAGAAAGCCCGTTAGGCAGTTGGGACGGGCCGCTTCGTTAAATGCAGTTTTTGGGCTACCTAGGCCTGGCCCGGCTATCGGGCCAACATTTTCTGGCCTAGGCCCAGTTTTGTCGGACCGGGCTTCGGGCCTCAGGCGAGGCTGCCCATGACCAGGTGTGACCTTAGCCTGCTCTCGACACCTCACAAAGAGAGAAATGAGAGCTATCTTCAGGGGAGCCGCTCCCCAAGTATTGTTCCTTCGTACTTCATAAGAGCATCTTGATCTGTGCTGACTTTGCAAAGGCAGGAGGACCTGAATCATAGGAAGCAGCTTTGTGCACATTCACGCGCCGATCAGTCCTCTTTAAGCTTTTGTTGCAGCTCCCACCTTGTCCACGTCTAACGGTAGATCCTCTTGTTTCTTTCCTAATGGACTAAACTTTCTTTTTTATCATTATATTCCGTTGGAAAAGAATCGGGTGGAGCAAACAAGGATTGAAAGTTGGGGTCTTCCTAACCGTTTCTACACTGTGTATAGGGAAAGAAAGAGTGGAGGTAAAGGCTACATTCAGAACAATATAGTGGGGAAATTTAGCCTACCTTACTGAGGTAGTCGATTGGAGAAGAATGCCGCATCATACTATAGACATATCCGAAGCGAGCATATCTACTTATTATGTCAGCTTATCTTAATCTTTTTACTCTTCATAGTCTTAGTCATAGATAGGAATCAAGGGTATTTCCTTCTTAGGCTCCACAAAAAAGTTTCAAACTTTGTCGTGTATTTTTCGTTGGTCCACGGCAAAGATGGGAGCACCGTCAACCCATGTGCTCTTTTAAGACCTTTTCTGTGCCTAGCTGGGCCAAATGCCAAAGCCCCTTTTCCATGGCATTTTGTGCCGATTGTAGTTCGCCGTGTGCCGGCACACGGCAGAGGCTTTGCCGAGTTCCGAGCAGCCTTTGCCGTGTCTCTGTCATACACGGCAAAGTCGTGATTTCCTATACTGCCAGTCATTCCGGTCTGAAAAAACGAGAATGACGCATGACAATGGGGTCATAGTTGAGGGTGCTGATTTACGGGATTAGAAGTTTAAGGTTTGATTCCGACTCACACTACAAGTAAATGGTTTGCAACAAAGTTTATTCTTTAGGTAGTGTGTGTCGGAAGTCTAACTTTGACAATCGAATTGACTAGAAAATGAGTTATATTTCAACTAGTACAAATGCCCGTACGTTGTCACGGGTCCTCAAATTTCATTTCTGAATACACATATATAATTCACATCTCACTATAAAAATTCAAAACAAATCAGGGATATCATAATGTACTACATCATTATAATACCGAACGCAATAACAAGACAACATTGTTGTGCATCTCATGGTTCCAAGTTCTAGGTCTTCTTGTTGTACTTCCACGGTAAGTCACACACATGTGTTCTGGGCCATCGTAACTGTCACCTCAATAGTCTCTCCTTTTAGATGTATTATTATCTCACAAAATGTGAGTGCTGCAAACACACATATAAGTGCTGGAATACTTCTTTTCTGATTAGTCCAAATAACACTTTCATATTCATAAATATCCGGAGACAACCCTGGATCGTAGTGTTCTGTGTCATACATAATGGCTAGGGTAAATCTTCAATAATGGCTAGGGTAAAAAATGGTGTGTGGATGCTATTTTTTTAGGAAGCGATGTATCCTCATAAGAGTTGTTATGAGGATGAGAGCAAGAATTAAATTTAATTTTTATGCATGAACTTGACTGATGTTACTCTTTATAATATTATAAGTAAAGCATGTGAACTTGTGAATGATATCTCAGAATACTCAAATACACGATGATGATCTTGATTACGACAATATAATTCTATTTTGTGTACCACTTGAAACAACACTTATGATCTCTAGCTTTGTTATTTCTGCTAACAAATGGCTGCCAAACTTCCTATGCTCGAACAATAGATAGACGCAAGTTTAAATTGGTACATGCAGTCAACTACAATACATACTTAATTTCAAACTTCAAATACTTCAAATGTTAATAATTACCAATTGTACATCCTTAATTCAAAACTTCAAATAATTGAAATGTTAATAATTACCATTATACAACCTTAATTCCGAACTTCAAATGTGAGAGATTTCACTGTCAAAGCAAATTCTTTGGATTGTGATCTTCCGTCTGATGCCACGCGGGTGAATCTTGGCCGGCAAGACTAACACGTAGCCGAAGTTGTACCTGAATGCATATGCTGGAAAGGTATGTCTCAACAGAACGATGTTATGAATGAACATGTGTTTCAAGTTTTTTCTCTAAATATGATTGATGCTAGTACTTTTTCACCTAACAATAGATGAACGAGAATAATATAACCCATAACACCTCTTTCCATTGATTAAACCAAGGAATCTCCAAGCACATATGTGCCACTGGCAAACCATGCGCAATGCCATAATCTTAGCATGTCTCATCTAAAATAACATGACCAAAATAGAAAATACACATAAACATACATAATATCATTGTGAATTTACATTATATGACCTCAAGGGAAGGGACACTACTGCTTGGAAAGCTTGATGATGGCCTTCCTTCACTTCACCGACCACTCACCCTTCGTGTCGCTTCCCTTGATAGCGGATCCACCCTTGGTGTTAGTTCCAAACATTTGAACAACCTACAAAGGAAAACAGGAAGGTTCAACATAAAACCAAATGTTCAACATTGGAAGTAAAATAGCAACATCTAATGTTCAACAACTAATTTCAAGATAATTAAAGAACAAAAGCTTGTTATCCTCACCCCCTAAATTTATAGATCAAGAACGAATGCTAAAATGTGAGTTTTTGGCCTCACAAAGCGACAATTTTCTCCATCTGACATGTGTATACATTATTTAAACTGATAGTAATTAGCCATGGTTGATCCGATCATAAGCAGGCTAGACCTACCTAATCTAATGTTGAGAAGTTGCCATGGTTTTAATTGAGAATAGTGCAACTGGATCAGACTAACCTGAAAACTTTGGATGCTATCAGCAACACTCCATGCATGTGTAAGGAATAAATCAAATAAGAAACATGAGTTATTCTTAGAACAAAGAAAACAAACCTCTCTTTGCACGGTGTGGTTATTATCGCTTCACATGTTGAAAATGACATGCCGGGTTTGGTGCATATCACACGCACCCACAAATTACAGAATAAAAACACCATAACTACCTATAATGTTTTATTTAATTACAACTGTTTATAATATAAAATAAAAGTTAATGCCAAATAGATTTTGTACATAGATTTGCATAGGTGGATACCATATCATAGCGCATGTTACGAGAAAAATTAGTGCCAAATAGATCTGTTAATACCAAATAGATCTTGTACACAGATTTGCATCGAGATTCTACAAAACAATAAATTTATAAGATTAAGTAGTAAACAACTAATGAAAGCGTCAACCGAGAAAATGCACATGTGTTAGGTTGCAGCCATGCCTCCTTTGCTTTGAGACCAGCATGCTTAGCCATAGTTGATTATAAATTCAGGAAGATCAGTTGAATGCGTTTATTATACATTCACCACCTTCCGTAATTCACATTTTGGCGATTCAAAGCCTGAAGTCATGTGAACATACAACAAAGAATATAAATCTGCCCAAACAGCTAGCGTGGGTGATTTACAAATGTTCCCTTAATAACAGAAACATGGAAAAAAATCTACTAATTTGTTTGTATCGTGAAAGATTTCAGAAACACAATAATTACAAGGACATTCTCGTATAGACGCTTCCATCATCTCTTTCCATCATACTATTTCATAACATCCATGCTTCAAGAGGATTTTACAATTTACCTGGTACAAGACTTTACCTGATTTTGGTAGATGGAGGACTGCATGGAATTTCCTAGGTGGAGGGTCAAAATATGCATCCATGCCCTATCTGAAATTAATTATTAGCTTTGTAATTGCATAATGCTCACAACGGGTGGCACTTTGTAGTAGGAAACTGCATGCGGTCTTAAGAGCCAAATAGCATGTAAATTTTATAGCATGATAAAATCGGTTCGAACAACGAAGTGGCCCTGTGGTTATTCTAAATCTATTAAAATAATTTTGGACTTCTTTGATCTAAATTGGCAACAACGCACATAGATAGAAGAACAAAGAGACTTACATATATTTCAGGACATTCATCCTATGCATCCTTTTTTAAGGAAGCCATGGAAGGACCAGTACTAAACACTTGCCAAGAGACTCATGACTAAAATTCAATAATACGAAAATTTCTGGCTACCTTATGCATAAAATTTAGAAAGAAATAGAGAGAATCATAAACTGCAACAATGGGACGGCGATGAAATTATAGACATCAAACTGTTCTGCCCCATAATAGAACACCTTGTTAAATCTGAATATGACAACTTCGTCAGCTCTTCCTAACACAAGTATTTTGCAACACATCATAGGAAATTCACTAATCAAGCATGAGGAAACAAAAACAATGTGCGGAAAAGATCAAAGGGATTTCCTGTGAATACCTACATAACCATTAGGTTGTTACAACTAATCAGCATCCTCAGTCAAATGTTTTGGAAATTTATAAGCACATAAACCCCCGTGAATACACATGCAGCCAGCCAGAAACAATTCAATTGCAGTGGACATAAAAAGGGGAAAACCATTGTAGTGAAGTAGGAATAATTAATCTTACCACACAGTGAAGGGATAGTAATCTTACTCTATCAAGTATATGCATAACATATATAGTGTGAAATCCTTGATCGAGAAAGTGTGTCTTTCTCATCTCTGTAGATGGGGAAATTAAAATTTTCAGATATGAATAATGTGAACTCAGCATGTATAATACCAGTCAATAGTACTTCTGAACGTGCTAGGCCTGATTACCTGATGCTCAACGCTGTACTCAGCTTGTGTTATACACAAAATTTGATAGAACAGGAACCAAATCATTCGAGCTATGAGTCTATGACCATATGTTGGACACTACATATCCACTTTCTGTGCACTCACGTGGAAGTAGACATGCCTGAAATTTGTGCAGCTCATAGGGGATACGCACCAGGCCTAATTTCAGCATGCCCACGCCCACCTCCACTTCCAACCGCAACACCACCGTGTCTTGAAAAAAAACACCTAGAAAATGCATGTCAGAGAGAGCAAACTCAGTATGTCCAGTTTGGGAAGAGAGAGACCAACAGGTCTGATTGAAGGAGAGAGAGGATCGTGTGAGGAAGGCTGCGAGCTTGATGGACGGGGTTTGACACATCGGACGATTGACGATCAAGGCTGGCCTCGGTCAGGGATAAATGGGCGCCATGGTGGCGGTGCGAAGAACGGGGCGACGGGCGGAGCACATGACCGTGGATGAAGGCGGCCGTGGGAGATTGGAGACGTACCTCGAATACCTTGGCTGGCCCGCAACCTTCGGGACAGCGAGCGGCGACCAAGGGCGGAGGAAAGCGACCGTGGGAGCTTGGAGGCGGCAGAGATGTGCGAGGCGAGCACATGCGGCGAAGAAGACCTAGCGCTCGATAGAGAGCGAGGAGCGCAGTAGCGAGATTCAACAAGAGCCGGAGAACTTGCGATGAGGATCTAAATTCAGAATTCGGGACGGTTTCTGCTTAATTCCGTGATTTGGGGATCGGGGCTTACCAAATTTGGTGTTGGACTGGCAATGTTTTACCGGTAAATGCAGAAGTAATTTCGAGCCTTGATCGCATGCTGAAATCATGGAGTTTTTATGGAAAGTGACTGCGGTGGTTCTACAGCCTTTGTAAGTGGTTTGGTGGGAGGGCAAAAAAGTCTTATTAAAAATATGGTTGACGAAATCTACGATCGGAGGAAAAAGAGGAACTTCGTTCTTTTTAAGTAGTAGAGATAGAGATAGAGAAGTTATGGCGGAAGATGAGGTTTTCTTGCATGCAGTGGTATTCATTTGGCTCTCCAGGTTGAGGTGGTAGCTTTTGAATCAGATTGTACGGATGTGATGGAGAGTATGAACAGTGGACTAATATCACATGGACATGCAGCTGATATTTTTACGAGCTAATGATTCAGTGAAGGCGGGCAGATGCTTGTCAAAATCCTCAGTCCTCGCCGTCACGTACCATCGAGCTGCTTTGTTTTTGTTTGAGTGGTACCAGCGAGTCGGTCTTCGGCCGTTAATTTGGTCTCCAAAGTCTCCAACTCTTCATCCGACTCGGAGGCTCGGAGCCAAAACCCATCCAAAACAGCGTCCCACCGATTCCGGATTGGACTCGGTATCCGTGTTCTACACCCTCGATGTCGGAGGCTCGGAGCCAAAACCCATCCAAAACAGCGTCCCACCGATTCCGGATTGGACTCGGTATCCGTGTTCTACACCCTCGATCGCCAGCACGTCAATAAATACGAGCACAACGGAAAGACAAGCTAGACTTAGACTACTCATAGTGGGAGTAACTTCACTAGTAACTAAGTGTCCAACTCAGCAAATTTGCTTATGTGGCAGTGAGTTAATGAGGAGAGAGGAGGATGGAGTAACATAGCTAGTTACTGTAACATCACACTTCTCAAGATACAATGAGTCTATAAGCTAATTAATAAAGACATATATGATACTACTTTGATGTTACTAACCACTATGAAGGTAGTAACATATAGTAGTAACATGTGCATGTTACTACTCTATGTTACTTCCCACTATGACTAGTCTTACAGCGACGGAAAGACAATCCAGACGCACACGAGACACCAGAGCTATTTCCCAAGAGCGGCGAACTCCCGGTGGCAGCTTCGTTTTCGCCTCGACTCCATCGCGATCGCTCGCCGACGGCAGCATCGCCGTGATGGATCCAGAGATGAGCCGCATGTCCCCCGCCGATTTTGCCAGGATGCAGCAGCAGGTGATGTCCAATCCTAACCTGGTGAAGCAAGCAACCGAGAGCATGAAAAACATGACAACCCAGGACTTCAAACGAGCCGCTCATCAGCTAAATCAGACTACGCCAGAGGAGTTACGTCGCATGACTGAAAATATCGCCAGCGCCAAGCCCGAGGAGTTTGCCGCCATGAAGGCCCAGGCTGATGCACAGATGTCGTACGCCATATCCGGTGCCAAGATGTTAAAGGCGCAGGGGAACGAGCTTCATAGCCGTGGGCAGTACATCGATGCTGCTGCTAAGTACAAGCGTGCCAAGGACAACCTGAAGAACGTGCCATCGGCAGCTGGGCAAACTCTGCAGCTGCAGTGTGCCCTTAATCTAATGTCTTGCTACCTGAAATCAGGCAGGTTTGAGGAGTGCGTATGTGAAGGTTCGGAAGTTCTTGCATATGACTCGAGCAATGTTAAAGCGTACTACCGTAGGGGACAGGCTTACAAGGAACTAGGAAACCTGGGAGCTGCTGTTGCTGACCTGAGTAGAGCCCATGGAATCTCCCCGGAGGATGAAACTATTGCCGAGGTTCTGAGAGACACTCAAGGAAAGCTTCTTGCAACCGAAGAGGGAGTAAAGCTGCCAAGGGGAGTTGTTATTGAAGAAATTGTAGAAGAAGAAGATAACTTCCAGCCTTCGTCTCCGCAGAACGTTGTTGTGGAGAAACCTGATGAAATAGACCAAAATATGGACCAGCTGTCGCTAGGTTCTCCGCCTTCTGCAACTGATGTGAAAGACGTCATGAGAACTTTCATGGAAGACCCTGCAACGCAACAGGTGCTCACATCCATGCTGAAAAACATGAGTCCGGATATGATGGCCGACATGAGTAGGCAGTTTGGTTTGAACCTGACGACAGAGGATGCTGCCAAGGCCCAACATGCTATATCACAGTTATCTCCGGAACGTTTGCACAAAATCATGAAGTGGATGGACAGAGCACAGCGAGGACTAGAAGCCGCAAAGAAGGCAAAGAACTGGCTCATAGCCAGGAAAGGCTTGATCATCGCTGTTGTCTTGCTGATCGTGGCCTTCATCCTCCAGCGGCTTGGTTTCATTTGTAGGTGATGGGCCTAAACATCCATGATGGCCAACCACACCGTGCTTCCGTTAGATCAGCAGCCTTTTTTTTTTCTCAGCGAGAATCAATAGTGCACAAATAAGTGTCCATAGGAATAGCCAAAAAATAATTGGATCCGTGCCTTTCTTATTCTTTCATCATATATTTTTTCATCATATATGTTTCTATATTGTAGCCAGATAGAAGGAAATATTCATAGTATTTTCTTTTGGACAATAATAAGTCCACATGTAATGGTTATGGATGTCTTATGTTAAAAAAGCTGTTGATCCCGATTTTGGCCAATGTAAAATACGAATGCTGAACTCAAACCAAATTAATTAAGCTGGAATACTCACTCCTCCAAATAAGGTACAATATAAAATACCTAATTCCCAGAAAAGAACTAAAACAGTTCGGTGTCTTATGTTAGAGAAATCTGCTGATACCGAATTTGGCCAACGTAAAGTACAAATGCTAAACTCAAACCAAATCAATTAAGCTGGACAACTAGCTCCTCCAAATAAGATACAATACAAAATAACTAATCCCCCAGAAAATAAATAAATCTATTTTGGTGGTGTTTTGAACACCCAACTCTAATTGGAAAACAGTTGAATGATTCATAATCCCCATTCTTATTACGGGATACCAGACTTTCGATTGATAGGAACTGCTAACACTGTAACACAAACAGTGCATGTTTATGCCTACTTTGGGAAATAGCATTTCCTTTAATACAATTCATTTAGTTTTCCACTCAACAGAGTAGATGCACAATCTGTTTACCCAGGCTACAGAATGTTTGGAACTGCCTCAGTCAGCCATTGTGTCAAGCGATTAACCAATAAGATTGATGACATAATGTTAGTCATCATATAAATACAGCTGAAACTCCCCAGGACACCATTATATGATGAGCTAAAGGTGTTTATTTCCTCCGAAACAAGCTAAATGTGTATGACTGTCCATGTTCAATGAGTACTACATGCTAGTAACATTTGCGGACAATTCTGTACCAACTGTATCCTAGAAAGGAATGAACAAAGAAACCACAGTGGACTGCTCAGCTACCAGCGAATGCAACAAGAATGGCATCAACACAAGCGTTGAAAAAAAAATAGAGCTACCAAATGTGGACAGACGGAATCGCTTCACAAATCAAGTAACTGCATGACACAAATTATGTGGTTTCCCAGAATATAAGTGAGCGAAGAGGAACTGATCAAAGTATTGACCGACCATCTTTCACTTTCTCCTCGCTGCTCTGCTCCGTGCTTAATTGATATGCAACTGTTGTGCAGTGTCCCATTGCTTCCTGCTGGTGTTGTTCTACCATTTGGCCAGGTTTCCCAACTTTGATTCACCAGCACGTTGTGCATTGTCACACAGCTTTTATCCATGAATACTGATTCATAGGGCACTAATTTACTCACGTTGAGGCAAAAAGTAACAAACTAGTGGATTATTCTAAAGCAGAAGTGGATATATATTTTATTTTTTTGGAAACGGAGCCAAAAACTTTGCCTCATCCATTCATTAAGTAGAAGGTGCCCAGTTTTCCGAGAAAACCGGGCGAAAATCATCAACAACAGTATCAAAGCACACCTACAACCACACACACTCCGCCACAAGGGGCACACCTAAACACCCTGGCTACCCACAAAAGCTACACAAGAAGCTCAAGTCGGCCTATGCCAAACAGATGGCTCTTCGAGGAGAGACCGACAGCTCCGATTCTGAATACGAGCCTCGGAGAGGAGATGCGCAAGACAAGCGCCGAATAGGACCTTCACTGGACCGCCCCTCGAAGTTCATCGTACGTCGCCCAGGGCAGCTTCGACTTCACAGCAAGAGGAGACCACCACGAAGACATTCGGACACGCCGGAACGGAGCCGACTAACATGACCTTGCCGCAACCAAACCTTGGTCACCACTATCGTCGTTGCCTCTCAAGCCTCCACCCGGAACACCCGCATCTCCAGTTGACCTCCTGCCAACCTAGATGTCTTGTGTGTCCAGCCCGTCGGAGTGTGCGAAGGGGATCACCAACTTCAAGACGACACCCTCGAGAGGGGAAACAACGAAGAAACGACGGCATCGTCCAATCCCGCGGGATCAAGGCTTTCACCCGAAGACGTGAACCCGAGGGCAGCGAAGGTCGGAGAGCTCCACGACCGCCCCAAGAAGGATGGCAACATCCACATACGACGTGCGGTCAGGCTTTCGCCCGGAGAAAACGAGTGATGTGTGCAGTCGACACGTCCGTTGGGAACCCCAAGAGGAAGGTGTGATGCGTACAGTAGCAAGTTTTCCCTCAGAAAGAAACCAAGGTTTATCGAACCAGGAGGAGCCAAGAAGCACGTTGAAGGTTGATGGCGGAGGAGTGTAGTGCGGCGCAACACAAGGGATTCCGGCGCCAACGTGGAACCTGCACAACACAATCACAGAACTTTGCCCCAACGTAACAGCGAGGTTGTCAATCTCACCGGCTTGCTGTAAACAAAGGATTAGATGTATCGTGTGGATGATGATGGTTGTTTGCGAAGAACAGTAAAGAACAATTGCAGCAGATTGTATTCCAGATGTAAAGAATAGGACCGGGGTCCACAGTTCACTAGCGGTGTCTCTCCCATAAGATAGCAGATGTTGGGTGAACAAATTACAGTTGGGCAATTGACAAATAAAGAAGGCATAACAATGCACATACATATATCATGATGAGTACTTGTTGCGGTCAGAAACCCACCGGCGAGCAGCGACGGGCAACACTGTAGAGCCGGAGGCTCCCAGGACTGCGGCTGGCCCTGGTCCCTCCGAGCGACGGCCCGCAAAGCCTCGGCACGCACGTCCGATGCTGATGCAAGGGCGTGCCACCTGACCTATACCTGGTCAGGAAGGTGTTGGATGTGCCTCGCTTAGTTTCCTGCATGGCATACACGTAAACATTAAATGCGAGCCTCGATCGGCTCTCAGGTTGTCCTGTGAATCGGCTCAAGGAGCCGATCCACCCATGATGCGTACGAGGTGTACGATCAGATGGTGGTCCTGCTTGATCAAAATAAAGCTAAAACGACCTACTACGATTTAGGGTTTTCACCGCATAATCGGAACATCCTACTCGTGATTGAGCCTGGCGGCCACGTACGGTGATCATAAACCGACCCTAGACAAGGCCTAAAAACCAACACGAAGTTGATCCTCGGAACATCCTGTCTAGGGCTAGCAAACTACACCCTACGCGCCACTGGATCCTTCAACCCGTTTGTAAGGCCTAACCATGCAGATATTAAACTAATCATTGAAGAACAAGGAGCAATCATAACGGATCGGATCTACTAAATAATGATCAAGCGGGTGCCGCCCTTACACCCAAGATAGGTGTAAGGGCGGCTAGATGTCTAAGGGTCGCACGACGATAGCATATGATACGATGAACAATGCTAACCCTAAAACATCTATGATAACTACGTTGCTCGCCATCAAAAAGGCTTCAGTACGAGCAACGCATGAACAACGAATAAACGTATACTGCCTAGATCGCAAGATGCGATCTAGGCAGCATGATGCTTACCCGGAAGAAACCCTCGAGACAAGGGAGTTGGCGATGCGCCTAGATTGGTTTGTGGTGAACGTGATTGTTGTTTATTTCATAAACCCTAGATACATATTTATAGTCCGTAGACTTTCTAACGTGGGAATAATCCCAACCGGGCACGAGCCCAAACTCGACACGTATCCTACTATATTACAGATACACGGGCAAACTAGCCCAAACTTTGCATATAAGGCCGATTCATGTATTTCTTCTATGTATATTCTTCAAGCCCATCTCCAATCGCGGCCCACCTCTGATCCGGTCAAATTCTGGTGATAACACATGCCCCCCTGGTTTTGGAAATGACAATTCCAAAATCACTCCGCTTTTTCTTCGTTGGGTCATGTCGTGGCAGAGCAGAACCGCTGCAGTATCCTTCATCATGATGCCTTGCCTTCTTGACTTCTATGCGCGATTCGACAATTCTTTGGCACCACTTCCTCGGAAACTGCTGTAACATTAACTCTCCCCAATATCCCATTATTTAACCGCGTCGAGCAGTTCGCCCCTTCACCCTCCTGCTCCGTACTAGCCATCGGCAAAAACCCGATTCCTCCGTAGCCATGTCTTCTTCCTCCTCCTCCTCTTCTGCCTCCTCAAACCTCTCCTACGTATTATCTCCCTTCCGTGAGCCGACGCCAGAGTGGGGCTCGTTGGCGGCGCACGACATCCTCGCCCCAACGACGTGGGACAAGGAGGAACACGATTCCTCCATCTGGTCCGAGGATGACAAATCCTTGACCGATGGAGAGGACGACCTTCAATTCCTCGTCGACGGGGAGGAGGAGGCGGAGAGCGAGGACGACCGCTTCTCCTGGGACGACTTCACCTCCTCCGAGGAAGAGGCGGAAGAGGACGACGACGACTCCTCGAAGGATACCCACCGGCGAAGCGCCTCCGCGCCTGGTGGGACGACGACAGCGATGACGACGATGAGGAAGACGAGGCTCCCGTAGAAGGCTACGGGAGCAGCGATGAGGAGCCTATCAGCAGCTGCGCCGGCGGCAGCGACGACGACGACGAGGGCAGCAACGGCCCTTAGATTAGGGACTAGTAGTAGTAGTCAGCTTTTGTTCTTTCTTCCCCGAGCAATCGGCTCTTTCTTTGTAAGAAATCCCACTATTAATGAAGAAAATATTCCCCAATTAATCTTGCTTTCTTGTCAACTTTGCCGATCGTCGAACGAAGTCGCTGTACAGAGAGCCGATGGCAGGGCATCGGCTTGTACTATAAACGCGATTTGAGGCCAAGCCGTTGCCTATCCACACGGTCCAACAGGTCTAGCTCACGTCCAAACCATCCCCCAATCTTAAACGTGCAGATTGAACTCCTCAGCAACCACTAGGAGACTCATCCCAAATATCATGATTTCTGGTTTGAACCGATCTGTTAACCTGCTTAATTGAGCTTGTACCTCTAGAGTCGATGGCAATGCATCGGCCTTTATTATTCTGAAGTCGATACCCGTGCATCGGCTGTACGCATACTGTTGTCTCCACATGTTTTCTCAAGTCGATGTCTGCGCATCGTCTGTGATTTTTTTTTACTGGCCGATTTAGAATCGGCCTCCATATCTCACTGCCCATCCTCCCACATGCTTGGGAAATACTTCTTGAGATGCTGGCCATTGACGGCCACTGGGAACTTCACACCATCCAACTGTTCAAGCATGTAGGCATTGCCCTTCAGAACCTGGATGACTTTGTAAGGACCGTGCCAATTAGGAGACCATTTGCCGTATGCTTTATCCCTAGTTCCTAGTGGCAACACGGCTTCCCATACTAGATCACCAACTTGAAACTCCTTTGGTCTCACCTTCTTATTGTATGCCCGAGCTACCCTGGCTTTGTTCTCTTTAATCTTCTCCAACGACCAAAGTTTAAGTTCTGTCGCATCCTCAATAGTGTCACTCATCAGGGTTGCGTACTCTTCCAGCGTCAGATCATTCTGAAATGTGACACGCCTCGATCCAGCCGTAATTTCCCAAGGCAATACGGCCTCCTGCCCATAGACAAGCTGGTACGGCGAAGTCTTTATAGCTCCATGGCATGACATGCGATAGGCCCACAAAGCTTCTGACAACGTCTCATGCCATACCCTAGGGTTTTCGTCAATCTTCCTCTTAATCAGCTTGATCAGGCTTTGATTGGATGCTTCGGCTTCCCGTTGGCTTGAGCATAGTATGGAGATGATCGGATTAGCTTAATCCCCATGTCATCGTAGAACTTTCTGAATTCTTTAGAGACAAAGACCGAACCTCCATCGGTCGTGATGGTTTGGGGAATCCCGAACCTATGAATGACATGTTCTTTGACAAATTGGATAACATCTTCCGATTTTACTTTCTTCATGGGAACGGCCTCCACCCATTTGGTGAAATAATCTGTAATGGCCAGAATCCACTCGTGGTTCTTGCTTGACGGAGGATGTATTTTGCCGATCATATCCATGCCCCAACCTCGAAATGGCCAAGGTTTGATGATGGGGTTCATCGCTGATGCGGGTACCATCTGGATTTTTCCGAACATCTGACATGCTTGGCATCCCTTGTAGTACTTGAAGCAGTCTTCCAGCATGGTAGGCCAATAAAACCCTGATCGCCTAATTAACCACTTCATCTTATGGGCCGATTGGTGAGTTCCACAGGCGCCTTCATGCACCTCATGTAAGAGCCGGTTAGACTCAGTTGGTCCCAGGCATTTGAGTAGTAACCCTTCCAACGTCCTGTAGAACATGTCATCTCCTATAAGGACATATTTCATAGCCTTGTATCTTATCCTTTTGGGTGCCCCCGAGCCGAATCCTTCAAATAATTGAAGATATCGGCTCTCCAATCATCCTGTTCCAGGAACTGTACCTGAACTTCTGTCCCGTCCGGCATGTCCTTATATCCTGACGCCATCTGTGCGAGATCATTGGCGTCGGTATTCTGAGACCTTGGGACCCAATTGAAATTGATGTACCGAAAATGTGTCATCAGCTCACGACACTCCACCCAATATGGAAAAAGTGACTCACTCTCGCACTTGTATTCGTCCGTGAGTTGAGAGATCACCAACTTCGAATCTCCAAAAAGCTCCACTGCCTCTGCCCCGGCTTCCAAAAGCAACTCCATTCCCTTGCGCACTCGCTTCATACTCAGCAACATTGTTGGTGCAAGGGGTAGATAGCCCGATGGCGAAAGAATATGTTGCCCCCGAGGCGACACGAGCGGAATACCGATGCCACAACCATCGTCACAAGCCGATCCATCGAAGAACATAGCCCATGCACGTACAGATAGTGCTGCTATATTAGTATTAATCCGTTCAGCTATAAGATCGGCCAATGCTTGTCCCTTGACTGCTTTCGCAGGCTGATACCGAAGATCGAACTCCGTCAATGCAAACATCCACTTACCAAGCCGGCCTTTCAAAACAGGGGCCGACAACATGTGCTTGACAACGTCTGACTTGCATATGACGATGATCTCTGCCGTCAAAAGGATGTGATGAAGCTTGGTGCGAGGTGAAGAACAGGCAAAGGCACAGCTTCTCGACTTCAGGATACCTTGTCTCCGCGTCCAACATCCTTCTGCTGAGGTAGAAAACGACCTTTTCAACACCCTCATAGAGTTGCACCACCACCGAAGCGATGGACGTGTCAGCTACTGATAAGTAGATATAGAACAGCCTGTCTTGTTGGGGTGGAACCAGCACAGGCGGCGTCGTCAGATACCGCTTAATCTCGTCAAACGCCTGCTGCTGTTCTGCCCCCCAGTGAAACTCGTCATCGGATTTAATCTTCACCAGCGCCATGAACGGCTCGATTCGTCCTGATAGGTTGGAGATGAATCGTCGGACGAAGTTGATCTTGCCGATAAGACGTTGGAGATCCTTCTTTGTGGTGGGCGGTTGCATGGTACGCACTGCCTCCTGACTTTTCAGGCCGATCTCAATTCCCCGTTCATGAACCAGAAAACCTAGGAACTGACCGGCCGTCACACCAAAGGCACACTTCTTTGGATTCATTCTCAGTCCGAACTTCCGAGTTCGGTCTAGGATGCGTCGCAAATCATCCAAGTGTCCCTCCATGGAGACAGACTTAACTACCACGTCATCGATGTAGATTTCCACCAACTTGCCGATCAGATCGTGAAATATATAATTCATGGCCCTTTGGTACGTTGCACCAGCGTTCTTCAACCCAAAGGTCATGACCACATATACAAACAAGCCTACTGCCCCTGGTACTCTGAATGCGGTCTTGTGTATATCTTCTGGAGCCATGAAGATCTGGTTATAGCCGGCGTTGCCATCCATGAAGCTCAACACCTTGTGGCCAGCAGCTGCATTGATCAATGTTTTCGCCACGTGCATCGGATACTCATCTTTTGGAGTGGCTCGTTAAGATCTCGGAAATCGATGGCCACACGCCATCGGCCGTCTTTCTTTTCTACAGGAACGATACTGGAGATCCATTCAGCATACCTGCATGGCCTAATGAACCCGGCGGCCAACATATTCTCGATCTCTTTCTTGACCTCTTCCAGAATCTCGGCCTTCATCTGACGTGCTCGTTGTTGGAACGGCCGAAACCCTTTCTTAAGGGGAAGCCGGTGTTCAATGATGCTCCTGTCCAACCCAGGCATCTCTGTGTAATCCCATGCAAAGCAATTTGGGTATTCTTTTAGCAGAGCTATCATCTGACCCCTAAGATGTGGATCTAACTTCTTGCTGATAAAAGTTGGTCGCGGCTTATCCCCAGGACCGATGTCGACTTCCTCTAGCTCATCAGCCGATGTAAACCCATATCCTAGCTTTCCGTCACCTGTGAGGTCGACACCAAATACAGGGAGAGCGTGTGGTACGGATAATGCGGGCCGATCGCTGGAATCGGCCTTCATCTTGATTGTAACCAGGATTTTTTGGAGGTGTCGGGGCCGATCGCGTGGAACAGCTTCCTCCTTGTCTTCGCTGTGAGAGCAGCTGCCCTCGTCTCTGTCCTTACCAGGGTGGTGCCCGAGCCCTATCATGTTGATGTTGAACGAGAATCTTGGCTGGCACCCTCCAGGGTAAGTGCACTCCACCATGTTAACGGCGGGGAAGGGGTGTGTGTCGACCTTCATGGCGTACTGGCTGAAAATTAGACGCCCTTGTTCTATCGCCATTTGGACCTGCTGACGCCACACCCTGCAGTCGTTGGTGGCGTGGGTGAACGTGTTATGCCACTTGCGGTATGGCTTTCCGTTCAGCTCCCGCACCGTGGGGATCTTGTGGCCTTCGGGTAACTTTAGCCGCTTCTCCTTGAGTAAGAGGTCGAAAATCTGCTCAGCTTTGGTCACGTTGAAGTCAAACCCTTTTGGAGGACCTTGTGGCTTAACCCATTTACGGGACACGGGGCTTGCCCCCGAGTCCATTCAGCCACTCGCTACCTCTTGATCTCCCGCAGCACCTTCATCTTCATCTCGCCTCAACCAGGACCACCGCACGCTTGAATTTATCCCGGTAAACATCCGGGTGGCGCTGTTCATATGCCGACGCCTTCGCACCATGTGCGCCGGTGAAGGGTAGTCCGCTTGGGAGGCCACGTCCTTGATCGATGATGAGAGACCCACCACCGCCAACTCGATCGCTTCTTTTTCAGTCACATGAACCGAATAGCATCGGTTCCTAACGGTCCCGAAGCGCCGGACGTATTCGACACCGTTTCCCCGCGCTTCGTCGTACTTGTGCTAGATCGGCAATGCCAGCCTCGGAAGCCTCCGAGTGATACCGCACGTGGAACCGCTCTTCCAACCGCTTCCAAGTCCGGATTGAGTCCGGTGGCAGCGATGTGTACCACCCGAAAGCCGATCCCGTGAGGGACCGTGCGAAGAACCTCACGCGCAGCTCGTCCGATGCTGAGATCGTGCCCAGCTGTGCCAAATATCGGCTCACATGCTCGATGGAGCTGGAACCATCCGATCCATTAAACTTGGTGAAATCGGGGAGCCGATATTTGGGTGGTAGCGGGATCAACTCGTACTCGTTGGGGTACGGCTTGGAATAGCCGATTGTCCTCCTTTTCGGCATCATGCAGAACTGGTCTTTCGAGATTGTACGGATCTGATCCGCGGTGATGGCCGCAGGCGTCGAACTCTGAAGATTCGCCGGGGTGGCATACTTAGCCAGCCATGCTTGCTTTTCCTGTTCTGAGCCAACTGCAGGAGCTGAGCTCTGGAGGTTTGTCGGAGTGGCATACTTAGCTAGCCACGTCTGCTTCTCAAGATCTGTTCCCGAAGTTCCTCCTGCTGTTCCGGTAGTCCCTGCTGTTGCAGCCTGGTTCGAGAGTGCCCAGTTACTGCAGTCTGGCACGTATGTGCACGTGTATCCGTGAGGGATCTCCTTGGGCGCCTCATGCAAGAATTGGTAGTCACTAGGGTCACCCCCGATCTTGTAGACGACGTATGCCGGTGAATTCGGCACTTCTGGTGCTGCCAACGCAAACGGTAGCGGTGGACGGGACTGGAGTGGCATCTCTCCTAGGTGAGTCCCCAGAGCTGGTCCTGGCGGAGAATATTGATGGCTCATGATTTCCTGGATCACGCGCAGAGCGACACGCTCCAAAGTGTTCACAAGGCTCTCAGAATGGCGGTGCAGCGAATGAGCCACCATGAAGTTAATCTCCTGACGCAGAGATCTGGTGCGTTCTTCTGACGGGGTGGATAGGTCCACTCCATCGAGCGCGCCTTCAGGTGAGAACCCTTTCCACCTGATGCCATGTGAGCGGGTTCTGTGAAAAGAGCCGATGAGGTCGGCTTCGAGGACTGCTTTGATCTCGTCATGCTTCTTCTTGAGCTCGTCGGTCGGATCCTCGTATTTGATCGGAGTGCCTTCCGCCATCTCAGATGTAGATGGCGATGCGGTTGATGTCGAAGATTGTCCCACCGGGCGTGCCGAATGTGTTGCGATCGGAAACCCACCGGCGAGCAGCGACGGGCAACACAAGAGAGCCGGGAGGCTCCCGAGATCGCGGGCCGGCCCTCGGTCCCTCCGAGCGACGGCCCGCAAAGCCTCGGCACGCACGTCCGATGCCGATGCAGGGCGTGCCACCTGACCTATACCCGGTCGGGAAGGTGTTGGATGTGCCTCGCTTAGTTTCCTCGCATGGCATACACGTAAACATTAAATGCGAGCCTCGATCGGCTCTCGAGTTGTCCCGTGAATCGGCTCAAGGAGCCGATCCACCCATGATGCGTACGAGGTGTACGATCAGATGGTGGTCCTGCTTGATCAAAATAAAGCTAAAACGACCTACTACGATTTAGGGTTTTCACCGCATAATCGGAACATCCTACTCGTGATTGAGCCTGGCGGCCACGTACGGTGATCGTAAACCGACCCTAGACAAGGCCTAAAAACCAACACGAAGTTGATCCTCGGAACATCCTGTCTAGGGCTAGCAAACTACACCCTACGCGCCACTCGGATCCTTCAACCCGTTTGTAAGGCCTAACCATGCAGATATTAAACTAATCCTTGAAGAACAAGGAGCAATCATAACGGATCGGATCTACTAAATAATGATCAAGCGGGTGCCGCCCTTACACCCAAGATAGGTGTAAGGGCGGCTAGATGTCTAAGGGTCGCACGACGATAGCATATGATACGATGAACAATGCTAACCCTAAAACATCTATGATAACTACGTTGCTCGCCATCAAAAAGGCTTCGATACGAGCAACGCATGAACAACGAATAAACGTATATCGCCTAGATCGCAAGATGCGATCTAGGCAGCATGATGCTTACCCGGAAGAAACCCTCGAGACAAGGGAGTTGGCGATGCGCCTAGATTGGTTTGTGGTGAACGTGATTGTTGTTTATTTCATAAACCCTAGATACATATTTATAGTCCGTAGACTTTCTAACGTGGGAATAATCCCAACCGGGCACGAGCCCAAACTCTATCTAACCGACACGTATCCTACTATGGTACGTATACACGGGCAAACTAGCCCAAACTTTGTATACAAGGCCGATTCATGTATTTCTTCCATGTATATTCTTCAAGCCCATCTCCAATCGCGGCCCACCTCTCGATCCGGTCAAATTCCGGTGATAACATGTTGCGGTCGAAACCCACCGGCGAGCAGCGACGGGCAACACAAGTAGAGCCGGGAGGCTCCCAGGACCGCGGCCGGCCCCGGTCCCTCCGAGCGACGGCCCGCAAAGCCTCGGCACGCACGTCCGATGCCGATGCAAGGGCGTGCCACCCGACCTATACCTTGTCGGGAAGGTGTTGGATGTGCCTCGCTTAGTTTCCTCGCATGGCATACAAGTAAACATTAAATGCGAGCCTCGATCGGCTCTCGAGTTGTCCTGTGAATCGGCTCAAGGAGCCGATCCACCCATGATGCGTACGAGGTGTACGATCAGATGGTGGTCCTGCTTGATCAAAATAAAGCTAAAACGACCTACTACGATTTAGGGTTTTCACCGCATAATCGGAACATCCTACTCGTGATTGAGCCTGGCGGCCACGTACGGTGATCGTAAACCGACCCTAGACAAGGCCTAAAAACCAACACGAAGTTGATCCTCGGAACATCTTGTTTAGGGCTGGCAAACTACACCCTACGCGCCACTGGATCCTTCAACCCGTTTGTAAGGCCTAACCATGCAGATATTAAACTAATCCTTGAAGAACAAGGAGCAATCATAACGGATCGGATCTACTAAATAATGATCAAGCGGGTGCCGCCCTTACACCCAAGATAGGTGTAAGGGCGGCTAGATGTCTAAGGGTCGCACGACGATAGCATATGATACGATGAACAATGCTAACCCTAAAACATCTATGATAACTACGTTGCTCGCCATCAAAAAGGCTTCGATGACGAGCAACGCATGAACAACGAATAAACGTATATCGCCTAGATCGCAAGATGCGATCTAGGCAGCATGATGCTTACCTGAAGAAACCCTCGAGACAAGGGAGTTGGCGATGCGCCTAGATTGGTTTGTGGTGAACGTGATTGTTGTTTATTTCATAAACCCTAGATACATATTTATAGTCCGTAGACTTTCTAACGTGGGAATAATCCCAACCGGGCACGAGCCCAAACTCTGTCTAATCGACACGTATCCTACTATATTACAGATACACGGGCAAACTAGCCCAAACTTTGCATATAAGGCCGATTCATGTATTTCTTCTATGTATATTCTTCAAGCCCATCTCCAATCGCGGCCCACCTCTGATCCGGTCAAATTCTGGTGATAACACTATGAGATTTAATCAGGGCATTACGACAAAGTACATAGACCGCTATCCAGCATGCATCTATGCCTAAAAAGTCCACCTTCAGATTATCATCCGAACCCCCTCCAGTATTAAGTTGTAAACAACAGACAATTGCATTAAGTATGGTGCGTAATGTAATCAACACAAATATCCTTAGACAAAGCATCGATGTTTTATCCCTAGTGGCAACAGCACATCCACAACCTTAGAACTTTCCGTCACCGTCCCAGATTTAATGGAGGCATGAACCCACTATCGAGCATAAATACTCCCTCTTGGAGTCACACGTATCAACTTGGCCAGAGCCTCTACTAGCAACGGAGAGCATGCAAGAACATAAATAACATATATGATAGATTGATAATCAATTTGGTATAGTATTCAATATTTATCGGATCCCAACAAACACAACATGAAGGATTACAAATAGATGATCTTGATCGATAGGCAGCTCACAAGATCTAACATGATAGCACAATGGGGAGAAGACGACCATCTAGCTACTGCTATGGACCCATAGTCCAGGGGTGAACTACTCACACATCAATCCGGAGGCGATCATGGCGATGAAGAGACCTCCGGGAGATGATTCCCCTCTCCGGCAGGGTACCGGAGGCGATCTCCTGAATACCCCGAGATGGGATTGGCGGCGGCGGCGTCTCTGGAAGGTTTTCCGTATCGTGGCTCCCGGTACTGGGGGTTTCGCGACGGAGGCTTTAAGTAGGCGGAAGGGCGGAGTCGGGAGAGTCACGGGGGCCCCACACGCTAGGGCCACGCGGCCCCCTCTAGGCCGCTCCGCCCTAGTGTGGCGGCGCCCTGTGGCCCCACTTCGTCTCCCCTCCGGTCTTCTGGAAGCTTCGTGTAAAAATAGGCCCCTGGGCGTTGATTTCGTCCAATTCCGAGAATATTTCCTTACTAGGATTTCTGAAACCAAAAACAGCAGAAAACAAGCAATCGGCTCTTCGGCATCTCGTCAATAGGTTAGTGACGGAAAATGCGTAATAATGACATATAATGTGTATAAAACATGTGAGTATCATCATAAAAGTAGCATGGAACATAAGAAATTATAGATACGTTTGGGACGTATCAAGCATCCCCAAGCTTAGTTCCTACTCTCCCTCGAGTAGGTAAACGATAACAAAGATAATTTCTGAAGTGACATGCTATCATAATCTTGATCATACTATTGTAAAGCATATGAGATGAATGCAGCGATTCGAAGCAATGATGAAGATAATGAGTAAACTAATGAATCATATAACAAAGACTTTTCATGAATAATACTTTCAAGACAAGCATCAATAAGACTTGCATAAGAGTTACTCATAAAGCAATAAATTCAAAGTAAAAGCATTGAAGCAACACAAAGGAAGATAAAGTTTCAGCGGTTGCTTTCAACTTCAACATGTATATCTCATGGATAATTGTCAACACAAAGCAATATAACAAGTGCAATAAGCATGGCCGTCCATGAGGGCGTGCGAGCTGGGCGACCGCACAGAGCCCTCACAAAATTAGGGGCCCTAAGATCTTGTATGTGTAGTATGAATCGCCATGGATGAAGGTGGAACTGTTTGTGTAATCGTGTGTCTTCAGGAATGGGAGGAAGGAGATGAACTTATGATGTGGGACTATTGTCGAAGGGGTAAGTTACGGCTAGCTCTCAACTC
Source organism: Lolium rigidum (assembly GCF_022539505.1). NCBI lineage: Eukaryota > Viridiplantae > Streptophyta > Magnoliopsida > Poales > Poaceae > Lolium > Lolium rigidum. The sequence goes on along the minus strand of NC_061513.1, from coordinate 328,416,842 downwards.
TCAGCAAACCGTGGCCAGACCTGTACTGGGCTTTGTGCCCAATAATTCTCCACTCAGCCCAGTAAAATAAAAAAAGAGCGTTCCCTCGTCACTCTAGCCTGCTTGGAGCAGGTTTTGTTTTCTGGACGAGAATGGCGCATGTGGTGGCGATGATGGATATGAGGTGTACCTAGCTAGAGTGCCATAGAGGTGAATGTTTTTGCGTACCCTGCACACGTTGGATGGAAAAACAGTAGGCAAATAGCATCCGACCATCCTAATTCAAGTTCTCTCTGAACAACATAATTTTTTTTTCAAATATATAGATAAACCAAAAGTACATTGCTATATAATTCTAATTTAACTGTGTCGACAAATCCTAATTTTAGTGTTCTATTATATAGTTCGCATGGGGCCCCAAATTTCTGGAGACGGCCCTCGCAATAAGTAAACATGTAAGAATCAATGCACACAGTTGATACAAGTGTTTGCTTCTAAGATAGAAAGAATAGGCAAACTGACTCAACAATAAAGTAGAAGATAGGCCCTTCGCTGAGGGAAACATTGATTATTATATTTGTGCTAGAGCTTTTCATTTTGAAAACAAGAAACAATTTTGTCAACGGTAGTAATAAAGCATATGAGTTATGTATAAGACATCTTATAAGTTGCAAGCCTCATGCATAGTATACTAATAGTGCTCGCACCTTGTCCTAATTAGCTTGGATTAACACTCGATTATCATTGCATAGCATATGTTTCAACCAAGTGTCACAAAGGGGTACCTCTATGCCGCCTGTACAAAGGTCTAAGGAGAAAGCTCGCATTGGATTTCTCGCTTTTGATTATTCTCAACTTAGACATCCATACCGGGACAACATAGACAATAGATAATGGACTCCTCTTTAATGCATAAGCATTTCAACAACAATTAATATTTTCATAAGAGATTGAGGATTAGCTGTCCACACAGAAACTTCCACCATGAATCATGGCTTTAGTTAGCGGCCCAATGTTCTTCTCTAACAGTATGCATACTCAAACCATTTGATTGTGAAAATCGCCCTTACTTCGTACAAGACGAACATGCATAGCAACTCACATGATATTCAACAAAGGTAAAAGAGTTGATGGCGTCCCCAGAAAACATGGTTACCGCACAACAAGCAACTTATTAAGAAATAAGACACATAAGTACATATTCTTCACCACGATAGTTTTTAAGCTATTTTATCCCATGAGCTATATATTGCAAAAGTAAAGAATAGAAATTTTAAAGGTAGCACTCAAGTAATTTACTTTGGAACGGTGGAGAAATACCATGTAGTAGGTGGGTATGGTGGACACAAATGGCATGGTTATTGGCTCAAGGATTTGGATGCACGAGAAGAATTCCTCTCAATACAAGGCTAGGCTAGCAAGGTTGTTTGAAGCAAACTCAAGTATAAAAGGTGCAGCAAAGCTCACATATGAACATATTGTAGCTATTATAAGACTTACATTGTCTCCTTGTTGTTCAAACACCTCAACCAGAAAATATCTAGACTCTAGAGATCAATCATGCAAACCAAATTTTAACAAGCTCTATGTAGTTATTCATTAATGAGTACAAGGTACATGATGCAAGAGCATAAACAAGATCTATATGAGCACAACAATTGCCAAGTATCACATTATTCAAGACATTTTACCATTTACCACATGCGGCATTTTCCGTTTCCAACCATATAACAATGAATGTAGTAGTTCAAATTTCGCAATGAACATTAAAGATGAAGCTAAGAACATATGTGTTCATATGAAACAGCGGAGCGTGTCTCTCTCCCAAACAAAGAATGCTAGGATCCGATTTATTCAAACAAAAATAAAAATAAAAACAAACAGACGCTCCAAGTAAAGCACATAAGATGTGACGGAATAAAAATATAGTTTCACTAGAGGAACCTGATAAGTTGTCGATGAAGAAGGGATGCCTTGGGCATCCCCAAGCTTAGACGCTTGAGTCTTCTTAAAATATGCAGGGATGAACCACGGGGCATCCCCAAGCTTTGAATTTTCACTCTTCTTGATCATATTGTATCATCCTCCTCTCTTGACCCTTGAAAACTTCCTCCACACCAAACTCGAAACAAACTCATTAGAGGGTCAGTGCATAATTCATATATTCAGAGGTGACATAATCATTCTTAACACTTCTGGACATTGCACAAAGCTACCGAAAGTTAATGGAACAAAGAAATCCATCTAACATAGCAAAACGAGCAATGCGAAATAAAAGGCAGAATCTGTCAAAACAGAACAGTTCGTAAAGACGAATTTTAAAGTGGCACCAGACTTGCTCAGATTAAAATGCCCAAATTGAATGAAAGTTGCGTACATATCTGAGGATCACGCACGTAAATTGGCAGATTTTTTGGTTTTTCTACAGGGACTACTGCCCAAATTCGTGACAGCAAGAAATCTGTTCCTGCGCAGTAATCCAAATCTAGTATTGGCTTTACTATCAAAGACTTTACTTGGCACAAAAATGCAATAAAATAAAGATAAGGAGAGGTTGCTACAGTAGTAAACAACTTCCAAGACTCAAATATAAAATAAAGTGCAGAAGTAAAATAATGGGTTGTCTCCCATAAGCGCTTTTCTTAACGCCTTTCAGCCTAGGCGCGTAAAGTGTGTATCAAGTATTATCAACGAGATGAAGCATCAACATTACCTCGGGCATTACGCCTACCTTTCTTATTATTTTTCTTACCCTTTGATTTAGGGAATACATGTCTACCTCCTGGTGTAGAGGTGAATTTTAGGGTGCCTTCTCCCACATCTATGACTGCTCCCAATAGTTCCAGGGATCTTCCGAGTGTGATTTGTCCTGTTCCTACTCATTCAATAACAAGATAATCAGTGGATATTGTTCTTCCAAGAATGGTTGTATGCACACCCTCGGCTATTCCCTTAGGAATTATAACAGAGTTATCAATAAGAGTTATTCCTTCCCCCCCCCCTTCAACGAGTCCCCAAAGTGTCAAAGATTCATAAATACTCTCAGGCATAAGACAAAATTCAGACATAATATCACAGTTGGCATGAAAAGTTTTACCACCAATAACAATTTTAATAGTAGGGTCCCATATTGAAGGTTCAGAGTTCACCAAAACTTGATCAAGACGGTTACGAACATAACTATAAATTTTTTCCAAGCAAGATGCACTTGTCTCAAGAGTGTTTAATCTATTATAAATGCTAATAAGAGCTGAATCAAAGTTATTAGCTGAACTATGTGATGCAACCAATTTCTTTATGGCATTAAAAGCTTGATCACCGTCGCAATGAAGGAAATCTCCTCCCACTACAAGCATCCAAGGCATATCTATAGCGAATCATAAGCCCAAAATAAAAGTTACTAAGGAGCAAACTTAGAGTCTTTTGAGGTTCAGTTTTACGATAAGAATCAAAAATTCTGGACCAAGCATCTTTAAAACTCTCCTCATCCCCTTGTTTAAAAGTGAAGACTAATTCCTCAGGTGAAGAAGTAACAGGTGCAGAGCTAGACATGATAACAAAAGTAAAATGCAAGTAACTAATTTTTTTGTGTTTTTGATATAGAGAGCAAGACAGTAAGTAAAGTAAAACTAGCAACTAATTTTTTTGTGTTTTGATATAATGCAGCAAACAAAGCAGTAAATAAAATAAAGCAAGACAAAAACAAAGTAAAGAGATTGGATGTGGAAGACTCCCCTTGCAGCGTGTCTTGATCTCCTCGGCAACGGCGCCAGAAAAAGAGCTTGATGCGTGCAGTCGACACGTCCGTTGGGAACCCCAAGAGGAAGGTGTGATGCGTATAGTAGCAAGTTTTACCTCAGAAAGAAACCAAGGTTTATCGAACCAGGAGGAGCCAAGAAGCACGTTGAAGGTTGATGGCGGAGGAGTGTAGTGCGGCGCAACACCAGGGATTCCGGCGCCAACGTGGAACCTGCACAACACAATCACAGAACTTTGCCCCAACGTAACAGCGAGGTTATCAATCTCACCGGCTTGCTGTAAACAAAGGATTAGATGTATCATGTGGATGATGATTGTTGTTTGCGAAGAACAGTAAAGAACAATTGCAGCAGATTGTATTTCAGATGTAAAGAATATGACCGGGGTCCACAGTTCACTAGCGGTGTCTCTCCCATAAGATAGCAGATGTTGGGTGAACAAATTATAGTTGGGCAATTGAAAAATAAAGAAGGCATAACAATGCACATACATATATCATGATGAGTACTATGAGATTTAATCAGGGCATTACAACAAAGTACATAGACCGCTATCTGATGGCGTGTATTTCACACGTTCGTTGGGCAACCCCAAGAGGAAGGTATGATGCGCACAGCAGCAAGTTTTCCCTCAGAAAGAAACCAAGGTTTATCGAACCAGGAGGAGCCAAGAAGCACGTTGAAGGTTGATGGCGGCGGGATGTAGTGCGGCGCAACACCGGAGATTCCGGCGCCAACGTGGAACCCGCACAACACAACCAAAGTACTTTGCCCCAACGAAACAAGTGAGGTTGTCAATCTCACCGGCTTGCTCGTAACAAAGGATTAACCGAATTGTGTGGAAGATGATTGTTTGCAAGAAAACAGAGAAACAAGTATTGCAGCAGATTTGTATTTCAAGTATTAAAAGAATGGACCGGGGTCCACAGCTCACTAGAGGTGTCTCTCCCATAAGATAAAAGCATGTTGGGTGAACAAATTACAGTCGGGCAATTGACAAATAGAGAGGGCATAACAATGCACATACATGGCATGATAAGTATAGTGAGATTTAATTGGGCATTACGACAAAGTACATAGACCGCCATCCAACCGCATCTATGCCTAAAAAGTCCACCTTCGAGGTTATCGTCCGAACCCCTTCCAGTATTAAGTTGCAAAGCAACGGACAATTGCATTAAGTATGGTGCGTAATGTAATCAACAACTACATCCTCGGACATAGCGCCAATGTTTTATCCCTAGTGGCAACAAGCACAACACAACCTTAGAACTTTCTCGTCACCGTCCCGGTGTCAATGCGAGGCATGAACCCACTATCGAGCATAAATACTCCCTCTTGGAGTTAAAAGCAAAAACTTGGCCGGAGCCTCTACTAGTAACGGAGAGCATGCAAGATCATAAACAACACATATGTAATAACTTGATAATTAACATAACATGGTATTCTCTATCCATCGGATCCCGACAAACACAACATAGAGTATTACGGATAGATGATCTTGATCATGTTAGGTAGCTCACAAGATCCAACAATGAAGCACAATGAGGAGAAGACAACCATCTAGCTACTGCTATGGACCCATAGTCCAGGGGTGAACTACTCACTCATCACTCCGGAGGCGACCATGGCGGTGTAGAGTCCTCCGGGAGATGAATCCCCTCTCCGGCAGGGTGCCGGAGGAGATCTCCGTAATCCCCCGAGATGGGATCGGCGGCGGCGGCGTCTCGGCAAGGTTTTCCGTATCGTGGTTTTTCGCATCAGGGGTTTCGCGACGGAGGCTTTAAGTAGGCGGAAGGGCAGAGTCGGGGGGCTGACGAGGGGCCCACACCACATGGCGGCGCGGCCCCCCCTTGGCCGCGCCGCCTTGTGGTTTTGCCACCTCGTGGCCCCACTTCGTATGCTCTTCGGTCTTCTGGAAGGTTCGTGGCGAAATAGGCCTCTGGGTCTTTGTTTCGTCCAATTCCGAGAATATTTCGTTACTAGGATTTCTGAAACCAAAAACAGCAGAAAACAGAACCGGCACTTCGGCATCTTGCTAATAGGTTAGTTCCGGAAAATGCACGAATATGACATAAAGTGTGCATAAAACATGTAGGTATCATCAATAATATGGCATAGAACATAAGAAATTATCGATACGTCGGAGACGTATCAAGCATCCCCAAGCTTAGTTCTGCTCGTCCCGAGCAGGTAAAACGATAACAAAGATAATTTCTGAAGTGATATGCCATCATAACCTTGATCATACTATTTGTAAACATATGTAGTGGATGCAGCGATCAAAACAATGGTAATGACATGAGTAAACAAGTGAATCATAAAGCAAAGACTTTTCATGAATAGTACTTCAAGACAAGCATCAATAAGTCTTGCATAAGAGTTAACTCATAAAGCAATAAATCAAAGTAAAGGTATTGAAGCAACACAAAGGAAGATTAAGTTTCAGCGGTTGCTTTCAACTTGTAACATGTATATCTCATGGATAATTTTCAACATAGAGTAATATAACAAGTACAATATGCAAGTATGTAGGAATCAATGCATAGTTCACACAAGTGTTTGCTTCTTGAGGTGGAGAGAGATAGGTGAACTGACTCAACATAAAAGTAAAGAGAATGGTCCTTCAAAGAGGAAAGCATCGATTGCTATATTTGTGCTAGAGCTTTTATTTTGAAAACATGAAACAATTTTGTCAACGGTAGTAATAAAGCATATGAGTTATGTACATTATATCTTACAAGTTGCAAGTCTCATGCATAGTATACTAATAGTGCCCGCACCTTGTCCTAATTAGCTTGGACTACCGGATCTTTGCAATGCACATGTTTTAACCAAGTGTCACAATGGGGTACCTCCATGCCGCTCGTACAAAGGTCTAAGGAGAAAGCTCGCATTTTGGATTTCTCGCTTTTGATTATTCTCAACTTAGACATCCATACCGGGACAACATGGACAACGGATAATGGACTCCTCTTTAATGCATAAGCATGTGGCAACAATTATTATTCTCATATGAGATTGAGGATGTATGTCCAAAACTGAAACTTCCACCATGATTCATGGCTTTAGTTAGCGGCCCAATGTTCTTCTCTAACAATATGCATGCTCCAACCATAAAGGTGGTAGATCTTTCTTACTTCAGACAAGACGGACATGCATAGCAACTCACATGATATTCAACAAAGAATAGTTGATGGCGTCCCCAGAAGCATGGTTATCGCACAACAAGCAACTTAATAAGAGATAAAGTGCATAAGTACATATTCAATACCACAATAGTTTTAAAGCTATTTGTCCCATGAGCTATATATCGCAAAGGTGAATGATGGAATTTTAAAGGTAGCACTCAAGCAATTTACTTTGGAATGGCGGATAAATACCATGTAGTAGGTAGGTATGGTGGACACAAATGGCATAGTGGTTGGCTCAAGTATTTTGGATGCATGAGAAGTATTCCCTCTCGATACAAGGTTTAGGCTAGCAAGGTTATTTGAAACAAACACAAGGATGAACGGTACAGCAAAACTCACATAAAAGACATATTGTAAACATTATAAGACTCCATACCGTCTTCCTTGTTGTTCAAAACTCAATACTAGATGTTATCTAGACTCTAGAGAAACCAAATATGCAAACCAAATTAGCAAGCTCTAAGTATTTCTTCATTAATGGGTGCAAAGTATATGATGCAAGAGCTTAAACATGAGCACAACAATTGCCAAGTATCAAATTATCCAAGACATTTTAGAATTACTACATGTAGCATTTTCCAATTCCAACCATATAACAATTTAACGAAGAAGAAACTTCGCCATGAATACTATGAGTAGAGCCTAAAGACATATTTGTCCATATGCTACAGCGGAGCGTGTCTCTCTCCCATAAAGTGAATGCTAGGATCCATTTTATTCAAACAAAACAAAAAACAAAAACAAACCGACGCTCCAAGCAAAGTACATAAGATGTGACGGAATAAAAATATAGTTTCAGGGGAGGAACCTGATAATGTTGTCGATGAAGAAGGGGATGCCTTGGGCATCCCCAAGCTTAGACGCTTGAGTCTTCTTAGAATATGCAGGGGTGAACCACCGGGGCATCTCCAAGCTTAGAGCTTTCACTCTCCTTGATCATATTGCATCATACTCCTCTCTTGATCCTTGAAAACTTCCTCCACACCAAACTCGAAACAACTCGTTAGAGGGTTAGTGCATAATAAAAATTAACATGTTCAGAGGTGACACAATCATTCTTAACATTTCTGGACATTGCATAAAGCTACTGGACATTAATGGATCAAAGAAATTCATCCAACATAGCAAAAGAGGCAATGCGAAATAAAAGGCAGAATCTGTCAAAACAGAACAGTCCGTAAAGATGGATTTTATTAGGCCACCAGATTTGCTCAAATGAAAATGCTCAAATTGAATGAAAGTTGCGTACATATCTGAGGATCATGCACGTAAATTGGCTTAATTTTCTGAGCTACCTACAGGGAGGTAGACCCAGATTCGTGACAGCAAAGAAATCTGGAACTGCGCAGTAATCCAAATCTAGTACTTACTTTACTATCAAAGACTTTACTTGGCACAACAAAACATAAAACTAAGATAAGGAGAGGTTGCTACAGTAGTAAACAACTTCCAAGACACAAATATAAAACAAAAATACTGTAGTAAAAACATGGGTTGTCTCCCATAAGCGCTTTCTTTAACGCCTTTCGCCTAGGCGCGTAAAGTGTAACTCAAGTGTTATCGCGAGATGGAGCATTGATATCATAAGCTCCCCCATTTGTAGTGGTACTAGGGGCTTTGTCAATTTTAGGCCTATAATAATATTTCTTTGGTTTAGGCACTTTAGAGACATACATAAACTTTTGCTCCTTTCCCACATAAGCTTTCTCTCTAAACGGTAAAGATGAAAAGGTTGAACCCAAAGTTCCCATAGCTTTTTCAAGTTCGCCAATCCTATTAATTTGATTATCATGGTCAACACAAGTTCCTAGGACACTAATTCTTTCATCAATTCCTCCTAAGGATTTATCAAGTTTATCAGTTTTAACAAGTAACATCTCCAACTTAGTTTCAACACTAAAAAATTTCTCTATGGTTTCCAATTTTTTCATAACATCCTCAAGGGAGGTTTCAATTTTAATTTCATTAACAGGTGGTGTTCCAAATAAACTCTCAATAATGCAACTAGCCTCTAAAACGGGAGCACCTAGGAAGTTACCCCCCCGAGACAATCAAGAACATATCTATTCCAACTAGAGATACCAACATAAAAATTCCCGAGTAGGATAGTAGTGGAGTGTTTCTTAGTGCACCTATTATGGGCATCACTAATTCTATACCAAGCATCTTTTAAACATTCTCCTCCTTGTTGCTTAAATGAACGAACTTCAACTTCAGGATTACTCATTTTAGCAGTAGTAAATAAAACAAACTAGATAAAGTAAATGCAAGTAAACTAATTTTTTTGTGTTTTCGATATAGCAAACAAGACAGTAAATAAAGTAAAGCTAGCAACTAATTTTTTTGTGTTTTGATATAAGTGCAGCAAACAAAGTAGTAAATAAAGTAAAGCAAGACAAAAACAAAGTAAAGAGATTGAGAAGTGGAGACTCCCCTTGCAGCCGTGTCTTGATCTCCCCGGCAACGGCGCCGTAAAATATGCTTGATGGCGTGTATTTCACACGTTCGTTGGGCAACCCCAAGAGGAAGGTATGATGCGCACAGCAAGCAAGTTTTCCCTCGTAAAGAAACCAAGGTTTATCGAACCAGGAGGAGCCAAGAAGCACGTTGAAGGTTGATGGCGGCGGGATGTAGTGCGGCGCAACACCAGAGATTCCGGCGCCAACGTGGAACCTGCACAACACAACCAAAGTACTTTGCCCCAACGAAACAGTGAGGTTGTCAATCTCACCGGCTTGTGATACGTCTCCGACGTATCGATAATTTCTTATGTTCTATGCCATATTATTAATGATACCTACATGTTTTATGCACACTTTATGTCATATTCGTGCATTTTCTGGAACTAACCTATTAACAAGATGCCGAAGTGCCAGTTCCTGTTTTCTGCTGTTTTTGGTTTCATAAATCCTAGTAACGAAATATTCTCGAATTGGACGAAACGAAGACCCGTGTTCCTATTTTCACCGGAAGCATCCGTAACACCCGGAAGGACCGGAGGGGGGCACCGGGCCCCCGGACCATAGGCCGGCGCGGCCCGGGCCCCGGCCGCGCCAGCCTATGGTGTGGCCACCCCTTCGACCCTCCCGCGCCGCCTCTTCGCCTATATAAAGCCTCCGTCGCGAAACTCCCGATGCGAAAAACCACGATACGGAAAACCTTCCGCAGCCGCCGCCATCGCGAAGCCAAGATCCGGGGGACAGGAGTCTCTGTTCCGGCACCCGCCGGAGCGGGGAAGTGCCCCCGAAGGCTTCTCCATCGACACCGCTGCCATCTCCACCGCCATCTTCATCACCGCCGCTGCTCCCATGAGGAGGGAGTAGTTCTCCATCGAGGCTCGGGGCTGTACCGGTAGCTATGTGGTTCATCTCTCTCCTATGTGCTTCAATACAATAATCTCATGAGCTGCCTTACATGATTGAGATTCATATGATGATGCTTGTAATCTAGATGTCATTATGCTAGTCAAGTGAGTTTTACTTATGTGATCTCCGGAGACTCCTTGTCCCACGTGTGTAAAGGTGACAAGTGTGTGCACCGTGTGGGTCTCTTAGGCTATATTTCACGTAATACTTATTCACTCGTTGAATGGCATAGTGAGGTGCTTATTTATATCTCTTTATGATTGCAATGTGTTTGTATCACAATTTATCTATGTGCTACTCTAGCAATGTTATTAAAGTAGTTTTATTCCTCCCGCACGTGTGCAAAGGTGACAAGTGTGTGCACCGTGTTAGTACTTGGTTTATGCTATGATCATGATCTCTTGTAGATTGCGAAGTTAACTATTGCTATGATAATATTGATGTGATCTATTCCTCCTACATATGCATGAAGGTGACAAGTGTGCATGCTATGCTAGTACTTGGTTTAGTCTTTTGATCTATCTTACACTAAAGGTTACTAAAATATGAGCATTATTGTGGAGCTTGTTAACTCCGGCATTGAGGGTTCGTGTAATCCTACGCAATGTGTTCATCATCCAACAAAAGTGTAGAGTATGCATTTATCTATTCTCGTTATGTGATCAATGTTGAGAGTGTCCACTAGTGAAAGTCTATTCCCTAGGCCTTGTTCCTAAATATCGCTATCGCTGCTTGTTTACCGTTTTATCGCGTTACTACCGCTGCGTTACTACCGCTTGTTTACTCGTCCCGGGCAAAGCACTTTTCTCGGTGCCGTTGCTACTACTTATTCATACCACCTGTATTTCACTATCTCTTCGCCGAACTAGTGCACCTATTAGGTGTGTTGGGGACACAAGAGACTTCTTGCTTTGTGGTTGCAGTGGTTGCATGAGAGGGATATCTTTGACCTCTTCCTCCCTGAGTTCGATAAACCTTGGGTGATCCACTTAAGGGAAACTTGCTGCTGTTCTACAAACCTCTGCTCTTGGAGGCCCAACACTGTCTACAAGAATAGAAGCTCCCGTAGACATCAGCTTGCTGTAACAAAGGATTAACCGAATTGTGTGGAAGATGATTGTTTGCAAGAAAACAGTAAAACAAGTATTGCAGCAGATTTGTATTTCAGTATTAAAAGAATGGACCGGGGTCCACAGTTCACTAGAGGTGTCTCTCCCATAAGATAAAAGCATGTTGGGTGAACAAATTACAGTCGGGCAATTGACAAATAGAGAGGGCATAACAATGCACATACATGGCATGATAAGTATAGTGAGATTTAATTGGGCATTACGACAAAGTACATAGACCGCCATCCAACTGCATCTATGCCTAAAAAGTCCACCTTCAGGTTATCGTCCGAACCCCTTCCAGTATTAAGTTGCAAAGCAACAGACAATTGCATTAAGTATGGTGCGTAATGTAATCAACAACTACATCCTCGGACATATCGCCAATGTTTTATCCCTAGTGGCAACAGCGACAACACAACCTTAGAACTTTCTCGTCACCGTCCTGGTGTCAATGCGTGCATGAACCCACTATCGAGCATAAATACTCCCTCTTGGAGTTAAAAGCAAAAACTTGGCCAGAGCCTCTACTAGTAACGGAGAGCATGCAAGATCATAAACAACACATATGTAATAACTTGATAATTAACATAACATGGTATTCTCTATCCATCGGATCCCGACAAACACAACATAGAGTATTACGGATAGATGATCTTGATCATGTTAGGCAGCTCACAAGATCCAACAATGAAGCACAATGAGGAGAAGACAACCATCTAGCTACCGCTATGGACCCATAGTCCAGGGGTGAACTACTCACTCATCACTCCGGAGGCGACCATGGCGGTGTAGAGTCCTCCGGGAGATGAATCCCCTCTCCGGCAGGGTGCCGGAGGAGATCTCCGTAATCCCCCGAGATGGGATCGGCGGCGGCGGCGTCTCGCAAGGTTTTCCGTATCGTGGTTTTTCGCATCGTGGGTTTCGCGACGGAGGCTTTAAGTAGGCGGAAGGGCAGAGTCGGGGGCCGACGAGGGGCCCACACCACGGGCGGCGCGGGCCCCCTTGGCCGCGCCGCCTTGTGGTTTGGCCACCTCGTGGCCCCACTTCGTATGCTCTTCGGTCTTCCGGAAGGTTCATGGCGAAATAGGCCCCCGGGTCTTTGTTTCGTCCAATTCCGAGAATATTTCGTTACTAGGATTTCGAAACCAAAAACAGCAGAAAACAGGAACCGGCACTTCGGCATCTTGTTAATAGGTTAGTTCCAGAAAATGCACGAATATGACATAAAGTGTGCATAAAACATGTAGGTATCATCAATAATATGGCATAGAACATAAGAAATTATCGATACGTCGGAGACGTATCACTATCCAGCATGCATCTATGCCTAAAAAGTCCACCTTCAGGTTATCATCCGAACCCCCTCCAGTATTAAGTTGTAAACAAGAGACAATTGCATTAAGTATGGTGCGTAATGTAATCAACACAAATATCCTTAGACAAAGCATCGATGTTTTATCCCTAGTGGCAACAAGACATCCACAACCTTAGAACTTTATGTCACTCGTCCCGCATTTAATGGAGGCATGAACCCACTATCGAGCATAAATACTCCCTCTTGGAGTCACAAGTATCAACTTGGCCGCAGCCTCTACTAGCAACGGAGAGCATGCAAGAACATAAATAACATATATGATAGATTGATAATCAACTTGACATAGTATTCAATATTCATCGGATCCCAACAAACACAACATGAAGGATTACAAATAGATGATCTTGATCATGATAGGCAGCTCACAAGATCTAACATGATAACACAATGGGGAGAAGACGACCATCTAGCTACTGCTACGGACCCATAGTCCAGGGGTGAACTACTCACTCATCGATCCGGAGGCGATCATGGCGATGAAGAGACCTCCGGGAGATGATTCCCCTCTCCGGCAGGGTACCGGAGGCGATCTCCTGAATCCCCCGAGATGGGATTGGCGGCGGCGGCGTCTCTGGAAGGTTTTCCGTATCGTGGCTCCCGGTACTGGGGGTTTCGCGACGGAGGCTTTAAGTAGCGGAAGGGCGGAGTCGGGAGAGTCACGGGGGCCCCACACGCTAGGGCCGCGCGGCCCCCTCTAGGCCGCGCCGCCCTAGTGTGGCGGCGCCCCGTGGCCCCACTTCGTCTCCTGATGACCCACAAGTATAGGGGATCGCAACAGTCTTCGAGGGAAGTTAAACCCAAATTTATTGATTCGACACAAGGGGAGGTAAAGAATACTTATAAGCCTTAACAACTGAGTTGTCAATTCAGCTGCACCTGGAAAGCACTAGCAACAGGGGTGATGTGAAAGTAGCAGTGGTATGAGAGCAATAGTAATAGTAACACAGCAGCAGTAATAGTGATATGAGAGCAATAGCACCAGAAAACAGTTGACATGTAGAACAAGTATATGATGATGAAAGATGGACCGGGGTTCCCAGCTATCTACACTAGTGGCAACTCTCCAATAACAAGTATTGGGTGAACAAATTACAGTCGGGCAATTGATAGGGTTGAAATAGCATTAAGACAGAATATCAAGATCATTAATCATGTAGGCATGTTTTCCAATAATAGTCGTACGTGCTCACAATGAGAAACTTGCACAACATCTTTTGTCCTACCAGCCGGTGGCAGCCGGGCCTCAAGGGAAACTACTCGGATATTAAGGTACTCCTTTTAATAGAGCACCGGAGCAAAGCATTAACACTCCATGAAAACATGTGTCCCTCACATCACCGCCATCCCCTCCGGTTGTCCCGATTTCGTCACTTCGGGGCCTTTGGTTCCGGACGGTGACATGTGCATACAACTTGTAGATACAATCTAAGCAATAATATAAAGCTCAAATCTAAGATCATGCCACTCGGGCCCTAGTGACAAGCATTAAGCATAACAAGATTGCAGCAACAATAACTTCATAAACTTTGTAGATAGACAATCATAATGTAACAATCCATCGGATCCCGACAAACACAACACCGATTACATCGGATGAATCTCAATCATGTAAGGCAGCTCATGAGATCATTGTATTGAAGTACATGGGGGAGAGAATACCAACTAGCTACAGCCTAGAACCCGTAGTCCATGGGGGAACTACTCACGGAGCATGATGGAGGCGATGGCGTCGATGGAGATGGCTTCCGGGGGCACTTCCCCGTCCCGGCAGGGTGCCGGGACAGAGACTTCTATCCCCCGAATTGGAGTTTCGCGATGGTGGCGGCGCCCCTGGAGTCTTTCTGGAGTTTCGTCAAGAGTTATGGTGTTTTTAGGTCGAAAGGGATTTTATAGGCGAAGAGGCGGCGCAGGGGGGCACCTGGGGGCGCCACACCACAGGCCGACGCGGGCCCAGGCCAGGCCGCGCCGCCTTATGGTGTGGTGGCCCTCTGGCCCCTCTCCGACTCTTCTTCGGTGTTCTGGACGCTTCCGGGAAAAATAGGAGGTTTGGTCTTCGTTTCGTCGAATTCCGAGAATATTGCCCGAACAGCCTTTCTGGAACCAAAAACAGCAGAAAACAGGAACTGGCACTGTGGCATCTTGTTAATAGGTTAGTTCCGGAAAATGCATGAAATAATCATAAAGTGCAAGCAAAACATGTAAGTATTGTCATAAAACAAGCATGGAACGACAGAAATTATGGATACGTCGGAGACGTATCAAGCATCCCCAAGCTTAGTTCCTGCTCGTCCCGAGCAGGTAAACGATAAAAAGAATAATTTCTGTAGTGACATGCTACTTACATAACCTTGATCATACTATTACAAAGCATATGAAATGAATGAAGTGACTCAAGGCAATGATCTATAGTTGCTAACAAATAGATAACATATAGCAAAACTTTTCATGAAGAGTACTTTCAAGACAAGTATCAAAATTCTTGCACAAGAGTTAACTCATAAAGCAATAAGTTCAAAGTAAAGGCATTGAAGCAACACAAAGGAAGATATAAGTTTCAGCGGTTGCTTTCAACTTGTAACATGCATATCTCATGGATAATTGTCAACACAAAGTAATATGATGAATGCAAATATGCAAGTATGTAAGAATCAATGCACAGCTTGACACAAGTGTTTGCTTCTAAGATGGAAGGAAATAGGTAAACCGACTCAACATAAAGTAAAAGAAAGGTCCTTCAAAGAGGAAAGCATTGATTGCTATATTTGTGCTAGAGCTTTGGTTTTGAAAACATATAGAGAGCATAAAAGTAAAGTTTTGAGAGGTGTTTGTTGTTGTCAACGAATGGTAGTGGGCACTCTAACCCCCTTGCTAGGCAAACCTTCAAGAGCGGCTCCCATGAATTATTTTTATTTTTGGGTGGCACTCCTTCCAACCTTTCTTTCACAAACCATGGCTAACCGAATCCTCGGTGCCTGCCAACAATCTCATACCATGAAGGAGTGCCTTTTTAGTTTAGTTTTATTATGATGATGACACTCCCCCAACCTTTGCTTACACAAGCCATGGCTAACCGAATCCTCGGGTGCCGTCCAACAATCACATACCATGGAGGAGTGTCTATTTTGTTAATTAATTTGGGACTGGGAATCCCATTGCCAGCTCTTTTTGCAAAATTATTGGATAAGCGGATGAAGCCACTAGTCCATTGGTGAAAGTTGCCCAACAAGATTGAAAGATAAACACCACATACTTCCTCATGAGCTATAAAACATTGACACAAATCATAGGTAATAAATTTTGAATTGTTTAAAGGTAGCACTCAAGCAATTTACTTTGGAATGGCAGGAAATACCACATAGTAGGTAGGTATGGTGGACACAAATGGCATAGTGGTTGGCTCAAGTATTTTGGATGCATGAGAAGTAATCCCTCTCGATACAAGGCTTAGGCTAGCAAGGTTGTTTGAAGCAAACACAAGTATGAACCGGTACAGCAAAACTTACATAAGAACATATTGCAAGCATTATAATACTCTACACTGTCTTCCATGTTGCTCAAACACTTTTACCAGAAAATATCTAGACCTTAAGAGAGATCAATTATGCAAACCAATTTTAACAAGCTCTACAGTAGTTCTCCACTAATGAGTTTAAACTACATGAAAAAACTTAATCATGATCTACTTGAGAGCTCAAAACAATTGCCAAGTGTCAAATTATCCAAGACATATGAGGCATTTTCTGTTTCCAACCAAATATAAATAAGTGCAATAGCTTCCAACTTTTATCATTGAACATTAAAAGTAAAACGAAGAACACGAGTGTTCATATGAAAAAGCGGAGCGTGTATCTCTCCCACACAAGGATTGCTAGGATCCGAATTTATTCAAACAAAACAAAAATAAAAACACACGGACGCTCCAAGTAAAGCACATATGATGTGACCGAATAAAAATATAGTTTCAGGGGAGGAAACCTGATAAGTTGATGAAGAAGGGGATGCCTTGGGCATCCCCAAGCTTAGATGCTTGAGTCTTCTTGAAAAATGCAGGGATGAACCACGGGGGCATCCCCAAGCTTAGACTTTTCACTCTTCTTGATCATATATCATCCTCCTCTCTTGACCCTTGAAAACTTCCTTCACACCAAACTTCTCACAAACTTCATTAGAGGGGTTAGTACTCAAAAAATTTGAATCCACCTTGGTCCTGTAGTGGCACATTGCAAGAACTCAATAAAACATTAGCTACAGCCCTCTACGTCTAGAAAACCTCGCTTAAAGTCCACAAGAGACAATGCAAAAACAGAGACAGAATCTGCCAAAACGAACAGCCAAGAAAGACGAATTTTAATAAAAATACTTACGTTGCTCAAATCAGAAAACTCAAAACTAACGAAAGTTGCGTACATATCTGGGGAACACGCACGTAAATTGGCATATTTTTCTGAGTTACCTACAGATAGAACAGCCCAGATTCGTGACAGATAGAAATCTGTTTCTGCGCAGAAATCCAAATCTAGTATCAACCTTCGATTAGAGGCTTCACTTGGCACAACAAAACACAAAACTAAGATAAGGAGAGGTTGCTACAGTAGTAAACAACTTCCAAGACACAAATATAAAACAAAGTACTGTAGCAAAATAACACATGGGTTATCTCCCAAGAAGTTCTTTCCTTTATAGCCATTAAGATAGGCTCAAGCAGCTTTAATGATGCACTCGCAAGAAATAGTATTGGAAGCAAAAGAGAGCATCAAGAGGCAAATTCAAAACACATTTAAGTCTAACATGCTTCCTATGCAAAGGAATCTTGTACACAAATAAATTCA
>NC_061513.1:328314952-328399130 GCF_022539505.1 Lolium rigidum | reverse complement strand
AGCATAATTCACAAAAATATAATGGCATTAATATTTTATCTCATCATTGACCCAACTAGGTTTGGATACATCTCTCGGATACTTCATCATCACTATGATACTCCAAGAAATGTGAGTTGTAGAACAATTTCATAACTCTCTTAGATGTTCGCTAAAACTAGTAATTCAAATAATTCCACTATGATCCAATCATAGATATTTGACTTTTCTATTACGATGATTTCTACTTCATGCTGAAATTTATTTGAATCCATTCAAATGTTTCAAACTTCTTCCTTATCGAATATATCCACATATATATACTCAATTCATTGTTGAAAGTTTTCATGAAGTAGAAGAATCTCCCGCACACAACTATGCCCAGTGAACCACATACATCATCATGTATTTTTCCACTAAGTTAGTTGCCCATTCAATTTTTGGCCTATGAACGGTATTTTAATCATTCTCTTTAGAAAAGATTTGCAAGCGTCAAATGATTCAAAAATCAAGTGACTCCAAAAATCCATTTGCATGGAGTTCCTTCATGCGTTCCTTTCTAACATGACCTAAATGGCGGTTCCACAAATAAGTGGAATTCAAATCATTTGCCTTATGGCATTTTAGCGTCAGTGTTATGTATGTGTGTTTCACCATTAAGATTTATAATAACTTATCCATCATACATGGAGTAATGTCATAATTTGAACAACTCATTGTTTTCATTTGACCAGAGCAAAATAACAATTATTAATTTCTTTATTATAAATTCTAAGGGCTAGATAGAATGCCAACGATGAACATAATAACTCTTTATTTTTTGTTCCAGACGTGCATTACTATCATATTCCTTGTCAGTCACTTAGGCCATTGAATTCTTGTATTGCGTTATTTTGTATGACACTTCATACCAACCAATATGGTACTAATACCCAAGAATTTCATTGTGTGACTTAACTAGGAATACAACCATAACATGTATATCATTTATATACACATGAGCTAGACTTTCTAGTCTTTTCTTTCTTTCTGCCAAAATATCTTTTGCAGTTTCTCTTTTAGCTTTCCTCATTATTCAGAAAAAAACACTTCAACATTAATAACTTCTAGGTTTGTTGGTCTAATACCAATAACCTTGAGGTTCTTATTTTGAAGTTGATCATCATATGATCAAAGTGTTCTATATTTCACTATTAGTAACTTTGTAATATGATGAACAATTTCACTCATAATTTTATCCATCAATTCATAACAACTTTACGAGACCATGTCACGTACATGCTAGGCTCATAAAGTTTAACCTTAGTATTTTCATGTGCAAATCTGGCTTGCACCCGTTGTAAGCACACGTAGAATCTATAACACCCGATCATCACGTGATGCTTCGATACGACGAGTCTTAGCAACGGTACATACTAAGGATGATAACTTCATGGATATGCGAATATTATTAGTGCCCCAATAGTTGGAGGATTGTGACGCCTGGCGTCTTCAACCTTCATACATTCCCATAAAACTTATGAGTTTATGTAGTCTCACCAAATTTATATTCTATCATCTTGCAATAAGGTCTTAGATATCACATATATCTCATACCTTTGATTATTTCTGAAAACTAAATTTTCAGCTCCTTACTTTTCAAACAGATTTGAACTTCAAGTTTCACGGAGACAAGATAACTTTAGGTACTAATTGAAACCATAGCTCTTTGAATCAACTATGTGAGGTTTACTAAAAGTTTGCAATAGGACTTAATTAACTCTTGATTCTTTAACAATACGGTACCAATCCGTAAAGTTTCTTGTCAGATTTTAACAGTATTTATATCTCAATAACAAGACTAGCGCATAGTAGTAAACGGATGCCAATACTACAAAATTAATTCAAAATACTACTCGAGACTATGTTTATGATAATTAGTTCATGTTTTAATCTAATTACTAATGAACTCCCACTTAATACAACATCCCTCATAGTTGTTAAGTGGTACACGATCCAAATCCACTACACCAAAACCGATCATCACGTGAGATGATGTAGCTTCAATGGTGAACATCAACATGTTGATCATATCATCTATATGACTCGTGTTCAACCTTTCGGTTTCCGTTGTCCCGAGGCCATGTCTGTACATGCTAGGCTCGTCAAGCAAACCCAAGTATTCCGCGTGTGCAACATGGCTTACACCCGTTGTATGTGAATCGTTGAATCTATCACATCCGATCATCACGAGATGCTTCGAAACGACGAACTGTTACAACGGTGCATACGAGGGGAGAACACTTTATTATCTTGATATTAATGTGAGGGATCATCTTATAATGCTACCGTCGCGATCTAAGCAAAATAAGATGCATAAAGGATTAACATCACATGCGGTTTATATGTGATATGATATGGCCCTTTTGTCTTTGCGCCTTTGATCTTTATCTCCAAAGCACGGACATGATCTCCATCATCTTCGGGCATGATCTCCATCATCGTCGGCGTAGCGTCAAGGTCCATGGCGCTGTCTTCATGGGTGTTCACTTCATGTAGCAACTATCACAACTAATTTGAAAAACCTCTCAACATGAAATATAAAGACAACCATAAGGCTCCCGCCGGTTGCCACAATACAATAATGATCATCTCATACATATTCATCATCATATTATGGCCATATCACATCACCAAACCCTGCAAAAACAAGTTAGACGTCTCTAATTTGGTTTGCATATTTTACGTGGTTTAGGGTTTTCGAGTAAGATCTAATCTACCTACGAACATGAACCACAACGGTGATACTAGTGTTGTCAATAGAAGAGTAAGTTGAATCTTCACTATAGTAGGAGAGACAGACACCCGCAAAGCCTCTTATGCAATACAAGTTGCATGTCGAACGAGGAACAAGTCTCATGAACGCGGTCATGTAAAGTTAGTCCGGGCCGCTTCATCCCACTATGCCACAAAGATGCAAAGTACTCAAACTAAAGATAACAAGAGCATCAACGCCCACAAAACCATTGTGTTCTACTCGTGCAACCATCTATGCATAGACACGGCTCGATACCACTCGTAGGATAACGTTGCATAGAAAACAAAAATTTTCCTACCGCGAACACGAAATCCAAGCCAAGATGCAATCTAGAAGACGGTAGCAACGAGGGGGTATCGAGTCTCACCCTTGAAGAGATTCCAAAGCCTACAAGATGAGGCTCTTGTTGCTGCGGTAGACGTTCACTTGCCGCTTGCAAAAGCGCGTAGAAGATCTTGATCACGATCGGTTCCGGCGCCACGAACGGGCAGCACCTCCGTACTCGGTCACACGTTCGGTTGTTGATGAAGACGACGTCCACCTCCCGTTCCAGCGGGCAGCGGAAGTAGTAGCTCCTCTTGAATCCGACGAGCACGACGGCGTGGTGTCGGTGGCGGTGGAGAACTCCGGCGGAGCTTCGCTAAAGCACGCGGGAGCTATGGAGGAGAGGGGGCGGCTAGGGTTTGGGAGGGGGTGGCCGGCCACTCAAGGGGGGCGGCCAGGCTGTGGTCTTGGGGTGGCCGGGCTGTGGTCTTGGGGTGGCCGGCCCCCTCCCCTTGGCCCCTCATTATATAGGTGGAACCCCAAGAGGTGGTGTCCAAGTCTTCGAATAAGACCCGAACCAAAAACCTTCCATAGGAGGGGGGAAACCTAGCCAAGCTAGGACTCCCACCAAGGTGGGAGTTCCACCTCCCATGTGGGGGTGGCCGGCCCCCTAGGGGGAGTCCACTTGGGACTCCTCCCCCACTAGGGTTGGCCGGCCATGGAGGTGGAGTCCCATGTGGACTCCACCTTCCTTGGTGGTTTCTTCCGGACTTTTCTAGAACCTTCTAGAACCTTCCATAGAACCTTCCGCAACATTTTTATTCACATAAAATGACATCCTATATATGAATCTTATTCTCCGGACCATTCGGAACTCCTCGTGATGTCCGGGATCTCATCCGGGACTCCGAACAAATATTCGAACTCCATTCCATATTCAAATACTACCATTTCAACATCCAACTTTAAGTGTGTCACCCTACGGTTCGTGAACTATGCGGACATGGTTGAGTACTCACTCCGACCATTAACCAATAGCGGGATCTGGAGATCCATAATGGCTCCCACATATTCAACGATGACTTTAGTGATCGAATGAACCATTCACATACAATACCAATTCCCTTTGTCTCGCGATATTTTACTTGTCCGAGGTTTGATCTTCGGTATCACTCTATACCTTGTTCAACCTCGTCTCCGACAAATACTCTTTACTCGTACCGTGGTATGTGGTCTCTTATGAACTTATTCATATGCTTGCAAGACATTAGACGACATTCCACCGAGAGGGCCCAGAGTATATCTATCCGTCATCGGGATGGACAAATCCCACTCGTTGATCCATATGCCTCAACTCATACTTTCCGGATACTTAATCCCACCTTTATAGCCACCCATTTACGCAGTGGTGTTTGATGTAATCAAAGTACCTTTCCGGTATAAGTGATTTATATGATCTCATGGTCATAAGGACTAGGTAACTATGTATCGAAAGCTTATAGCAAATAACTTAATGACGAGATCTTATGCTACGCTTAATTGGGTGCGTCCATTACATCATTCATACAATGATATAACCTTGTTATTAATAACATCCAATGTTCATGATTATGAAACTAATCATCCATTAATCAACAAGCTAGTTAAGAGGCATACTAGGGACTATTTGTTTGTCTACATATCACACATGTACTAATGTTTCGGTTAATACAATTATAGCATGATATATAAACATTTATCATAAACATAAAGATATAAATAATAACCACTTTATTATTGCCTCTAGGGCATATCTCCTTCGTAACCGTGCATTGATTCCTACATACTTGCATATTGCACTTGTTATATTTCTCTATGTTGACAATTATCCATGAGATATACATGTTATAAGTTGAAAGCAACCGCTGAAACTTAATCTTCCTTTGTGTTGCTTCAATACCTTTACTTTGATTTATTGCTTTATGAGTTAACTCTTATGCAAGACTTATTGATGCTTGTCTTGAAGTACTATTCATGAAAAGTCTTTGCTTTATGATTCATTTGTTTACTCATGTCATTACCATTGTTTTGATCGCTGCATTCATTACATATGTTTACAATAGTATGATCAAGGTTATGATGGCATGTCACTCTAGAAATTATCTTTGTTATCGTTTACTCTGCCGGGACGAGCGAGAACTAAGCTTGGGGATGCTGATACGTCTCCGACGTATCGATAATTTCTTATGTTCCATGCCACATTATTGATGATATCTACATGTTTTATACACATTATATGTCGTATTTATGCATTTTCCGGCACTAACCTATTAACGAGATGCCGAAGAGCCGCTTGTCTGTTTTCTCGCTGTTTTTGGTTTCAGAAATCCTACAAAGGAAATATTCTCGGAATTGGACGAAATCAACGCCCGGGGTCCTATTTTTGCACGAAGCTTCCGGAAGACCGAGGGGAAAGGAAGTGGGGCCACGAGGCGCCGACACAACAGGGCGGCGCGGCCATGCCCTCGGCCGCGCGGCCCTGGCGTGTGTGGCCCTCGTGTGGCCCCCCGCGTTGCCCTTCCGCCTACTTAAATCCTTCATCGCGAAACCCCCAGTACCGAGAGCCACGATACGGAAAACCTTACTGAGACGCCGCCGCCGCCAATCCCATCTCGGGGATTCTGGAGATCACCTCCGGCACCCTGCCGGAGAGGGGAATCATCTCCCGGAGGACTCTTCACCGCCATGGTCGCCTCCGGAGTGATGAGTGAGTAGTTCACCCCTGGACTATGGGTCCATAACAATAGCTAGATGGTCGTCTTCTCCTCATGTGCTTCATTGTCGGATCTTGTGAGCTGCCTAACATGATCAAGATCATCTATCTGTAATTCTATATGTTGTGTTTGTCGGGATCCGATGGATAGAGAATACTATGTTATGTTGATTATCAATCTATTACCTATGTGTTGTTTATGATCTTGCATGCTCTCCGTTATTAGTAGAGGCTCGGCCAAGTTTTTACTCTTAACTCCAAGAGGGAGTATTTATGCTCGATAGTGGGTTCATGCCTCCATTAAACTCGGGACGGTGACGAGAAAGTTCTAAGGTTGTGGATGTGCTTGTTGCCACTAGGGATAAAACATTGATGCTATGTCCAAGGATGTAGTTATTGATTACATTACGCACCATACTTAATGCAATTGTCCGTTGTTTTACAACTTAATACCGGAAGGGGTTCGGATGATAACCTCGAAGGTGGACTTTTTAGGCATAGATGCATGCTGGATAGCGGTCTATGTACTTTGTCGTAATGCCCAATTAAATCTCACAATATTCATCATATCATGTATGTGCATTGTCATGCTCTCTTTATTTGTCAATTGCCCGAATGTAATTTGTTCACCCAACATGCTATTTATCTTATGGGAGAGACACCTCTAGTGAACTGTGGACCCCGGTCCATTCTTTTACATCGAATACAATCTACTCGCAATACTTGTTCTATCGTTTTCTCGCAAACAATCATCATCCACACTATACATCTAATCCTTTGTTACAGCAAGCCGGTGAGATTGACAACCTCACTGTTCGTTGGGGCAAAGTACTTTGGTTGTGTTGTGCAGGTTCCACGTTGGCGCCGGAATCCCTGGTGTTGCGCCGCACTACATCCCGCCTCCATCAACCTTCGACGTGCTTCTTGGCTCCTACTGGTTCGATAACCTTGGTTTCTTACTGAGGGAAAACTTGCTGCTGTGCGCATCACACCTTCCTCTTGGGGTTCCCAACGGACGTGTCATCTATGCGCATCACATATACATAGAAACAATAACCATGTGGGAACGTTTGAAATTGTCATCCAGCAGAACACATTGCCCACAACGAACATGATCTTTGTTGTTGAAGTCACTAATGAGGGAAATCGAACATATTTCCACAGGCGTTGTTGGAAGGAGATGATAGAATGCTATGGGATGGAGCCAGGGCCTAAGTTATATTTCTACTTGGATGGCTTATATACATGGAGACCTTCTTCCACTACAAACAGCGGACGACGCCTCCTCATCTGATAATGAGTTCCACGACCCAAGGGATTCCAACGAAGTCGTTGTTTATTACCCACCCGTGGAGCCGGAGCCGGAAGAGTGATTTGGTCACTTGGCTATTGTGCTCATTGTATATAATGACTTGGTCACTAGCTTGCTAAGCTTTAGCTAGTGTAACGATTGGATCTATATATTAAGCTAAATGCATGTAATGACTTGATGATTATTAATGATTTGATCACCTGGCCATTATATATTTGTGTATCTGTTGCTGACTGGTAATTGATGTTATATATTCTGCAATATTATACACATGTATAATTCAGGGGGATAGGCCAGAAGAAATATGCAGCCACGTAGATGCGGCATACTAGTCGCGTGCCTCCATGTGCGCCGCCAGTAAACTTAGTGGCAGCGATCCGCGTGCACACGCGACTGATACTGGAAGTACTATCCGCGTGCCTGATACGTCTCAAATGTATCTATAATTTTTTATGCTCCATGCTTGTTCTACACCAATTTATATATGTTTTGCTCATGCTTCGTTGCACTTTTATACATTTTTCGGCACTAACCTATTAACAAGATGCCACAGTGCCAGTTCCCTGTTTTCTGCTGTTCTGTATTTCAGAAAAGTTGTACGGGATATTGGACGAAACAAAAGTCGAACTCAATATTTTACTGTAACGAAGACAGAGTCCAGCGGGGAGTCGAAGGGGGGCAGCAGGGCGGCCACGCCAGCCCTAGACGCGACCTAACCCTGGCCCGCGCCTAGGGGTGGTGTGGGACACCCTTGCCTCCACCGACATCGCCCCTCCGCCTATTTAATCAGGATCTCGGGAAACACCCTGAATACCCGAGCCTCTATCAACAAAAAGTTTCGTCACGGTCGCCATTGCAGAACCCATCTCGGAAGGATTCTGAAGCTCTTCCCGGCACCCTGCCGGAGGGGGAAATCATCGCCGAAGGCATCTACATCGTCATGCCCGCCTCCGAAGTGATGCGTGAGTAGTTCATCCCTAGAATATGGGTCCATAGCAGTAGCTAGATGTTTGTCTTCTCCAATTTGTGCCGCATGTTTAGATCTTGTCAGCTGCCCTACATGATCAAGTTCATCCTTATGTAATGCTACGTTGTGTTTGCTGTGATCCGATGAGTATTGTATACTATGTTGATGTCGATTATATATTCATGTCATATGTAATTTGTGATCTTGCATGCTCTCCGGTGCTAGTAGATACTCTAGCCAAGTAGATGCTTGTGACTCTAAGAGGGAGTATTTATGCTCGATAGTAGGTTCATACCTCTAGTTTTCTGGAAGATTGACAATAACTTCTAATATTGTAGAAGTGTTGTTGCTACTAGGGATAAAATAACAATGTTTTATTCAAGGGTAATTATATTGTTTACTTTACACACATTGCTTAATGCGATAATATGTTGCTTGCAACTTAATACTGGAAGGGATTTGAACGATAACCGAAAGGTGGATTATTAGTCATAGATGCGGTTGGATTACGGTCTATGTATTATGTTGTAAGCCCAAACGAATCTCATAGTAATCATCTTGTCATGTATGGTCGCTATTCTGTCAATTGCCCAGCTATAATTTGTTCACCCAACATGTTATTTATCTTTATGGAGAGACACCTCTAGTGAACTGTGGACCCCGGTCCTTTCCTTTACACTGATAAATTCAACCACTGCAATCCTGCTCTGTTTACTTATTGCAATCATTGTTCTCTTTAATTACTGCAAACATCTGTTTCCACTCGATACATATAATCCTTTGTGTTCAGCAAATCGGTAAGATTGACAACCTCACTGTAAGTTGGGGCAAAGTACTTTGGTTGTGTTGTGTGCAGGTTCCACGTTGTTGCTGACGCCGGTAGTGCGCCCTACCACTAGTCAGCTAGCAACACCTTCAGAAGTCACATCTTTCTCCTAATGGTCGATCAAACCTTGGTTTCTTACTGGGGGAAAACTTGCTGCTGTGCTCATCACACCTTCCTCTTGGGGTTCCCCAACCGCTTCCACAACAAACGCCACCATGATTGTCCGGCGCCATCACCGGAGCACCATCAGTGTCCATCGAGCACGAGACAAGTAGCTAATACCACTGGTGAGGTATTGGTAGCCCCCATTAGCACACGATTGGTAGGCTTTTTCCTACTAGTCGCAGCGCCGACTAGGCGAGTAGGGTGACATCGAACAAACCACCCCATCAACGATGGCATCAACAAGACGAGGATAGGGAGCTCGACCGCGAGAAGGGTGACATCGAACAAACCACCCCATCCATGATGGCACAATATGTTAGTCAACAAGGTGCAAGTTACAAATCATTGTGCCACATTATAATCACATGACCAGTATGTTAAACATTTGCAAGTTAGCCTCATACAACGTAGCAAACATAGCTAAGAAATGTCCCGCAAGACCTTGGAGAATGCAATGCTTGTCATTGGACGGCTCAAGGTATTACAAGACATTCTAACCTCGTACCGTGCTACTATTTTAAAGAGGTAATAGCATCGCACATACAAAAACTTGCATGGTGGGAGTAATTTCATACAACAACTTCAAAAATGTGGTGAGGTAGTACACGAATTTGTAATTGAGGTGCAAATCAGTACAAAACTGTTCTAGACATGACACGTGGCAGCGTATTTTTGCGAAAAACCCTGGTATAATTATCCATTGAACTCATGGTTAACATATTAATCGCATAATACTAGTCTAATCACATATCCTAAAATGACTACACTGTAGTATGAGTTCTTTGCCCTATTCGTTTTCCAAGATGCGAGACCGTGAAGGGCTTGGCCCGTACTTATCTTTCTTCTACCCGTTCACAACTTGGCCACCGGAGCAGTAGCACCACGACTGCCGATCCGTCCATGCCATTCATCGCACATGAAAGATCCGCCCATGTTGCCCGCCACACCTGGTCGACGCAGCCGACGGAGTCGCTGCACCCAAGCAGTCGACGCGCCTGACCGCTCTGCTCATGACCATCGGAGACTTGGCCGTCGGAGCGGCTGTGCTGCCATCGTTTGCTACTCTGCTGCACCTGGCCGTGGGAGAGAGGAGCCCTAGAGAATGGAACCGCTGCCGGAATGGAGAGGCACCACAGACCCACAGCTTCCCACGCAAGCAAAATGTGGGCGAGGCACTCCGTCGCGGCCGCCTGTCAGCTGTCGTCACAGGTCGGCGAGCCGAGCGCATGTAGCAGAAGCCTACGGTGCTGCGTGACTCCAGTTTAGCGCATGCTCTTTCATGTGTCCCTTTAACATACTGTGAATTACGGAGTAGAATGGTATACGTCGCCGGGGTGCGCATCGGCAGCAACGACAACCTATCCCGGTGCCGTTTGACATGACGAACATGAGTACATGACGGTGGTCATCCTCACTCCTCAGCGACGCCCTTCCGGTTCTACGGTGCAACGGGGTACCTCTTGAGGCCTACCGCCTACGAGCTGCTCCATGCGGGCGGCGAGGGCCACTGTGTCATCGGAGCTCTCATGGGAGAGGACCAGCAGGATGCGGTCGCCATGTAGAGTTGTTCCGCGTACTCCTCCCAGATCCTTTGTGTTCCATATGGCCTTCCAGTTCCTCCGTGCCCTGCTCTCGGTTGCCCTCCTTTTTCCCGGCGTTCCGGGAGGCGTCGTCAATCAGAGCAGGGCGCCCTCTCTGGAGTTCCGCCATCGGTCCTCTGCGCCCGTACGACGGTGGGCGGACGCTAATGTCTACGGGTGCTTCTATTCTTGTAGACAGTGTTGGGCCTCCAAGAGCAGAGTTTTGTAGAACAGCAGCAAGTTTCCCTTAAGTGGATCACCCAAGGTTTATCGAACTCAGGGAGGAAGAGGTCAAAGATATCCCTCTCAAGCAACCCCGCAATCACGATACAAGAAGTCTCTTGTGTCCCCAACACACCTAATACACTTGTCGGATGTATAGGTGCACTAGTTCGGCGAAGAGATAGTGAAATACAAGTAGTATGGATGTATATGAGTGGTAATAGCAATCTGAATAAAATATGGCAGCGAGTAAACATGCAACGAACGAGTAAACAAACGGAGATTCGATGTTTGGAAACAAGGCCTAGGGATCATACTTTCACTAGTGGACACTCTCAACATTGATCACATAATAAAACCACTCTACACTCTCTTGTTGGATGATGAACACCACTAATTGCGTAGGGCTACAAGAGCACCTCAATGCCGGAGTTAACAAGCTCCACAACATTCAATGTTCATATTTAAATAACCTTAGAGTGCATGATAGATCATTGCAATTACACCAAGTACTAACATAGCATGCACACTGTCACCATCACACTATGAAGGAGGAATAGATCACATCAATACTATCATAGCAATAATTAACTTCATAATCTACAAGAGAATACAATCATACCCTACGCCAAGTACTACATGATGCACACACTGTCACCTTTACACCATGGAGGAGGAATAGACTACTTTAATAACATCACTAGAGTAACACATAGATGAATAGTGATACAAAACTCATATGAATCTCAATCATGTAAGGCAGCTCATGAGATCATTGTATTGAAGTACATAGGAGAGAGATTAACCACATAGCTACCGGTATAGCCCTTAGCCTCGATGGAGAACTACTCCCTCCTCATGGGAGACAGCAACGTTGATGGAGATGGCGGTGGTGTCGATGGAGGAGCCTTCCGGGGGCACTTCCCCATCCCGGCGGCGTGGCGGAACAGAGACTTCTGTCCCCCAGATCTTGGCTTCGCGATGGCGGCGGCTCTGGAAGGTTTTCCGTATCGTGGCTCTCTGTCTCGAGGTTTTAGGTCGAGGAGGCTTAAATAGGCGCAGAGGCGGAGTCGGAAGGCTGACGAGGCGGTGACACAATAGGGGGGCGCGGCCCAGGCCCTGGCCGCGCCACCCTGTCATCTGGTGGCCACCGTGGCCCTCCTCTCGCGGCTCTCGGGTGTTCCGGAAGCTTCGTGGAAAAATAGGATGCCGGGCGTTGATTTCGTCCGATTCCGAGAATATTTCCTTACTAGGATTTCGAAACCAAAAACGAGCAGAACACAAGCAAGCGGCCCTTCGGCATCTCGTCAATAGGTTAGTTCCAGAAAATGCATAATAATGACATATAATGTGTATAAAACATGTGAGTATCATCATAAAAGTAGCATGGAACATAAGAAATTATAGATACGTTTGAGACGTATCAGACGCCTGCATCTACGAGCTCCCCGACGGTTTTCTGGCACCTTGCGGAACTGTGTATGTCCTATGTCGCCGCCCTCGCAGGGCACGACCGCCGCGCGCTGTGGACAGCCACCGGAGCCGGCCAGCTGGGGATCATCCACCGTACTTGCCGCTGCCCTGTCCGATGTCTGGCACCACCGCCCCTGTATGTCCCCGTGGGCATGGAGGCAGAGAACAACGACGTGGTGGCGTAGAGCCGGCTCGTGTGCCAGTCCGCAGCCGACACGTTGGATGTGAGCCGCGCGTCGTGCAAGAGTGTGACTGCCCGATGAAGGGGAAAAGAGGAAAGGGTCACAATTACGAGAAGAGAAAAAAATATGCAAAGGTTATTTGTAAAATAAGTGTTGCCACGTGTCATGTCTATAACAGTTTTGTACTGATTTGCATCTCAATGGCAAGTTTGTGTACTACCTGATCACATTTTTCAAGTTGTTGTATGAATTCGTTCCCACCACGCAAGTTGTTGTATGGCTGGTGCTATTACCTCTATTTTAAATCATCGGCCGAAAACAAACTATAGAACCCATTTTTTAATGGCCTCGGACAATGTAGCAAACGAAGAAGGTGAATGAAATCAACGCCCCATAATTGCAACGTAACAAATCTGACAAATCTGACTGACAATTGAAGCCCTAGGTCTACTGAACCAACAAGGAATTGCACAAATCAATCTGAAGCCGAATCGCATGACGAACAACTGGAATGTCACAAGGAGAATCAACCCCAGAACAGTAACCCGATGGAACCCTAACCCTACCGGATCCGCTATGCATGCCACGAATCGCGCTCCTACAGGCCATATACGGGTAGACCTTGTGGTAAACAAGGGTTGGTGAGGGTTTTTGGAAGCCTTACTGACATGGACGAGCTGCAGAAGGTCGAAGGAGAGGCGGTGTAGGGGTGGCGGAGGCGGCGTGGAATCAGTGGTCGAAGTCGAAGCAG
Source organism: Lolium rigidum (assembly GCF_022539505.1). Classification (NCBI taxonomy): domain Eukaryota; kingdom Viridiplantae; phylum Streptophyta; class Magnoliopsida; order Poales; family Poaceae; genus Lolium; species Lolium rigidum. The sequence continues at coordinate 328,385,860 of NC_061513.1, read as the reverse complement.
CGGAGGCGGTGGGGAATCGGCAATTGTACACAAACCCCGCCGTCGACCTACGCCTCGTCGCCGGCAGAGGAACCACCGAGGGGATCAGAGCGAGAAGAGAGAGTGTGAGAGGAGGAAGAGGGCGGTGAGGGAAATTTATGGACCTGTGTTTCGTGTACGCGTCAGCAGGCTGGCGACAACCGTGGATGCCGCAGCATCTTCCCACACAAACCAATCCGAACCGTCCCTTCCTGACCAGACGAAAGGCACGTCACGCCTACTCTCGTACCGTGGCAGGCACCCAGCCGTCGCGTTCCAACCCGGCGAGCGATCTCACTTCTCTCTTCCCCTCGTCAGAAGAAGGGGAAAAAAACCCACCGATCTCCCCGATTGATCCCCCGTTCCTTCCCACCAAATCTCGCCCCCTCGCGTGCTCCTCCCCGGCCGTGACCGAACCCATCAATCCCCACCCACCGACGCGGCGGCCCAGATCCAGATCCGGCGGCGGCCATGCACCCGTCGCGGTCCGCGCCGGCGTCCTTCCGGGACCGCACCAACGAGTTCCGCGCCGCCGTCGAGAGCGCGCGCCGCCACGCCGCGCCGTCCCCCGCCGCCGCGTCCGCCAGCGGCGGCGGCGGCGGGCCCCTCGACGACTCGCTCTCCGCCGCGTCCGCGCAGTCCGAGTTCAAGAACCGCGCCTCCAGGATCGGGCTCGGGATCCACCAGACCTCCCAGAAGCTCGCGCGCCTCGCCAAATGTATGCACACCTAACTAACTAACCCCCCTCGCGTCCCATGTCCGATCAGTCGAATTGGTGGCTGCACCTTCATAGCTGTTGGGTTGGGATCTCGGTTTGTGTGCTGTGTAACCTGCAGAGCTCATGTCCGGTTAGTTGTTGTACCATGGGAAGATGCCAGCATGTATAAGATGACTATCTGGTACTTCACGCTGTAGTTGCGGATGATTGCTAGTAGCTAACGTGTTCCCTGTTGCCATACGAGTGACATGTATATTTGGCTTAGCGGCTTAATGTTTTTATTGATCGTCCAGTGCTTTATGCTCTTACTGGAGACCATGTTTTTTTTGTCTGTAGTTTTGCTTTGTTGTTACAACTTCAAGTGTGGATGATGTTCTGTACTTGTCAATGGTATCATTAATTGCATTCGCCTCATGTCATGCCACTTGTGTGTATTATAACCGTGTATTATAACCAGGTCTGTTAGTTGTCACTTGCTAGATGAACAATTCTTTAGTCATCATTACCATGAACTGAATGAAGCTAGATGAACATTCCTTTCAGTCTCAATAGGATAATATGCATTAATGCTTTGCATTTGTTATACAAGTGCTAGGGTATTGAGTGCAAAACAGTACCTTGGTATCTTCATGGTTTATGAAATGTCTGCGTATCTGCTCAAGTGCTGTGTTGTGAGTCCCACTGCTTGGCCCTTTTTAGGTTGTCATTGGTAGGATGATGCATGCCTTTACTACTAACTAATGCTTTTCCACTTTTGGAGTGAGTTTGGCTGTCTCTCTGTTTTGGATTTAATTCGTTGGTTAATAACTTCCCCACACAATGTTATAGTGCTGTCTGGGTTACATTCATTGGTAACACTGCATGAAGGTAGAAAATGTTGCGGAAATGTAAATAGTTCCTACTTCATGTGTATTAGTGTGTTGTTTTTGCAATGAAAAATACGGATTGGTGCTGATTTCGCTGCATGATTCTTTACAGTGGCAAAGAGGACATCCGTTTTCGATGACCCAACCTTAGAGATACAAGAGTTGACTGCAGTTGTTAAGAAGGACATCGGTGCTTTGAATAATGCTGTTATGGACCTACAAGTTCTCTGCAATTCACAGAATGAGAGCGGTAATCTGTCCAAGGATACAACAAATCATTCCACTACTGTTGTGGACAACCTAAAAAACCGCCTGATGAGTGCAACGAAAGAATTCAAAGAAGTTCTTACCATGCGGACAGAGGTCAGATAAAAATAGTAACTGCTTTCAGTATTCAAATATGCTGGTCTCTTGTTTCCATTTCTTTAGACAGTGTCTTCATTATAAATGGTGTACTAAACTTGTTTTTCCCTGAATTTGCAGAACATGAAGGTTCATGAAAATAGAAGGCAAATGTTCTCCTCCTCAGCAGCGAAGGATGCATCGAACCCATTCATGCGCCAGCGTCCTCTTGTTGCCAGGGAGGCATCTGACTCTGCGCCTCCAGCACCATGGGCCACTGACTCTGCGACTACGCCTTTGTTTCAGAGGTACCATTGCAGTGTTAAATTTGATTGCCGTGTACTCCCATTTGAGCATCTTTGGACACCCGCTTTAGTTTAGGCCCTTCACATGCTATGCTAGCTGGAGGTCACACTGTAAAACCAGTAAACATTTGATACTGCGTTATCTGTCTCTTAACCATATATAATGCTCTGCAAGTATTTGACAGTGTTGCTTCTGGACTTCTGTTTTGAATTTTCTGCTTCTGTTTCCAGGAAGAAGACCAATGGAGATCATGGAGCGTCATCATCATCGACTCCAGCTTTCATGCAGCAGCAGCAGTTGGCAGTACAGCAGGACAGTTACATGAATAGCAGAGCTGAGGCTCTTCAAAATGTGGAATCAACCATACATGAGCTGAGCAACATCTTCACACAGCTAGCAACCATGGTGTCTCAGCAGGGAGAGCTAGCAATCAGGTGAACTTTCCGCTATTTAAGTTTGTTCCATCCAGTTTCAGGAGTAATCAATGTATAAAGTCATATTCATACCCTCTAAAGTCACAGCTTCAAGCTGTGGAACTTGATGACAATTGACATCCTAGAATATCCCATTATTAGACATTTTCTCAAAAATTGTCATGAGTCTTAGTTTTTCATGATGATCTCACTTGAGTTATCTTTAATTGAGAAGCATATATGGTATATGAGTAATTTACAGCAAGGGTGGTTGTTTAGGCACTGATGTGGATGTTTCCTGATCTTCCTAATTCATTACTTTAGTGTTTCATGTACCGGAGAACAAGATTCTTTTTCTTGACCATTTTAGTCAAGTATTACTTCTGTTCCAAAATATAAGCCTTTTTAGAAAACTAAACTGGCTTTCTAAAAAGGCTTATATTTCGAAACGGAGGTATTATTATTTAAGCTTACGATGCCAGGGATAACTATTCTTAATTATTCATGAGGAAATCAGTTCAGATGGATTATAGTACGGAGTATGATATTTTAGTTTTGTGCACCAATACTTTCCTCGTGTTGATTTATTCCATTGGGTTAAAAAAGGTATTTGCTAAACTGTATTTTCTGTGCTATGTATGCCAGAATCGACGAGAACATGGAGGACACTGTGGCGAACGTGGAGGGAGCGCAGGGCCAGCTCCTGAAGTACCTGAACAGCATCTCGTCCAACAGGTGGCTGATGATGAAGATATTCTTCGTCCTGATGGTGTTCCTCATGATCTTCATATTCTTCGTCGCCTGATCCCCAGCCCTTGTAACACCATGTTCCGCACACAAGTATATTCTTTGATTTTTACCGAACTACACCATGTACAACAGTTTTCACTCGGACGATGAGCAGTTGTTCCTATCCTCCGTCCGTGGTCATGTAAATTGGGAGAAGCTCCAGTACCGATCTGTTACTATCTGGCGGTTATATTTTTACAGTATGCTATGCTATGGTTGTATACATACCGTTGTCAGATCGTGTGCCTGGTTCCTGTCGCCCCATTCATTGTGCGCCGAAAATGTTTGACTGATAAAATCATTGTTGTTGTTCCCCTCTCGCTGTCAGAAAATGGCATTCTGGGTGTTGTCCTATGCTCGCTGCACTTGCGACCTCTTGGGTTCAGAAATCTTTCCTTTTAATAACATCACAAGCATGTACGGATACTCGCAATTGGGGTATCGTCACATCCTATTTCTGTGTCAGGCATGGTCCTTTTTTCAGTACCATGAAAAGTTGAGTGCCACACAGGCAGCGGAGTGTCTGTCAGACACCCAAAAGTTGGGAACGCGATCAGATGCCGGACGGCCTGCCTGCCGCAGCCCTGCAGAAGCTGGACGCAACGGGAGAGGCGTCGTAGGTAGGTAGGCGTCGTGCTTGCGCTTGCGCGTGGCGTAGCCCGGATAGAGGCCGTTGTGAAAAGATAACCTTCCCGAGCTGGGCAGACAGGCAACCCGCTCGCACACTCTTCCGCCTCGCCGTCCGTCCGTCCATCCGTCTCATCCCTCCCTCTATAAACAAAGCACGCCGTTTAACCACCCAACACCACCGAGACGCCCCCGTCTCAAAACCCTAATCCCACCACCGCCGCGCCGCCCGATCAACCCCCCCACAAGGTACTCCCCGGCCGGCCGCATCCCTTCACCGCGCGCAGCGCACGCAGATCGGCGGCCGCGTCGGCTCGCGGGCAGCTCGCGTCGGGCACTCCGCCGCGGGGCTAGACTTTAGATTTAGATTCCGATTTCGCGTGTTCCAAGGGAAGGGGAGGAGTATGGTCGGAGGCGGCAGGAGGGGCGGCGCGGCGGACGACTCGACGAAGCTCAACACCGGCAACGTGTTCGCGGCGCTCGAGACGCTCAAGAAGAAGAAGAAGGGCGACAAGGCGAAAGGCGCGTCCTCCAAGGCCAAGGACCAGCAGCCCTCGCAGCAGCAGCAGAAGGAGCTCTTCTGGGCGCCCGCCCCCGTCACCACCAACTGGGCCGACGTCGAGGACGAGGACGACGACGACTACTACGCCACCACCGCGCCGCCCGCCCTCTTCGGGAACCACCACGGCGCCGCCGCGGCCAAGGAGGACGAGGAGGAGGAGGATGAGGACGATGCCGTCCACGCCGCGCTGCAGGAGGTATATTTCCTCTCTCTCCCTTTTTTATTTATTTACGCCCCCCCTGCTAGTTGTTCGTGATGTTCATGATTTGCTTATTTTGCCTGATAATTGTGTGTCTACTGGTTTGTTGCCGTGCTTGGTATGACGGGCCGGCTGATGTATAGATGCTTGATTGAGTTAGGGGGGACATCTATAGGCTATGTGTTGTGATGCCTGCCTGATTAACCAGCGATGCGGAATGCATACTCTGAAATTGGTTTTGAACTATTTGTAGTAATAATTATTTGAAGCAGTGAATCCGAGAGCGACGCGGCTTAGGTGGGTAGATGTTGGATTGAGTGAGGTAGGGGCGGCTCTTTAGGCTATGGGTGTGCTGAGCCCTGCCAGTGCTGCCCCCATCGTTTCACAATGCATGCCAGCGCACAAATAAATTCTAAACTATTTGTAGTAACTATTTGAAGCAGCGAATCCGAGAGCGACGCGGCTTAGGTGTGTAGATGTTGGATTGAGTCAGGTAGGGCTGCTTCAAATAATTATTACAAATAGTTCGAAATCTATCTGTCCGCTGGCATACATTGCGAAACGATGGGGGTAGCATTCACGATTAATCTGGCAAGCCTCTCAGTACACGCAAAGTCTAAAGAGGGATGCGGCTTGGGTGTATTAGTACTGCATGGTCGGTATGGCGGGAGCTATTTAGCTGTATTTATCCGCATTGTCGGCAGGAGTGTTTGCGGGGAATTGCTTGATTGAGTGAGATCAGCGGACATCCTGTAGGTTGTGTATGTATGCCAGTGCTTGCCATTTTAGTTTTCATCAAGTATTTGTACTTTATTGTCTAAAGAAGCGAATCCGAGAGGGATGCGGTTTAGGTGTGTTTTCAGTGCACTGTCCGTATGGCGGAAGCTACATGTTGGATTGAGTTTGGCAGGACACTGTTATGCCTGCTAGGTTGTTGATAACGGTAGCCCCCATTGTAACGTATGTTCAGTGCACGAGTGGGTTCCAGATTAGGTGAATCCAGACATGAGCTCCTTTGCTTTATTTTTTAGACGCACTATCGGTTTGGCGGGAGTGTTGGCGTGGAATTGTCGGATTGAGCGAGGTCAGCTGGCATCCTGTAGGCTGTTTGTACATTACTGCTTGCCACTTTAGGTTTCTCAACTTATACCCTGTTATTGTGGAACGTATGGTCAGTGCGACAAATGGGTTATAAATTAAGTGTAATTATTGAAGCGGTGAATCGAGACAAGAACGCCTTAGGTGTATTTACGGCATGTGGTTACCTATTTTCGTTGGCCTGGCATTCCTCTTTATTGCAGTGTATTTTTTAAATCAATTAAACACGTATGGTAATTGTAGGCACACAATATGTGCACATGAACATGGTACTCCCTCTGATCCAAATTAGTTGCTGCAGATGTAGGTTGCGTGTGTGTGCCAATGCTTGCCCTTTCAGTTTTTATGAACTATTTGTGCTTATTGTTTAAAGCAGTGAATCTGAGAGGGATGTGGTTTAGGTCTATTTTCAGTGCACGGTCGGTATGGTGGAAGTTACATGTTTGATTGAGTTAGGCAGGGGACACTGTTATGCCTGCTATGTTATTGATAACGGTAATCCCCTATCGTAATGTATGTTCAGTGCACGTGTGGGTTCCAAATTAAGTCAATCGAGACAAGAGCTTCTTTGCTTTATTTTACACGCAAACGTTGGTTTGGTGGGGGATTGTTGGCGTGGAATTGTCGGATTGAGCGAGTCAGGGACATCCTGTAGGCTGTGTGTACACTAATGATTGCCATTTTAGTTTTCTCAGCTTACCCCCCATTATTGTGGAACGAATGCGACAAATGAATTAAGTGTATTTATTGATGGGGTGAATCGAGACAGGAACAATCTTTGGTGTATTTACGGCATGTTGTTACCTATTTCGTTGGCTTGGCATTCCTTCTTATTGCAATTAATCATGTATGGTCACTGTAGACATGCAATTTGTGTGCATGAACATGGTGCTCCAGCTGATCCAAATTAGTTGCCGCAGTTTCATTGAATCTAGACAGATTTTAGGCAACATTTTTCCTAAATCTGTGGCAATAAATTTGGATCAGAGGGAGTAGCATTTTTTGTTGCTGTCACGCATTGATGTCATGTTTTACTGCCATTAGGTGTAACAAGTTTGAGACCTGAGTGTTCGAAGCACATAATGCATATAATAATTGCGATGAAAGATTACCCATTTTATGATGCCACCAGTGCGCTGTTCTGTTGGTAGTATTTACTAAAAGTTGTTGAGAATTGTTATCATAGTTTTCCCTGGATATATAGGGTATAGCTCTGTAAATTAAAATTCCTTTGTGTTTCATTATTGTGATTGTACTCAGACCGGTTGAGTCGCACATCACGTAGTATCACTTCAAAACTCAAAGGTAATAAGCACTCGAAAAACAAAATAGAGCTGAAAAATTCAGGTCGATTGTAAATAGTCGGTCCAAGTTTCTTTTGAGCATCTCTAGGCAAGTCATAAGAACCTGCCTGAAATTACTTGATTTCGATTAGATTTTTCTTGTTTATTACACGGGTTGAGTTGCACAACACCTAGTATCCATCTGTAACTCAAAGATCGTCACCCCAAACACAATGAAACAAAATAGAACCGAGAAATTAAAATTGAGCGATAACTAGGCAGTCCAAGTCTAACGAACTTCCTTTTCTTGTTTGCATTTGAACTTTGTTAGCCAGAGGTTTGCTGATGTTGAATTTTGCAATTGTTGTCTCTATAGACCTCAGTGATAGTATTCTCAGTTGCATTTTCTTTGACATACTTCAGGAAATAGAGAGTGAGGATGAGGAGCATGATGATGATGCTGAGGATGGTGGTGAGGATGAACCTGAGCAAGAAGTGGAAGTTGCCGATCTTGCTCTGAAGAAAGCTCCAGCAGCACCCAAGGAGACAGAAAGACAGCTGTCCAAAAAGGAGTTGAAAAAGAAGGAACTGGCAGAACTCGATGCTGTGTTGGCTGAGTTGGGAATTTCTGAAAACCCAAGTGAAGCTGCACAAGATGGAACCAATGGTAAACTTCTACATTCTAGTTTGTAATGTTTTTTTGTGTCTCCTTGGAACTATACTTGAATGAATTCAAGTAAAGCTGAGCACATATATGTGCTTGGGTGTAGACTTTGTTCTTACATGCTACACATACATTGTTGCAGCTGATAAGAAGGGTGCAAATCAAACTGGTGATGGAGAGAAAAAGGAGGACGCACCTGCCCCTTCAGAGAGCAAGAATGCCAAGAAGAAGAAGAAGAACAAGGACAAGAGCGCAAAGGAGGCGAAAGAAGCTGCTGAAGTGTCTGAGGAGACTGCAAGTGCAGAACCTGATGAAGACACCAGTGCTGTGGACATGAAGGAGCGCCTAAAGAAGATGGCCTCAATGAAGAAGAAGAAGTCTGGCAAGGAGTCGGACACAGCTGGTAAAATGGCTGCCGCAGAGGCGGCAGCTAGGACCGCGAGGCTTGCGGCGGCAAAGAAGAAGGAGAAGAGCCATTACAACCAGCAACCCGTGCGGTAAAAATGGCCCGCCCCAAGTTTTGAGATGTTGAGAGTTTGGATATGATGATCGATCCCCTTGTTCGTTTTGGAGTCTGAATAAACTTTTTCCTGTCCCTCCCAGTCTCAAAAGAGTTGTATGTATGACCATGGAGCGTCTTCCTGATATTCATTTCGGAATTCCTGAAGGCGGGCCTCTGTGGTCTGGTCGCCAGAACGGTCGTGTAATTGTGTTTTGAATTGTGTTCGTCCAGTGGATTTATAGACAAGACAGCATGGCCAACAAGGGCCTCTTGGATACTTTCTCTGTGTGCTTGTCTCGTTTTTTTCCAATGTCTTCTCTGAAGCGGTTTTTTTTAAAGGTTTATTATTATCATGCCCTGAATCCATGCTTTGCATGGTACTGCTGGGACAATTATTTGCGTGAGAGAAATGGAATCTGGAGCTTGTCTTTGTTGTGTCTCGCTTTCATGGAAGACAAAGAGGGAAGCCAATCCAAAAAGAAGCGAGCACGGCAAGTAGGCAACCGCCCCAGCGAGAGGCAAGCATCTCCCCGTCCTTCTCTCTCGCTACGCCTACTGCCGCCGTTCATTACTCAGCCCATCTCTCTCGCAAGTCCGCCGCACCCAAATGGCCACCTAGGCTGAGGCTGGGCCGGCGCAATGTCGCACTGCCTCCGCGTCTCGCCCTTCCTCGCGCCGCCGCCGCTCCTCCTCTGCCGGCCCCGCCGCGCGCGCGCCGGCCGCGGCCACCGCCACGCACCTCGGCCCATCCTCACCCTCGCGCGCTTCGACCCGCCGCCGCTCCTCCGCCTCAAGGTCTCCGACTCCAGCGACTGCCCTCCCGCCGCCCACCACCACCGCCCGCCCCCGCGGGCCCTGATCGGCTCCCTCGCCTCCGTATGGCGCGAGGGCCTCTTCCTCGTGCGCTGCTCCGCCTTCGCCGCCATCCTCTCCATCACCGCGGCCCTCTCCTGGTACGCGCAGCTCCGCGCCAGGGCCTTCGTCGAGGCGCGGCTCCTCCCGGCCGCGTGCTCGCTACTCAGCGACCACCTCCAGCGCTCCGTCCGCGTCGGCAAGGTGCGCAGCGTCTCGCCGCTCGGGATCACGCTCCACGCCTGCTCCCTCGGCCCGCACGCCGCCGCCGGCGAGTTCTCCTGCGCCGAGCTCCCCGTCGTCAGGATCAGAATCAACCCCTTCGCCTCCCTCCGCCGCGGCCGGGTCGTCGTCGACGCCCTCCTCTCCGACCCCACCGCGCTCGTCGCGCAGACCAAGGATTTCTCCTGGCTCGGCATCCCCGCCCCCTCGGACACCGCGCCCAAGAGGAGTTCCGACGAGGAGGGCATCGACTACCGCACCAGGACCCGGCGGCTCGCCAGGGAGCAGGGCGGGGAGCAGTGGGACGCTCAGAGGGACGCCGCTGCTAGGCACGCCGCTCAAACGGGATACCTAGTTCCCAGCGCCCAATCGCTAACCTCACGCTCCCCCGACGAGATCTTACTGCAGGAGGATGATCGGCCTGTCGGGGCCGGGAAGTCGAGCCCGCCCCTCTGCGCCGACGAGATGCACAGGAAGGACCGGCACATGGATCCGGGCATCGGTTCGAGTTCGAAGCACGCCGATTTGGAGAAGACCTTCGGTGTGAAATCGCGCATTATTCCGGGCCTCAACTTCTGGTCTAGGATGATCCCCAACCCTGCCAAGCGAAGGCACAGGAGGAAAGCTCACAGCAAGGTGCTATCGGATATTGACAGTTCCTCTCAGGAAAGGATCCTCCGGCGCAGTGCAGAGGCTGCCGTGGCGTATTTTCGGAACATTGATAGTGGTAACTCATCCCCTGGTCCTGGGAGTAACTCGTCTGACGGAGGTCACACGGATGCTGGAGCCACTCCGAATAATGCGCCAATTGTCAGCTCTGATGAGGTGCCAAAGAATTCTGGTGAATTGCCGCCAAGCAGTGGCCATTTTGTGGACTATCCAGGTCCAGGAAAGTCTGCAAGTGCAACGCCGATCATCAATACAGATGACATCTCTAAACCTAGCCAGCGTAGTTCGCACCACTTCGATAACGAAATGTTAGCATCTGACCGTTTGGAAGATTTGCAGCAAGGCCACACGTCGGAGGAATTCGGAAGTCTATCTGATGATAATATTGGTCCTCAGCAGGAATTCACTTCCGGGGATCTTGGTTCGTGCACATATGCTTACAACTGGGCGTCATTTTGGCCTTTCCAGTTGAAGGGGCCCCATGTTAGTCTTAATGCACCGTATGCTTCTCTGGGTGTTGAAATTCAGAAGTTCAAGTCACGATTTGCTATCGGTCTTGGAGATGCCCCTGCTGAACTCGTAGAAGGGGTTGGCCAGATCCATCCTGGTGGGGCTCAGAATACACTTCCCATCACACTAGATTCTGTTTATTTCAGCGGAGGGAACTTGATGCTTCTGGGATATGGTGATCAGGAACCCAGGTTTGGCCTCTTAATTTACCGTTGCTGTTGCAAATACATGCTCTTCTGTTCTTTCTAGCGCATTTTCATAATATAACAGTAAAACACTGTGATCCTAGAACTTATATTGGGGGTATTTTGCGATCATCTGTCTGAATTTATTGTGTTCTTCAAAAATTAACTTTCATGTAAACAAAAACAAATTCACAGTTGGTTTTCAGATTTGTATTGCTAGTTATATTCTGAAGTTAACTACTGTAATCACTAAGCAGGTGCAGCATGTTTCGCGTAATTACTTAGCATCCTAGGCTACTAGCTGTCCAAGGACATAGGGGAACGTGCTGCTGAATTTAGGCATAGATGCAACTACAGCATTATAAATGATGTCCACTAAGTTTGTAGCTATTTTCTTCCTACTGTAGGGAAATGAAACAAGCTAATGGACACGTCAAATTCAAAAACTCTTATAATCGTGTACATGTTCATGTCACTGGGAACTGCATGGAGTGGAGACAAGATCAAACTTCTCAAGGAGGGGGTTACCTTTCTACAGATGTTTTTGTTGACATAGCTGAGCAAACATGGCATGCTAATCTGAATGTAGTCAATGCCTTTGCCCCGGTACTGTTTCTACTTTTATGTATACAAAATGCTACAGTTCTTAGTGTTTGTGTTGAAAAGGCAGTTTTCATGTGCAGCTGTTTGAGCGTATCCTAGAAATACCAATTGTCTGGCACAAAGGAAGAGCAACTGGTGAGGTGCTTTTCTAAACTTGTTCACTTACATGTTCAGTTTCACTATTAATATCAGCCGCTTGTGCACAAATCTTAGACGATATCAGGACATGACTTCCACATGCACTTAATGAATGACTGGACCTTCTAGGTGGTTCATGCTACATTTGCTACATCTCGAAACTCATGTCTCATGCTTGAAGATGCCAAATGCTTACAACAATATATCTTCTTTTCCTCCTCCAGGTGCATATCTGTATGTCAAAAGGTGATAGTTTTCCGAGCATTCATGGTCAGCTTGATGTGAAAGGCCTAGGTTTCCAGATATTAGATGCCCCGTCATCGTTTTCGGTACGCGTATGCTTATCTCATTAGTTTTTTCCTTCAATTCTGCATATTCGAAATAATCAGGGTCTAGCAAGGAATCATTTCCTCAAAGTCATAAGACATATTAACATGGTTTTGATGCTTTCTTGTTGATTTGTCATTAGCCTAAGCTCCCAATATTCTCATACCTCATTGACTGCTTACTTTGTCGATAAACACTGATTGTTCTGTTGCGGGTGAGAAATGATTTCCTAGTTGCTCGTTGGAAAAATAACATAATGGGTCTATGGGGAATATTATTGAAATAGCTACATTCAGGGGCACAGCCAGAATATTCATAAGGGTTGCTAGGAATAATAGATGAATCATCGGGTGGCCTAGCTTCAGTATTACTGAATTAAATGTTGTGTTCACCAAGCATTTGCTAAAACATGCCAAATTTTGATTTCAATCTGAGCAACAATTGGGCATACTTCATTGTAAGCAACATGTTGTATTTATAATTTCCAGTATTAAAAAATGGATTCTGGATGTGACAAGTTTCTGACATACATCAGATCATAGCGAGTTAAGTGAGAAAGTGACTGAAGAATGAGGTGTTGGAGAAGCGACATGAATGGCTGCTATTGATCTGCAGTGTCCTAAGAAACAGATCAGTCATTAGCATCTCAAATTGTGCATCTATTATTATCATTACGGACACCAACATTTCGCTCTGAAGTAAAAACTAGGTCACACGCACTCAAATGTCTGCTGGATTTTCATACTTAGATCTGCGAACATTCATTCCTCACCAAAAATTAGTGCTTAAAACATCTTATGTAATGATAGATTTTAATGGAAACCTGTACATAATCAGGAAATAGTGGCAACTCTATCGTTTCGTGGTCAAAGAGTATTTCTGCATAATGCAAGTGGTTGGTATGGTGATGTTCCTGTTGAAGCTTCTGGTGATTTTGGTCTAAATCCTGAGGATGGAGAGTTCCATTTAATGTGCCAGGTATCTTTCAGTTGTTAATTGCATTATATATCATACCTGTAGTCCCTAAACAGGCAATGCATGCACTTACTTGACAACTTTTGTTTTCTTTCCAGATTCCTTCTGTCGAAGTTAACGCACTTATGAAGACGGTGAAAATGAAGCCTCTAATGTTTCCGGTGCAACATACTTAACTCGATTTGTTTAAAAATACTAGATTCCTTCATTTATCGATATTAGATCAGCTTGTTTTGACTTTGACTGGCCCACACATGACATATGATATCTAACATATCCTTGTGTTAATTAAGAAAAGAGGACAAGGACATTGTGCATTTTGACTTTAATACAGGTGCACTATGCAGTCCTCATCTATTTCTACAAAAAATGGTTAACTGGCCAACCTATTTATGTAGGAATATGGGTAGATGGCTTATATAACTTACTTTGCAATGTTTGACTACAGTATTTGTGCCTTATCAAAAAAAAAAAATCATCATGGTTCTAAGCATTAAAGATTAACTTCTCGATGAAGCAAAATGATCAATCTTATGCGGATCATGACAATCTCGTTTGTCAAACCTGCTTTTGCGGATATTGCCGTTTGTGTAACCAACCTTTTCGTACTTCTGTGGCTATTTTCCACAATAGATTATGGAATACATTGAACATATCACAGTTGAGTAACTGCAAATTGGGCCTGAAATAGCATTTAAACTGTCCATGTCTCATTTATTTCTTAACAATAGCTTAGGATGATCTTGATGTATATGTATTAAGAACATTTTGCTGGCATGCTATTTTCATGTTCATTCTTTAAGATTTGACTGCTGATACAATACTTAACTTGTTCAGTTGGCTGGTGCTGTTACTGCTGTATTTAATTGTCAAGGGCCTCTTGATGCTCCTGTTTTTGTTGGAAGTGGGATTGTCTCAAGGAAATCTCTTTCAGTATCTGGTATGCCTCCATCTGCAGCTTCTGAAGCTGTGATGCAAAATAAAGAGGCTGGTGCAGTTGCTGCATTTGATCATATTCCTTTTTCTCACGTATCAGCAAATTTCACTTTCAACCTGGATAACTGTGTGAGTAGAGATATGCCCACCATATTTCCGTTATTGAAGTTTGTAAACATTAAGCAAATTTTTTTTTAAATCTTTGTTACTATTGCCATCTGCAGGTTGCAGACTTATATGGTATAAGAGCATGCCTTTTGGATGGTGGAGAAATTCGAGGGGCTGGTAATGCATGGATTTGCCCAGAGGTATTGTGATAAATGATTAGCTAATTACACTTCTAGTCAGTCACTTTTTTATGTCTCGCTAATTTTAAGCATATTTAACTTTTTTTTACGTCTAAAGGTAGTTTTTTAGTGTTTTTAAACTGCTCAAGCATGTGTTCTCTATATACTGAGTATAAGTTGAAAGATCTCAGATCAAGATGAGGTCAGAAGAACATAGCATGAGGAGGTCTATAAATTGAAAATACATAGGTAGCTAATTAACGAACAATGCGGCATATTCATGAACCTTCTGAACTCTATGTTCATTATTAGCAACTTCGGCTTCGTTGTTGACATACTAGGAGCTTACTCCTGAAAGCCTAACATAATTTTCCTGTACCAGCTATATGAATCCAATAGATAGTCTACCATTTTTATCACGTGAAAGAAATTTACCACCTTATGCAAGTATAATACATATTTATATATCTGCAGGGGGAAGTTGATGATTCTGCTATGGATATTAATTTATCTGGGAGCATTTTACTTGATAAGGTTTTGCATCGTTACATACCTGGAGGTATCCAGCTGATTCCACTCAAAATCGGCGAGCTCAACGGAGAGACTAGACTTTCTGGTCCCCTGATTAGACCGTGAGTATCTTACATGTACAATGACTTAATGGCCAAATTGGCTGAGTATTTTCTGTTACTCTACCGACAACAAAAACTGTATGACAGGAAATTTGATATCAAATGGGCAGCACCGAATGCAGAAGATTCTTTTTCTGATGCACGTGGCAACATTGTTATTGCGCATGATTATATTAAGGTTAACTCATCGTCAGTTTCATTTGACTTAAATACTCGTATTCAAACATCATATATTGATGACTACTCGTCGCACAAGGAGATGCATCAAATGAAAAAAATAATGCCACTAGTTGTGGAGGGTGTCGATTTGGATTTACGTATGCGAGGCTTTGAATTCGCTCATATAGCTTCTTCGATACCTTTTGATACACCAAGGCCATTACATTTGAAAGCATCTGGAAGGCTCAAATTTCAAGGAAAAGTGGTGAAACCTAGCCATATAGTTGATGAAAAGATCTATGGTGCTCTTCGAAGTATTGTTGACCAAAGTAAGGTCCAGAGCGATGTGTCAATGCTTGTCGGGGAGATTTCTCTGTCCGGAATAAAACTTAACCAACTTATGCTGGCACCTCAGTCTACTGGTTTTCTTTCCTTGTCACAAGATTCTGTGATGGTAAGTTTGCTGTTTGCTGTTTTGTCCTCTGAATTTGACTTGCTTTCCTTGTATGTGATTTTATTTATAGACTAAGTCAAACTGTTTGTCTGTACATGTCTTAGTTGTGTGCACTAAGCGCTAGAATTTGGATCATCAATGGTAGCATGGACAGCGATAGATCTCTAACATTCTGCAAAGAGCAATTTTGGATTCAAATACTCCCTATATTTTTCTTATTCAACTTACTAAAGATGTCTATCTATTAACTTGCAATACAACAAGTGAGCCAAATAAAAATAGAAAACAAGTATGAAAATCTACATATCTTTTTCGCCAAAGCTTGAGGACCATGTATCCACTCCAAGGTACAGTTTCCTACCAAATAGATTCGCTTCTCTTTTCTCTTACATTTATGCTGCTTAACAGACTGCATTATAACAATAACATAGTCCAAAAAATTATAGGAAATCTTTACCACAAGTAAACTAATCTCGCATCATGGATTTTCCTCAAGCGAGTAGTAGACATAATTTGAAAAACTTAAGAGGCTTTAATTCTGTTTCTACGGTTCCACACAAGATAAAGCTTGTCTGTCTGAATATATAGATTTGATGGTTTCCTTGTCAAGTGTGCTCTACATTGAAGAGAGTGCATGCATGTGTCATGTACATTGTAGAGAGTTCATCCATGCATTTAATATTTATGTTGTTTTTTATATTTAGTCTGCATAGACTCCAGTTTCTTCTCTACTCCCTTCTATCTTCATCTTACTATCTCTATTCACTGGTCAAGCAGTTAAGTGCTACAGGCAGGCCTGATGAAAAGATTTCCATAGAAGTGAACGGGCCGTTGTTTTTTGGTAGAAATGAGGTCATTCAAGATGAAAGCCTTCTATCAATTTTTCTTCAAAAGGGGCAGCTGAAATCTAATATATATTATCATCCCGAAAGTTTGACTAATTTGGAGGTACTCTACTATGTGTTTGTATTTTTCTTGCTAACGGTCTTTGTTGAGCATAGTAAGATTTGCAGAGGCTATTTAAATAGTGATATCTTTTTGATACTGTCTTCTGGTTGTAAAGGTTCGGAATTTGCCACTCGATGACTTGGAGCTTGCATCGTTACGTGGATTTGTTCAGAAGGTAATAACATCCTTGACTAGAATATGGTGTGCTGCGTTTTTTGTTAGGTAGTTCATTGTCAGGCTCTGTACTATTGCCTTTATATCATATTGTCAGTACCTCTGTTTTGGTGAGTTGTAATTAGATGTTAAGACACTTTTTATGAGATTTTTAAGTTTCCCAAAAGAGATGTTAGATCAGCTACTTAATGATGTCGGCTAATGAAATGTTAAATTATGCCCATGGTAAGTTAACCAAAAATTAAGTATGACATCAGCCTTTTGCTGTGCTGACATTTCTGGTTTTGTGGTAGTTAATGCTATGCTATTTGCCACACGATATGTATTCTTCTGTATCATTTTTTCTGCAACTAATGTAACATTTTTTTTGAATTACTGCATATCTTTATGCTCCTAAAGTAATGACTAAGTTGTACTTTTTCGAGAAAACGCAAAGGACCTTTGCGTTTCATTGCATTGAAAAGATAGGGGTTTGTTTACATCCTCCTAGGAGGCAGAATACAGGCTAAAGGAACAGAAAAATCAGTGCACATCCCAGCTTGGTGGCAAAACGACCTGTAGGCCCTGGGCACCTGCTCTAGCCCAAGCACAGAGTTCGTCCTTGATGTTCTGCAACAGCATCGGCATGGATGGCTGGGCACCATAAAAAACGCTAGCGTTTCGATGTTTCCAGAGCATCCACGGGATGAGCAAGGCCGTCGACGCCAAGCCTTTGCGCAGCGGCATTGGCGTTTCTTGCCGAGCACGGAGCCACCAATCCATGAGGGTGGGCTCGTGTTGTGGTGCCCTGGTAGTCATCCTGAGCCAAGCAAGCACCTCGTGCCAAACCTGCCGGGAGAAGGGGCACTCGAGCATGAGGTGTTGCATGGATTCGGGCGCCTGATCGCAAAGGAGGCATCTGGGGTGGTGAGGGAGACCATGTCGTGCTAGGCGCTCCGCGGTCCAGCATCTGTCCAAAAATAAGTGTCTCACCTTTTTCTAGATATGGATGTATCTACAACTAAGATGTGTCTTAGACTCTAGATACATCCGTATCTAGACAAGACTGACTTATTTTTGGGCGGAGGTAGTAGTATTTTTTCCCTTTTTAATTACCTTTCATGAGAAGTTGTATATGTTCAGACTGAATATGGAGACTTCAATCAGTATTTGTTGCAAATCAATTGCTAGATGGAGAATCCACTAATGATGTCTTTTGTTGTTACAGGCAGAAGTTCAGCTTAATTTCCAGAAAAGAAGAGGTCACGGTTTGTTATCAGTAATTCGTCCCAAATTTAGTGGTGTGCTTGGTGAAGCACTTGATATAGCTGCTCGATGGAGTGGTGATGTTGTGAGTTTTTTTTTCTCCCGTGTATATTTTTCTTGTTCTGCGAGATGGAAGCCATATCTGATGTGTGTTCCTTTAGCAGGTGTTTAATATAATTTTCATCAAGAATTTCGACACCTTTTTGGTGCTTGTTTAGTAGAATTTTGGAATTAGGAAACTTCAATCACAGCTGTAACTCAGTTTCATGGTCATTAGTTTCCCCCATGTCAGCCTTTCACGAAATACAAACATAAACCATTTGATGTATAGAACGCATTTTTTCCTGACACAAGTTATACAGTTCAGCGAGGTTTTTATCTCCTTTTTAATAGTTAGTTGTGAGCCCTAACTGTTACTTATTAGCTATTCTTTGTTCTTTCAATACCAGATTACAATGGAAAAGTCAGTCCTAGAGCAATCTAATAGCAAGTATGAGCTTCAGGGGGAATATGTATTTCCTGGAACACGTGATAGATTTCCTATGGAAAGTCATGGTAATGGGTTCATAGAGAAAGCAATGGGAGGACATCTTGGCAGCATTATGTCTTCGATGGGCAGGTGGAGGATGAGACTAGAAGTTCCTGACGCTGAAGTAGCTGAAATGCTTCCCTTGGCACGGCTTCTTTCACGAAGTACAGATCCAGTTATTCGTTCTAGATCGAAGGTGCACAGTTTGTCCTGCGTTTGGGATTCTGTCTCTCCTTTCCTTTGGATAATATTTGTTGGTGTTATGGTTGGCTAGATGGTAGAAGCCATTTGATCCTATGTTTCTTTTCAGGAACTTTTTATGCAATGCCTGCATTCTGTTGGGTTCAATGCTGAAAGTCTTCGAGACCAGATAAAGGTAATGAAGTAGTTGATCTGGGAAAATGGTATCACAGGAACATAGTTATAGGTCATTGTTATTATGACATGCTACTTATATTAAGTTTATACCATTGCTTACACAGGCAGTCGAAATGTATCATGATTGGTTGGACGATGATACAATTGAAGACATAACTCTCCCTGCCTTAGCTGAACTGAAAGGTTATTGGCGTGGCTCTCTTGATGCCAGTGGAGGAGGGAATGGAGATACTATGGTGAGCATGTTCAGAAATTAACTCTACCAGACTTTTGTCCCAGGAATTCTTGATAAACTCCTTATAGACTTATAGTGGTCTTTCCGCTAACACTTGCATTTTGGCTGAGCTACATTGATTTGCCCATATGTGTAATTCAATTTTTTTTCCTTCAACATTCATTCATATTTGTGTTAGCAGTTTAAATCCACTGCATTGTTTGGTATATCTTTGAAGAAATATTTGTGTTAGCAGTTTAAATCCACTGCTTGACTTTCTTAAGTATGCTATCAGCAAGACGATCTTCTATTATACGTAAACAGTATTTCTAATATTCTTATATATACAGGCTGATTTTGATTTCAATGGTGAAGATTGGGAGTGGGGCACTTACAAGACGCAGCGTGTTCTGTCATCTGGTTCATATAGCAATAATGATGGTCTACGTCTTGATAAATTGTTTATTCAGAAGGATAATGCCACCCTTCATGCTGACGGATCGATTCTTGGCCCGCTAACGAATCTTCACTTCGCTGTGCTTAATTTCCCAGTCGGTCTTATACCAGCTTTAGTTCAGGCTCTAGAATCATCAACTACAGACTCGATTCACTTTCTGAGGCACTGGTTGACACCAATAAAAGGTATTTTGCACATGGAGGGAGATTTGAGAGGTACTCTTGCAAAACCAGAATGTGATGTTCAAATTAGACTTCTTGATGGCACCATTGGAGGCATTGATCTTGGAAGAGCTGAAGTATTGGCTTCTGTAACCCCAACCAGCCGTTTTGTTTTTGATGCAAATTTTGAACCAACTATTCAAAGTGGACATGTTAACATTCAAGGTAGTATCCCTGTCACGTATGTAGACAGCAGCTCCATGGAGGAAAATTTGGAAGCTGGAGATGGTAAACAGGGTATAATAAGAATCCCTGTTTGGGCAAAAGACAGAGGGTCATCTAATGAAATCAGTGAAACTAGAACTGTGAGGGACAAGCCGGAGGATGGTTGGGAATTTCAGTTGGCCGAAAGTCTAAAAGGTTTAAGTTGGAATTTTCTTGAACCAGGTGAAGTGAGGGTAAATGCAGATATAAAGGATGGTGGCATGATGTTGATAACCGCGCTGAGTCCTTACGCGAACTGGCTTCAAGGCTACGCTGATGTGCTCCTTCAGGTGGCCCATTCTCGTTTAATTCCCATAATTCCACTAGTGATAACATAGTACTCTCTCTGTCCCGTAATATAAGATGTTATTAAACCAACTAGAACATATATTGGTTGTAGTAACATCTTATATCATGGGACGGAGGGAGTACTAATTAAGTAATTAGATATGGTTACTCTTTTTCATATATTTCTCATAGCACTAATCTGGATTGATGAAAATGTATGTTGATTTAAACTATAAATGTTGTGTTTATGTGGATAACTCTTTGCTCCACCTATGCAGCCTACAAATTTTTTGTTTGTTTGGATATAACATGAAACAGTTGATTGATATTTTCCTCCTGTTTTCTTTGTCATTTGGATGAAAGGTTAAAGGCACTGTCGATCAACCTGTTGTTGATGGGTCTGCATCATTTCATCGAGCAACTGTGACGTCTCCTTTCCTCCGGACGCCACTTACAAATTTTGCTGGTAATGTTAATGTCATATCCAACAGACTGTGCATCAATTCCATGGAAAGCAGGGTTGGGAGGAAAGGGAAATTGTCGATGAAAGGGACCCTACCGCTGCAAAATAGCGAGCCATCAGCCAGTGATAAGATTGAGTTGAAATGTGAAGTTCTGGATATACGAGCAAAAAATGTTTTAAGGTAAACGTTGCTACTTTATCCTTTTAGTTTTATGTACATATTTTGATGCTTAATTTCTTACTAGTGGCTTCTGAGTGATGTAAAGCACCATGCGATCTGGTTGGCTGCCTTCTAAAGTTGGTTTTTGGAAATTTTATTGTATGCCTAAACAGTTAACAGTACTGTGCTCAAACTTAAATGTATCTCGTAAATTCATATTAAATGTAAAATATGTAGGATCCCAGTTTATGGTTTCTTATAATTTGATATATTGTTTTCTTTTTGATTTGTACAGTGGCCAAGTAGACAGCCAGCTGCAGGTTACAGGCTCAATTCTGCGGCCAGATGTCTCTGGGATGATCAGATTAAGCCATGGCGAAGCATATTTGCCTCACGATAAAGGCAATGGTGCTGTTACTACTAGGTTGGCTTCAAACAAGTCCAGCTATCTTCCTGCTGGTTTTGGTCAAACAACCACTTCACAGGATGTCTCACGTTTCCTGGGAGCACTCTCAACTTCGCCAGACAGTATGTATTCTATTCAATTTGACGTTGGCTAATATTTCACAGCAAATGATCTTAACCAATGCATTATTTAACCAAATGAGTTGTTAAGTTTGGCAATAGTTACGTTTGATGTGTATATTTGAAACAAGCATATGCTTCTCTCTCTCTAATTTCGTTTATGAGCTTGCTGGAGCATTAATTTCTTTAACTGTTCTAGGTCAGCAAACAGAAACAGAAAGGACTCTTGAGCATGGAAGTTTCAAGCCAAACATTGATGCCCGACTCAATGACCTGAAGCTCACGTTGGGACCAGAACTAAGAATTGTTTATCCTTTAATTCTGAATTTTGCTGTCAGTGGCGACCTTGAGCTTAATGGCATGGTTCATCCAAAGTACATAAGACCGAAGGGTATTTTAACATTTGAAAACGGTGAGGTAAACTTGGTAGCTACACAGGTAAGCCTTATATGGTTACACCCTCCTCCTTGTTTGGCTGATTTTCTCGTTCCAGTTTGAAAATACTTTATGATGGTTTTACATTTTTGTACTTAATTGCAGGTTAGACTTAAAAATGACCATTTAAATGTAGCAAAGTTTGAGCCTGATCTTGGTTTGGATCCTGTTCTGGATCTTGTCCTTGTTGGATCTGAATGGCAATTCAAAATCATGAGTCGAGCAAGCATGTGGCAAGATAATCTAGTTGTAACGTCGACACGCTCTGTGGACCAGGATGTTTTGTCACCTAGTGAGGTGAGACACATCTACAAATGAGTTATAGCTTAACTGTAGGCCTTATAATCCCTTGGTTTAGTTTATTATGATCTTCAAAATTTTAACTATTGTACAATGAGGTAAACCTGCCTTTGCCTTTTGCTGGTCGCTTGCCAGCTCTCTATTCAAAACTGGAATTGGGAGATTAAACATTATCCTGAACTCTTGTTTTATCATGTGTAACTCTTACGACTCTGTTTGCTGCTGTCTTATAGGCTGCAAAAGTTTTTGAGTCACAGCTTGCAGAGTCACTATTGGAAGGTGACGGACAGCTTGCTTTCAAGAAGCTCGCAACTGCAACTCTAGAAACTTTGATGCCAAGGATTGAAGGCAAGGGTGAGTTTGGACAAGCACGGTGGCGGCTGGTTTATGCTCCTCAGATTCCGAGTTTGCTGTCTGTAGATCCAACAGTTGACCCACTCAAATCACTGGCAAACAATATCTCTTTTGCTACGGAGGTTGAAGTTCAGCTTGGAAAACGCCTTCAGGTATGTTCTTCTATGTCTTGCCTCCGGAGATTGAGGCGCACTATTTACTGTATTAATACCAACTGTCCTGAACTGCTGCCATTGTTGTGCAGGCCTCTGTTGTAAGGCAGATGAAAGATTCAGAAATGGCGATGCAGTGGTCGCTGATATACCAGCTAACAAGTAGGCTCCGTGTCCTCTTCCAATCTACACCGTCCAATCGGCTTCTCTTTGAGTACTCGGCAACGTCACAGGATTGATCCATTTTTGCCACTTGCACAGTCAGTTGCTATCTTAGACAAAGGTTCCGTGTCCCCCGATTATTTGTTTCTGTAGATAATGCAAGTATTGGCACTCCTGCGTTTTTTTGCTCTTGGCTGTAGGTAGATT
Source organism: Lolium rigidum (assembly GCF_022539505.1). Classification (NCBI taxonomy): domain Eukaryota; kingdom Viridiplantae; phylum Streptophyta; class Magnoliopsida; order Poales; family Poaceae; genus Lolium; species Lolium rigidum. Next base: position 328,363,108 of record NC_061513.1, on the reverse strand, counting down.
TCTTGGAAACAAAGTTTCTGAGACTGTACATACGTAGCAAGTCGAGCTCTCGTTGCGTGAGATGTAAAGAAACGCCTGTATAAATGACAAAGTTCTGCAGTGTCTGCGTTAACGTGGTGCTCCTGTAGGTACCAATTTTTGTTAGTTAGGAAATGCATAACTTTTGGCTCATCATATAAAGATGTACCGAGGATTTTCAGCTGTATTTTATATGATATCAAACAAAATGTTATCCATTTTATTATTGGTTAATCACTTGTACACAATGGCTGACTGAGGCAGTGGAACCAAATCGCTGGGAGTATGTTTAGCCAAACGTTCTATACTTGGAGAAAACACATACTGCGCATCTATTCTGACTGAGTGGAAAATTAAATGAGTTGGGTTGAAGGTAATTCTATCTTCCAAAGTAGACATATACATGCACTATTACTGTTACTGTGACAGGTTTGGTGATTCCTATCTTTCGGAGGCCTTGTGTTATGAATCATTCCACTGTTTTCTGATTAGAGTTGGGTGTTCAAAACACCGCCATGATTGATTTATTCCCTTTGGGGAGTTAGGTATTTTGTACTGAATCTTATTTGGAGGAGCTAGTTTTCCAGGTTAATTTTTTTGACAATTAGTTTTCCAGCTTAATTAATTTTGTTTGAGTTCAGCATTCACCGTCATTGACCGTTCTGTTGTTACTTAGGTGCTGCCTCCGGCCAGAAGAGCAAATGGATGGTCCTGGTGGAAAAGGGCGAAGGAAAGCAAAATTGGATGGTCTAGTGATGAGAGAGAGGAAAAAAAAGCAAAAAGCTAGCGGTACTGCCTAAACATATTGGGAAGATAAAAAAAAGTAGAGTCCTCCAACCGGCTCTGAAATCAGAGGCAAGCAAAAAAATGCGCATCTAGGTAATGTTGATGAGGAGGAAAAAGTGAGAACCGGAAGGTACATCAGGAGATCCCGGTTGCAAAGGAGCGAAGAAACAGGTATCATATCAGAGCATTACTGATGCTTCTGGTCAGTTAAAGGCAGTTACAATATTTATTGCATCATATTTTACTTTGGCCAAAGTCGGTATCAGATTATTTTAAAATAAGACAGCCATAGCTTCACATGTCAGCCTAGTGTCCAAATGAAAATACTATTATAATTCTTTCTTTCAATTTTGTTACAATCTATAAACACATATGATGAAACAATAAGACATATATCCAACTATTTCTCGGACCTTCTCAAGGACATACAGACATACTCATTTGCACACTATTAATTCTTGCTTAGAAAAAAAGGCACTGAACAATTATTTGTATCCTCTCTATCGGATGCACGGTGTGATTGGCCATCATGGATGTTTAGACCATCAGCTACCAATGAATCCAAGCCGCTGGAGGATGAAGGCCACGATGAGCAAGACAATAGCGATGATGAAGCCTTTCCTGGCTATGAGCCAGTTCTTTGTCTTCTTTGCGGCTTCTACTCCTCGCTGTGCTCTGTCCATCCACTTCATCATTTTGTGCAAACTTTCCGGAGATAACTGTGATATAGCATCTTGGGCCTTGGCAGCATCCTCCGTTGTCAGATTCAAACCAAACTGCCTACTCATGTCTGCCATTGTATCCGGACTCATGTTTTTCATCATGGATGTAAGCACCTGTTGCATTGCAGGGTCTTCCATGAAAGTTCTCATGACGTCTTGCATATCATCTGCAGAAGGTACAGAATCCAGTGATGGCTGGTGCATACTTTGGTCTATTTCATCAGATTTCTCCGCAACAAAATTCTGTGGAGACGAAGGCTGGAAGTTATCTTCTTCTTCTTCTACAATTTCTTCAATAACAACTTCCCTTGGCAGGTTTGCAAGTTTTCCTTCTGCGTCTCTCAGAACCTCCGCAATGGTTTCATCGTCTGGAGAGATTTCATGGGCTTTGCTCAGGTCAGCTACAGCAGCTTCCAGGTTCCCTAGTTCCTTGTAAGCCTGACCCCTTCGGTAGTACGCTTTAACATTGCCCGAGTCGTAGGCTAGGATCTCCGAACCTTCATCTATGCAGTCCTCAAACCTGCCGGATTTCAGGTAGCAAGACATCAAATTGAGGGCACACTGGAGCTGCAGCGTTTGCCCAGCTGCCGACGGCACGTTCTTCATGTTATCCTTGGCGAGCTTGTACTTGGCGGCGGCATCAGCATACTGCCCACGGCTATGGAGCTCGTTCCCCTGCTGCTTCAACATCTTGGCACCGGATATCGCGTACGACATCTGCGCATCGGCCTGGGCCTTCATGGCGGCAAACTCCCCGGGCTTAGCGTTGGCGACTTTTTCGGTCATCCGAAGTATTTCCTCTGGGCTTGTGTGGTTGAGCTGCTGCGCGGCTCGTTTGAAGTCCTCGGTTCTCATGTTTCTCATGCTCTCAGATGCTTGCTTCACCAGGTCTGGATTGGACATCACCTGCTGGTGCATCCTGGCTATGTCGGCCGGGGACATGCGGCTCATCTGCTCCTGCGCCAGCCTCATCATCTCCGGATTCATCATGGCGCCGGCGAGCGATCCCCGATGATTGGAGTCGAGGCGAATCCAAGACGCTGATGGAGTTGCTGCAGATTTCGGGAATTAGCTCTGGTGTGCGTCTCGCCTGTCTTTTTTTTTTTCCGTCGCTTTGTTTGGCTATTGATTCGTAAACCTGGCGCTCTATTTATTGATGTGTTGGCAAGGTATAGAACACGGATACGGAGTCCAACCCGAAATCGACTCATTGCGGTGAGCCGTTGTTTAGACTCCGAGTCGGATGGAGATCAACAAACGGCCAAAGACCGGCTCGCTGGTACATGTACTCGAAGAAAAACAAAGGGCGCGTTTGGTAGCCTGGGTGTCCCTTGGCTCGCATCGGCCTAGCATTTTTTGGGCCCTTTGGTTTCCTGCGCTCAATCGCGTTCTTGCATAGCACGGGTTTTAAAGCACCCCTAGGACAGGTCCCGGAGAAACGCCCGATTTGACAGTTTCTCTAGGATTAGGGTTTCTCTAGGATTAGGCCTTGACGAGACGAAAATCGACAACACCGTTCGCGCGGAGCTCCGCCTCGGCATGGCGGAAGAAGCTGAAATCCCTGCGGCTTTGCGCGACAAAGGTAGGAGTAACCTCCCTATTTGGCTACCCTCTCCATTAGCCCCTCTCAAATTTTTCCTTCCTATCCGCGGCTGGAATGCGCCAGGGAGGCGTACACAGCTCAAGGATACATTCAGGAACGATAGAGTTGATATTATAGGCCTGCAAGAGACAATCAAACAGGAATTTTCGGCACAGGAGCTCCGTTGGCTTGAGCATGGGGGCCAATTCAACTGGAACTGGGTACCGGCGACGGGGCACTCGGGTGGGCTCCTTCTTGGGGTTAGAGATGAGTGCTTTGAGGTTGGCTTTTGGAGGAAGGGATCCTTTTTCATTAGCGCAGACATTCTTCAACGCAATAATAATCTCAAATGGCGGTTCATGCTGGTCTACGGTCCGGCGGATCATGCAAGAACCTCTGAGTTCCTGGGGGAACTCGAGCAGGAAGTCTCAAACTGCCCGCTGCCAATAGTGGTAGGAGGAGACTTCAATCTGGTCCGAAGGGCGGCAGATAAGAGCAACGGGATGGTCAACTAGCCTAGGGTGCGCCGTTTCAATGACGTCCTGGCTAACTTATCTCTGAGGGAGCTCGCCCGAGCCGGGGCTCGCTATACTTGGACTAACAACCAATCCTCGCCGATTAGGTCGGTGCTCGATAGGGTCTTTGTCTCCCCTCTTGGGAGATGAATTTCCTCCGTGCACCCTCTATGGGGGCGGCCGGGGAGGAGAGGGTCTTCTCCCTCGCTCCCAACCTATGGCCGACGGAGGCTCGGGTCTCCGAAGGGGACAACGCGGAGCTTGAACTTACCTTCACGGCGGAGGAGCTGGATTCGGTGCTTGCTAGCATGGAAGCCGGACTCCGCTCCTGGGCCGGATGGGCTGCCGGTGGCCTTCTTCAAGAATTTTTGGGAAATTCTTAAGGGCCCCATTCTTGCTATTCTGAACGATTTCACTCTAGGGAGAGTGGACATTGCGCGGCTGAACTATGGCATTATCTCGCTCATTCCGAAGGTTAGAGGGGCAGATTCCATCAAGCAATACCATCCCATTGCCCTTATTAACGTAATCTTTAAGTTCATCGCGAAGGCCTATGCGACTAGACTGACCCCGATAGCTCATAGGACGATCGATAGGAGTCAAGCCGCTTTCATCAAAGGTCGCGCCTACACGAGGGAGTGTTGGCCCTACACGAGATTGCTCACGAGCTACGCTCTAAGAAGCTAAAGGGGCTGCTTCTTAAGCTAGACTTCGAGAAAGCTTACGACAGAGTTAATTGGGAGTTCTTACGTGAAGTGCTTGTTGAGAAAGGGATTCTCAGCGGGCGTGGTGCATAGACTTATGCAGCTTGTCTCGGGAGGACAAGCTGCGATTAACATCAATGGTGAGGTTGGGCCCTACTTCGGGAACGCCGGGGGGTGCGACAAGGTGACCCACTCTCACCGATCCTCTTTGACTTTATGGTTGATGCCCTAGCGGCCATCCCGACAAGGGCCAAGGAGAGTGGTCACATACAAGGGTGGTGCCACACCCGATCCCGTGGGGGTCACCCATCCGCAATATGCGGATGATACAATGGTTTTGATCGAACCCTCGACCATTGGGATTGCGAACTTGAAGCTTACGCTTCTTTGCTTTGAGAACATGTCGGGGTTGAAGATTAACTTCAACAAGAGCGAGCGGTTGTGACGAGGGTCGACGACACCTGAGAAGCTAAGGGTGGGCCGACTCGCTCAACCGCAACCTTGGGACCCTCCCGATGAAGTACCTTGGGCTGCCGGTTTCGGATAAGACCACGTCGTGTAGCGATTGGCACTTCACGACGGAGAAGGTGGGACATAGGGTTGACCCATGGCGGGGGCTCTTTTCGGCTTCGGCTGGGAGACTTGAACTTACTAATTCTTGTCTCTCGAGCCTCCCGATGTTCGCGATGGGGATCTACCTCCTCCATGAGACGACACATGGGGAGATGAACAAGTCCAGAGCTCGATTCCTTTGGGAAGGGGTGGGCAACAAGAGGAAATACCATATGGTGGGCTGGGCCACCGTATGCAAACCTCGGGAGTTTGGGGGACGGGAGTCATTAACACGAGGCTCATGAATATCTCCACGATGCTCAAGTGGATGCGGAAACGCACTGCGGGGCTGAGGGTACCGTGGGCGGAACCTAATCAGAGCCAAGTACCTTCGTGGGAATGATCTTTTTTCTCCCGTGGTTCCTACCAAGGGCTCTCAGTTCTGGAATGCCATCCAAAAGATAAAGTGGTACTTCAAACTGGGGGCAAGGCACAATGTCGCAGATGGGAGACGGACATACTTCTGGCTTGATTGGTGGATCGGGAGGGGCCCTTTAGGGACCTCTTCCCACGCCTCTTCCAATGCTGCGATAGTCCGTTTGCGACAGTTGCTTCGGGGTTCGGGACGCCAATGGGTGGCGTATCCGTTTCGGGAGGACCTTTGGACTTGCTTGAAACGGTGGAATGGGAGAATTTGTGTAGGATCTTCGACCTCCACCCCTACACCACAGGGGAGGACGAGGTGAGGTGGTCCCTAGAGGCCTCGGGAGAGTTCTCCACTAGGTCAATCTATGGACGACTAACGCATGGGGCGGTAGTACTCACTTCAAGGAGGTCTGGAAGACAAGGGTTCCTCCGAGGATTAGGGTTTTCCTTTGGCAACTCATTAGGAACAGATTGCCTTCCGGAGTTCAGGTGGCCAAACGTAAGGGTCCTACCAATGGTGCATGTGCTCTTTGCGGGGAGCAGGAGGACTGCGATCACATCTTCTTCTCATGCCACCTTGCGAAGCTTATGTGGGCGGGAGCTAGGGAGCTCCTGCAATGTGATTGGAACCCAGCCGGGGCTGGTCAGTTCATTGGTCTCGTCCAGAATCTATCGGGGTCCTTGCGTAGGCTAGCTTGGTTCACCTTTGCGGCTCAATGTTGGGCGCTTTGGAACATTAGGAACAAACTAGCTATGGAAGGGAAAACAATCAACAACCCCGCTGATGCCTTCTTTCACATGCTTACCTATATGCAGAGGTGGAGGGTCCTCGTCAAGCCAAGGGACCGAGAGATGCTGGACGCGCTGATGGGCGAGGTTAGGAGCCTGCAGTCGAGACTTCGAGCAGGAGCCTGAGACCTGGACGTAGCGGGAGGAGCCTGCTGCTGTATCTTCCTTGTTATCTTATGTACTAGTGGAGTTGGACTCGTTGTGGGGAGGTTGGATGTGCGGTTTGTATGTCTTAATGCGTGGTGTCGGGCTTGAGAGCCGGTGTGTATGACTTGTATTCGATGAAACTCGTGGTTGCCGTATGGCTTTATATATAAAGCCGGGCCGTCTGGCCTTATGTTAAAAAAAATATATATCCTTACACCGCTGCACTATTGAGCCACGAATCAGACCAGACTACCAAACGCGCCCAAAGCAACTCGCGTGTGCGTTCTGAACCGAGGATCAAAGTGACAAGTATCTAGCCGATGGATACGAGCCTTTTTTGCCAGCTTATGTGCTACAGTATCATATTTGGCTCTCTAGGACAGAAAAATGCAGGCCGCCTTCACTAAATCACTAACCTGGTTTGCACGCTCGTAAAAGATAGCAGCTGCATGTCCATGGGGTATTCGTCCATTGTTCATAGCCTCGATCACATCCGTAGTATGAAGGGGCAAGTACAGCAGTTCATGAATCTGTTTTGGTGACCTTTTAGCTTGATGTGTCCCTTTCTGACCAGCAAACGGAACGGAAGTATGCAGAGTAGAGCTGTATGACGAGCTGAACCAGGCCATGAAAAAGAAGTATCCTGAGAACCGAAACATGGATATGTTCTAGTGTTGTCCAAGTCAGCCAAAAATGTCGCCCTAAAACTCAAATCGATCAAAGAGATTGAGACAGAGTCACAGAGAGCGCACTGACTGCAGCTTTTCTGTTAGTTCTTTTTGTTATGCAAAAGGGAAATCGTGTTGAGCAACGTGCTCCGCGACTGACCGCCCATCCCACTCAACGAACTATGATCTTGGCAAGTCAAACACCTTGGCACGTCGTTGTTGCCGCCGCTATGTCACTAGTAGGAATATGCTTAGTGGGGTTGCATAATTAGTGACGCATCTTAGTTGTGCAACGCTATCTATTAATAACACCGGCGCTGTGAAATGTAGAACGCTACCATTTTGCGCGTAATTGTAGTGTGCTGGAATGGACGCATCACCACGGTTAAGTAGGCCCGCGCGTTGGCCAACCACGTATTATTACTAGCGTTCCGTTATGTCTTATGTGCAACACCACCTCTACGTGTAAGTTGGTGGCGTTGTGTGCTACCATACCACAGTTTCAAATAACGATGGTGGCAGACTTCCCACACACCATTTATTCGGGACGTCACATCATATTCAATAGGTGCTTTATTCGGGACGTCACATCATATTCAATAGGTGCTTTTAAACAAACTAACTTGTCAGGGATGTAGCTCTATCAAAATAGATCTAGTATGAGAACAGTGTGCGAGGCCGAGTTCCTTCAGCCCGCCGTCACTGCCGCCACGCAAAGGCCGCTTCCCGCTAAGTGCATTAGGGTAGCAATAGTGACTGTTTGCCCTCAAATGTTGATTTGCCCAAACGTTTCTTATTCTATCTATTAAAGATGCTATTAATGACATGCCCATATATAGCTTAGGCTGTGACCCGTGTAGCATGGGGCACGTGGAATCCTGTGTGAATCAATAAGAACCACCTTGCAAGGCTAACGGTGGATTCACTCATCCATTTGCTGTGGTATATTATAGCTTTTAATTGGCCAGTTTGAAACGTCTAGATATACTTCATTTTTGATCTCTCGTTGTTGGCAAACGTGACGTTCTTGGCGATTTCAGCTCTCTGTGAGGCATAAAATTCTAGTGTAATGCGGTGAGTAACAAGGTGGTCTTACAATCCATGATCAGAAGTCATACCCGTTTTTGCACCAATCCCTTAATCCGTCTAAAGGGCCAATAAGAGTCCAGAATCTGAAATTCTTTCTTGTCCCGTGCATGACGACCAGTACACCAGTGGCAATTGGCGATGTTAGAGCTTCTCCAGCCGCGTCCTCCAAAGGGATTTGAGGCGCGTCGGACAAAAAACGTTCCCAGCCGCGTGCCCCAAAGCCTTTTTTTGTCCAGCGTGGCATGATACGGTGTACGGCGCCCTGAGCCCGTCCCCGCTACATAGGGGATGCTCCGGGCACGCCGGACACAACGAAAAGCGAGGCTAGGAGTGGCGGGACCGACGCGTCAGCGGCACATTGAAGTTTAACCTAACCGTCGCCTACCTCGCGACGGAAGTTATTGACGCGCAGCGACGGTGCAGTTCCCGTAGATGCGCAGCGAAGAGTCTCGTCGCGCCTAGCTCTGCGTGCCGACGTTAATGAGTGCCACCGCTCCCCCGCCTCCCTCCGGCCTATAAAAAGGGTCGCTCTCTCATCGTCTCTCACACACAAACCCTAGCGCCTATCTCCCCAACCCTAGCCGCCACCATCTCAAGAATCGACGCCATGTCTGGTAGAGGCGGATTATGTATTAGTTTGTGGAATGTTTCTCCTCTCTATTGAAATAAAAATGAAAAAAAACAAAAAAGAGAGTATTTTAATGTTATAAAAAGTTTGGGGGCGGCGTTTGGGGGACGCGGCTGGGGAGCAACGTCTCCCAAACGCGGCACGAACAAAACACATCTCCCAAACGCTCGATCCGGTGCCGTTTGGGGTCGCTTTGGGAGACACGGTTGGAGATGCTCTTAACCGCGAAATACGCCTACCAAAAATACATAGTTAATACCACATTAATAATTAATTTCAAATGCTCTAAGTTAATTATGTACAAGCAATCATTGTCTTGTTAGTGGCAAAAAAATCTAGCTCGCATCTTTCGTAGCATGCTGACATCTTTGCTTGGGCCGTCGCGTCAACTTTTTTCCTTTTTACATTTCTGCCTAGCTGGTGGATTTTTAACTATGGTGTTTGCCCTCCATGCAGGGCATAGGATCCTATCCTTCATTTCGGTTCTCAAATCTGCCATAAGCCTCAATAACCTGCAAATAATTCAAACAGGTGATCACTGCTAGCACATATTTGCCTGTTCCAACTTTGAAAAATTGAATATCGGGAGATGGAACAAGAGAGGATGCAACAAGTAGGCAATGAATTGAAGTGCCAAATCCGTAGAGATGGAACAAGACAAGAGGCCACAATCATACACCTAGTATTGCCCATACTTGCGCCCAGTTACCGAGTCCATAAGTAGACAAGGCGTGGCCTTAATTTCCCACACGCGCGATGAATGCGAGGAACCCATGCCGACGTAAATGTGAATACCAGGAGGCAGGCCCCAGCGGGTGCCGATAACGCTACTAATTACAAAAATGCAACTGTCACTACTAGGCTATTCTCTACTTGTGTGTAGTACTCCTCGCATGAAGACATGGTGACCACCTTCCGCTTATGTGATTGCTACTGACCGGACTATTGCGGAGGAAGAACATCACGCCATAGGTGCTCTTCTGGAGTTGGGTGTTCAAAACACCACCATGATTGATTTATTTCCTTTCTAGGGAATTAGGTATTTTGTATTGTATCTTATTTGGAGGAGCTAGTTTTCCAGGTCAATTGTTTTGGCAATTAGTTTTGTGGATTAATTAATTTGGCTTGAGTTCAGAATTCATAGTTATCCATCAAGGTTTTGTTGCTGCTTAGGTGCTGCCTCCGAACAGAAGATTAAATGGATGGTCCCGGTGTGAAAGGACGAAGGAAAGAAAAATCTGAGGGTTTAGTGATGAGCGAGGAAGAAAATGGCAAAACTCTGCGGGTGCTATCTACACAGTGGTCCCAATAGGATGACATATTGGGAAGATAAGAAAGTAGTCCTCCAACTGGCTCTGAAAATCAGAGGTAAGCAAAATATCCACATCTAGGTAATGTTGATGAGGTGAAAAAAGCGAGAACCGGAAGGTATATCGTGAGATCCCGGTTGCAAAGGAGCAAAGAAACAGGCATCGTATCAGAGCATTATTGAAGTTCAGGTTAGTAAAAGGCATGCATAATATTTATTGCATCATATTTTACTTTGGCCAAAGTCGGTATCAGATTATTTTAACATAAGACATCCATGGCATTACATGTCAGCCTAGTGTCCAAATGAAAATACTATGATTTTTCTTTCAATTTTGTTACAATCTATATACACATATGACTGAAAGAATAAGAAAGACACATATCCAACTATTTCTCTCGAGCCTTCTCAAGGACATACTCATTTTCACACTATCAATTCTCGCTTACAAAAAAAAGCCACTGAACAATTATTATTTGTATCCTATCTATCGGATGCACGGCGTGATTGGCCATCATGGATGTTTAGGCCATCACCTACCAATGAATCCAAGCCGGTGGAGGATGAAGGCCACAATCAGCAAGACAATAGCGATGATCAAGCCTTTCCTGGCCATGAGCCAGTTCTTTGTCTTCTTTGCGGCTTCTACTCCTCGCTGTGCTCTGTCCATCCATTTCATCATTTTGTGCAAACTTTCCGGAGATAACTGTGATATAGCATCTTGGGCCTTGGCAGCATCCTCCGTTGTCAGATTCAGACCAAACTGCCTACTCATGTCTGCCATTGTATCCGGACTCATGTTTTTCATCATGGATGTAAGCACCTGTTGCATTGCAGGGTCTTCCATGAAAGTTCTCATGACGTCTTGCATATCAGGTGCGGAAGGTAGAGAATCAAGTGATGGCTGGTCCGTACTTTGGTCTATTTCATCAGATTTCTCCGCAACAACGTTTTGCGGAGATGGAGGCTGGAAACTGTCTTCTTCTTCTTCTTCTACGATTTCCTCAATAACAAGTCCCTTTGGCAGGTTAGTTGTAAGTTTCGCTTCCGCGTCTCTCAGAACCTCTGCAATGGTTTCATCCTCCGGAGAGATTTCATGGGCTTTACCGAGGTCAGCAACGGCAGCTTCCAGGTTCCCAAGTTCCTTGTAAGCCTGGCCCCTTCGGTAGTACGCTTTAACATTGCTCGAGTCATAGGCTAGGATCTCCGAACCTTCATTCACGCACTCCTCAAACTTGGCCGATTTCAGGTAGCAGGACATCAAATTAAGGGCACATTGCAGCTGCAACGTGTGCCCAGCTGCTGACGGTACGTTCTGCAGGTTATCCTTGGCGAGCTTGTACTTGGCAGCAGCATCGATGTACTTCCCACGGCTATGGAGCTCGTTACCCTGCTGCTTCAACATCTTGGCACCGGATATCGCGTACGACATCCGCGCATCGGCCTGGGCCTTCATGGCGGCGAACTCCCCGGGCTTAGCGCTGGCGACTTTTTCGGTCATGCGAAGTATTTCCTCTGGGCTTGTGTGGTTGAGCTGCTGCGCGGCTCGTTTGAAGTCCTCGGTTCTCATGTTTCTCATGCTCTCGGTTGCTTGCTTCAGCAGGTCTGGATTGGACATCACCTGCTGCTGCATCCTGGCGAAGTCGGCCGGGGACATGCGGCTCATCTGCTCCTGCGCCAGCCTCATCATCTCCGGATTCATCATGGCCGCCGGTGAGCGGTGCCGGTGGACAGAGTCGAGGCGATGGATATATGCGGAAACGAAGCAGCGACCGGAGCTCGCGGGTTCTGGGAATGAGCTCTCGTATGCGTCTCGCTTCTTTCCGTCGCTTTTCTCTGGCGGCTAACTCGTAAACCTCTCGTTGTATTTATTGACGAGTCGGGGAGAGTGCAGGACGGAGACGGAGTCCGTAAATCTCTCGTTGTATTCTGTCGCTCGGAATCGGAAACGGCCGAAGACCGGCTCGCTTGAACAAAAGCGAAGCAGCTCGCGGGTCTTTGGAGTCAGAGAACGAATCGGTGGTCTGAATTGGTGGTGACAATTTGAGATTGATTATTTTTCATCAAGGGTATATCGGGTATTCAAGCGAGAGTCGTGGAACCAAATACTCCTGCCAAAACAAGCTAGCTAATAGCGGCGAGATATCTCCTCCGTGATTTTAGCATCTACTAGTTGCCGCCGGAATCTTATTCTTCTTTTTTCGAGGGAAGGCGCTGGATTCAGTAGCGCCCCGTTCCGATTTTGCCTCATCCTGCATAAAATATCGGCATAGAGCGCCGCCGGACGTCTTGTTCTGCAGCGACGCAAAGAAGAATCCAGGGGCCTGACGGGAATCTGGTAAAAGGGCAAATAAGGTCATTAGGGCGTCGATCGCCGTTGCTAGTGATCGGCAAGCCATTACGATGGCCCGGACAAATGGCAGTACGCGGAGAAGACAGCCGCCGCCTAGGCGGCTCCGGATGCTCGTCGTATCTCTCCTAGTCCAAAACCCTACAGAGGCCGGTCGTAAGGAGACAACTACTGAACCTGCGCCAGGAGTAATTACTCGGGCGCACAGCCGCCGTATCGCTGTTGCCGCCGCCGCCCTCCCAGAGGAAATCCTTGTGTGGGAGATACTTATCCGCCTTCCAGCCAAGGACATCCTTCGCTACCGCGCGGTTTGTCGCGCCTGGCATGGACTCACCTCTGCCCCTGATTTCCTCTTAGCTCACCACAAGCGCCAGCCGTTGCTCCCCATCTTCAAGTCCATCCAGGGTTCTTCATCATTGTTCAAGGGGCGCTTCGCGCCATTGTTCAAGGGGGGGCTCCCTGTCCTCGAGTTTGACGACTACCAAGGCTTCCGGCTGCTCGCCTCATGCGACGGGCTCCTCCTGGTCGCCCTCTCTGACAGCCGACGTATCATCTGTAATCCGACCACGCGTCAGAGCGCTCCACTCCCATGCCTCAGCCTCACCGCCGCACGCGTAGCCGCCTTGTACCTACATCGTCCGTCCGGCGAGTATCGCGTCCTTTACGTAAAGGGAACACACCGGGACCACCTCAAAGCTGCCTACTACATCCTTACAGTGCGCCAGGGGCAGCCATCAAGGTGCATTGGAGTTCCTGCAGATATCCCTGGTATTGAGAGAGTTATGACGGCCTGCCACGAAACGAATGCTAATATGGCCACACCCATCCTTTTCCGCGATTGCCTTCACTGGGACTCCGACTGGGGTGGCAGCGACGCCGGCATACTTGTTTTTGACACATTGGTTGAATCATTTAGGCTCATGCGCCGTCCGGCTGCTGCTACCGGATTCTGCAGACGTTTGTGCAACATGGAAGGTTCGATTGGCTTCAGCTGCAATTATGATGGTGACGGGACGACAGCCGCCAAAATCTGGGTGCTTGAGGACTACGATAGAGAGGTTTGGTCATTCAAGTACCATGTTAAATTCCCAGTGGAGAGCTTGTGTTACTCTGAAGAAGAACATTTGGTTTTATCTCACAAGGGAGATGTCTTGGTCTACACGCCATGTAATGGTTACATGTTCCATTGTGACAACACCGGAAAACTGTTAGAGGAGTTCCAATGCAATTCGGAAGATTGTATCACTATTGAACATTGGTTCAAAGAAAGCCTTGTCAAACATGACATCTTCCTGATGCAAGATTGTGTCCCCTTTTTCCAAACGGACTAACAAGTGGATGATTAATATCAACTACTATTCTTCACAGAAGGTCCTCCTTTACATGTAAAAACCTATAGTTCTCTTATGCAACATCGGTACATATTGTATTAATAATTCTGAATCTTTTTTGCTGATTCATCTTGTTGTTTCTCGTCTGTGTGCTTGAATCAAGGATGCTAGCCCAGCCCAACTAGTTGAATGTCTTGGACTTGATTCATCCAAAATGCTCTTGATTCATGGTTACTGAATTATTTTATTCCTGTGACTATTTTTTGTTTCTTCTAATTCCTTGGAAGCAGTTGTTCCAAACAAGATCTATCGGATCTAGCGGCCAAGGTGCACTTACCATGCTCTTATATGTAATTCATGGTTAAAGTATGACCACGCCAGCTTCATCTTCCATTCGCATTTTAACTCTCGGTCTACGCAGGTCTTTAGTATATCTGCGTATAATACATGGATATGTAGTAATTATGTTTCTAATAAATAAATAATATAGTTTAGTGTTACTGATAGAAATAACCTGATAAATATATCCACGTATAATAATGCATTTGGTCGCGGTTGTATCCGAGGTATTCATGTCCACATCATCTTGATTCATTGTTAAATATCTAACTGAATTATTTTATTGCTCTGACTATTTTTTGATTCTTCTAATTCCTTGGAATCAGTCCCGAACAAGATCTATCGGATCTGGCGGCCAAGGTGCGTTTACAGTTTACCATGCTTTTATCTGTAATTGATAATGAAGATGAGAGGTAAAAGCATCTCTAGTCTAGTAGTTCCCGTATAAATATGAACCAAAAACACAGGAGTTTGGTCTGTCGAAAATGGAAATCAAACGTCGCGGGAATTTTTGCTCGGATGAACCATGCGAAATGAAACGAAATTTTCCTCCGATCGAGCTACATTCAAACATAATTTACATATATATACTAATCAAAATATTAACTAAACCTACTCATGCGCGCTAATTTGATCCAAAATACTACGAAATTGACCCCGAGATTGTCATCGGGGCTATACGCGTGGCGGAGGAGGTTTTTTTTGGCGCCGGCGATGCCTATGCGAGGACGACTGCGGCCACCTCGAACGGCGCTGCCTCCGCCGAGCTCCCACAGGTGAGAGCCGGCCCGTCTTCCTCGTCGTCGTCTCTGTGACCGCGCGGCAGAAGCGCTGGCAGCGGCGTGGTCCGCCTCCGACTGCACACCCGGCGGACGCGGCGGCGATCCTCCGCTGCCGATTCGGACCCCTCCCCTACCGGCCCGTCATGCGCGCGCCATTGCGAAGGGAGGGGTGGTGGCGGCGAAGCGAATAAGCCGAAGACGGTGAAGAAATTTCTCGCCGGATGTGGACGGAGACGCGGCGGAGCGGCAGCGGGGGAGTAGGGTTTTGGAACCCAACTCGCCCCCGCGCTCTGTATAAATACGGGGCGGTCATCTAGTTTCTCGGGCCTCCGAACTCATTTTACGGGCCAGGTCGCGAGTTCAGGCTCCGTTCTGGGCCTCTTTCGGCCCGAACTCATATTCTCGCCGGAAAAATATGGGTCCGGCTCGTTTTTCGGTTGCTGTTAGAGTTGCTCTAAGTATATACAATCTTTTTCACCTTTATGACACGAGTCTTTATTCACACCAGAAAACATAGCTCTTTATTGTCACGTATAAGAATAATCATTTTCACCTTTGTCATTATTCAAGGGAGCTTGTTAGAACAACAAGGCACCTTTCACGATTTGATGAATCCCACCCGAAACTGCTCATACACCAGATTAGCAAGAGTTGCCCTTCCCTAGGCCATTCTTTTTCTTTTTAAATGGGGAAGCTCCAGCCTCTACATCAATAGATGCATACGATATTTATTTATATTTTATTTGACAAAATTCTGCCAAGAGTATATATCATAAAAGCTGAAACCACCACTCACCACTCAACACCCAGAATAAAGTAACATGTCATCAGACCTCATGACTTAAAAACCGGGGGCATCAATGGCACATCCTTTGGCGACAACAGGAGGATACATCCGGTCTAGTAGACCCATGGTGAACGCCTCATGCCCTCGCTTCAGAAGCTGAAGCTGTCACTGCCATCAACAAACTGCCATCAACCACTGGTTCATATATCTCCAGGGCAGAGATTCTCATAGCCATTGTCCGCGGTGCCACCATGGAGCCCAACAATGCTTCCACCCTACGTGAGTCCAATGCACAATGCACAACGTCCACACCGAGGCCTCGCCGAGCCATGTCGACTCGCTGGCGTGGTAGATGCACACCACCACTACCTGCCACCATCTAGCCGTTTCTCCAAATATGACGCATCAAGAGGTAGAACGACGCACAAAGCGTTGCCATCGTCCGATTCGGGAGACCCATATCTGGGGTTTCCTCTGGAGCAGCGTGAGTGGGTACGCACGAGCTGCAATGGCGATATTTCAACAAGGTAGCAGCGCGTGAATGCCACCATCGCCCGCTATGACCGGAGTCAGGGGCTCGGTTTTCACTGGCATTCATGCCTCCCAACTCACCATCGAGACCATTCGGCGGAGGAGGAGGTCAAAACTGCCATGCTCAGGACAGCTGCCCTGGCGTCCTTGTGTTGCGGAACCAGCCTAGGAAATCCTCCACGAGCCGTTGTCGGTGATGACGCGATGCATAAAAAATGTAGCCATGGCCACAGCCCGACCAGGCCCAGATCGGGGCCCGGAATGCCATCGCTGTTCGCTATTGTTGGCCGTCGATGAAGACGGTCGCCGAGGATCATTGGCCGCTGCCGTTCTGCAGCACCACCGTCGACCAAGCCGGTGCGGGCGCTGCTGCCGACGCGAGATCACACCCTGGTGCCAAGTAGCGGCTGAGGAAGTCCACCGCCACGCCACGCCATCAGGGCTTTGCTCGGCGGCGCCTTCGGCGACGGTGGGAGGGGAGCTGCCAGGGCCTGCCCAGGCGTGCAGGGTGTGGGTTAGGAGGGGGGTCAGGGGCCGGTTCTGGATGCAGTCACACATTGTCCTTCCCAGCCGTATGTCTGATTGACAATATGTTGTTACCATTGGCTTAGCATCGACGACCAACATGTAGTACTACTTAATTAGGTAATCCTGCAACACTAACAGATTGGTGACACGCACAACACGTATAGCCAAGGCAATTTCTACCACCCACAACTAGAGAAATATCTGCACATCAGCATCACAACAATCAAAAGATTCTCTCAAGCATGAATTTTTGTCTGAGCTGGTGCGGTTATGTGAGGGAGAGCCTTTACCCCTACTTCTTGCCGGAGATTTTAATATCCTTCGAAAACCAGAGGAGAAGAGTAATAATAATTATAATCCTCGATGGTCTTTCATTTTTAATGCAATTATTGAAAGCTTAAATCTGAGGGAAATTGCGCTCTCCGGGCGTCAATACACTTGGGCTAGTTGGCGTGAGACCCCTACTTATGAAAAATTGGATCGTGTTTTGGCTAGCGTGGAGTGGGAACAAAAATTCCCATTGGTCTCGGTGAGAGCTTTTACCTCGTTCAGGGTCTGATCATACACCACTTCTTATTGATTCAGAAAATCATGCACATCTAGGTAAAAAGGCTCGGTTTTCTTTTGAGTTATCTTGGTTTCAACAAGAGGGGTTTTATGATATGGTGGCAGCTGAATGGGCTGCAGGTCCAACGGGGGTTTCTCCAATTGATACTTGGAAAAAAAAGATTAGGCACCTAAGAAGATTTTTAAGGGGATGGGCGAAAAATAATAAGTGGGAAATATAAAGTAGAGAAGGAGAGGTTACTTCAAATTATTGAGGCCCTAGATATTAAGGTGGAGACTTGCCCTCTATCTACTGTTGAGAGGGATCAGTTAAAATTGGCTAATGATAACTTAATTAACTTAGAAGGTCTGAGGAGACAAAAATGGGCACAAAGAGCAAAAGTTAAATATGTGCAAGAAGGAGGCAATAACACAAAATACTTCCACTTAATTGCTAATGGGAAACATAGGAAGAAGAAAAAAAATCAACTTGAACAAGAAGAGGGTATGATTGTTGGGGATGAAAATCTTAAAACTTATATTACTCAATACTACAAAAAACTTTTTGGTGAGCCGCAACACAGTTCAGTAGTAATGGTAGAGGATAGAATAGATGATATTCCTCAAGTTTCTGCGGTTGAAAATGAGACTCTGATCAAAGACTACTCTTTCGAGGAAGTTCACGAGGCGATTTCACAGATGAAGCGAAATAAAGCGTCAGGACCAGACGGTTTTCCGGCGGAATTTTATCAATTTTTTTGGAAAGTAATCAAATTGGATTTGATGGCGCTTTTTATTTCTTTCCAAAGAGGAGAACTACCTTTGCATCGGCTAAATTTTGGGGTTGTTACTCTGCTTCCAAAAAAAGATAACGCGACACAAATTCAACAGTATCGCCCAATTTGTTTACTTAATGTGATTTTTAAGATTGTTAATAAAGTTGCCACCATTCGTATTTCTGAGGTAGCTCATAATGTGATTAAACCTACTCAGACTGCGTTTATGCCGGGTAGACATATTCTGGAGGGAGTAGTGGTGCTTCACGAGTCTATACATGAACTACATAGAAAAAAGCTAGATGGTGTTCTTTTTAAAATTGATTTTGAGAAGGCATATGATAAGGTAAAATGGCCCTTTTTACAACAAGTTTTCCGTATGAAGGGGTTTGATGAAATATGGTGTAATCGGATTATGTTCAAGGAGGGAGTGTGGGAATTAGGGTGAATGATGATATTGACCACAATTTCCAGACTAGGAAGGGTTTGAGACAGGGAGATCCTTTATCTCCAATTCTTTTTAATATTGTCGCCGATATGCTAGCCATTCTTATTGCTAGGGCTAAGGAAGCGGGACAAATAGGGGGGCTTTTATCTCATCTTGTTGATGGAGGCATTTCAATATTACAATATGCTGATGACACAATTTTATTTATGGAACATGACATTGCCAAAGCACTTAATATGAAGTTGATATTATGTATGTTTGAGCAACTATCCGGGTTAAAAATTAATTTTCATAAGAGCGAGATCTTTTGTTTCGGTATACAAAGGAGACTGAACAACAATATATGCAAATTTTTGGTTGTGAGGTAGGAGTTCTACCATTTAAATATCTTGGTATTCCTATCCATCACCTAATTTTGAGAAATGCTGAATGGAATCCTGTTGAGAGTCGTTTTGCTTAGGATGTTGGTGGAGTAAAATGCTTTCTTATGGGGATAGATTGGTTCTCATTAATTCGGTCTTAACAAGTTTTCCAATATTCATGTTATCTTTCATGGAGATCCCAGTGGGGGTTAGGAAAAGATTAGACTTCTATAGATCCAATTTTTTCAATCTGATGAACAAAAGAAAAGATATAGACTCTCTAAGTGGAACATGCTTTGTAGGCCGAAAGATCAGGGGGGCTGGGTATTGAAGTTTTGGAGTTAAAAAACAAGTGTTTACTTAGTAAATGGTTATTCAAAATCCTTACTGAACAAGGTATGTGGCAAGAAATTCTTCATAACAAGTATCTACATTCTAAAACTTTAGCGCAAGTTGAGGCTAAACCTACAGATTCACCTTTTGGAAAGGTCTTATGAAAGTAAAATCTGATTTTTTTAGTAGAGGGTTTTTCAAAGTTGGTGATGGCTGCTCCGTTCGTTTTTGGGAAGATGTCTGGCTAGGGGTTGTACCTTTAGCACAACAATATCTCTCTCTTTATAATATAGTTCAACATAGAGATATTTTGGTATTTATAGTGTTGGCTCAAACTCCGTTGAATATTACATTCATGAGAGGCCTAAATGATCATAAATATACTGAGTGGTTGCATTTGTGTCAACGACTAATTAACATCAACCTTACAGATGAACCTGATAAGTTTGTATGGAAGCTTACAGATTCGGGACTGTTCATAGTTAAATCTATGTATCTTGATTATATGAATGGTCATACTAGATTTCTGCGCAAATATTTATGGAAACTGAAAATTCCTTTAAAGATTAAGATTTTCATGTGGTTTCTTAACAACAAGGTTTTACTTACCAAGGATAATTTGGCAAAACGTAGATGGACAGGGTCTCAAAAATGTTGCTTCTGTGATGCAAATGAAACTGTTGATCATTTATTCCTTGCATGTTCTTTTACTACTATCATTTGGAGGATGATTTACTTTGCTTATAACATTTCGCCACCAATGAGTATCAATAATATGTTTAGGAACTGGTTGTATGGAGTTCTGAAGAAAGATACGAATAAAATTAGGATTGATATATCTGCTATATGCTGGACAGTATGGAATACTAGAAATGATATGATTTTTAATAATCTGAAGGGCACTAACTTTTTGCAGGTTATTCATCGAGCTGTGCATTGGATACAGTTATGGGCTTTCCTGCTACCGGAGGATCATCGCAAGGATATGGATACTGGCTGCAACAAGCTGCTGATGGTTACGCGGGATTTCTATTACCTGGATGACGACACATTAATAGGATAGAGTATGGCTAGCCTATTTAGATGTCGTTGTTTCCGTTGGTTGATTCATGTTGCAACCTTGTCGGATCCATGATTGTAATTTCTCTTTTCATACTTTTATTCTCGTACTTGATACTTCGTGATCTTTAATATAGGGCCGTGTGCATCAATTGATGCAGAGGCTGGGGCTATTGCTCCTTTATTAAAAAAAAAACATCACAACAATCATTAATCTTGACTTTGCAATGTAAGACCAGTAATCTCTATATATAATCTGGACGGAAACTGCTTGCTTCTAGCTCAATCCCCTGGACGAGTCCACACGTGCTTGATAGAAGCTACCAAAAGTATGATCCAAAAAAAAATTCAATTTGAGCGCACTGAGGAAACCTCTAGGAAAGGAGGCTTTTTCCACAAGCTCCGACCAAACAAATCACAGATCGCAGTGCATGTGGAAAAAATCCGACCGGCCAGTGTGAATTGCCTAGCACAGTTAGATAGAGGGAAGCTTAATTACGCCTCTCTGTCTTGATTTAGTTGCTAGCTAGCTCCTGGTCATGAGTCATGAGTAGTAGCATGAAGCGTCTCTCCTTGCTCCTGTTCTTCGTCGTCCTTAACCATCTTTCAGAGCTTGCTACTGGGCAAGATGAATTCGTCTACTCCGGCTTCACTGGGGCAGACCTCACCCTCGACGGCGTGGCTACAATCACACCCAATGGCCTACTTGAGCTGACCAATGGAAGCTTCCGTCTCAGAGGCCATGCTTTTCACCCGACTCCAATCCGGTTTGGCAATGGATCCTCCTTTGCCGTCTCTTATCTGTTTGCTATCTACTGTGCCAATTCCAATCTCTGCGGCCACGGCATGTCCTTTCTCGTTGCTGCTAGCAACAACTTCTCGGACACAATGCCGACCCAGTACTTGGGCCTCATCAACGACCGCAACAACGGCTATGCAACCAACCGCTTCTTCGCTGTGGAACTCGACACTAACTGGAACGATGAGTTCAGGGACATCGACAACAACCATGTTGGAATCGACATCAACGGTCTCGATTCTGTCAACTCCAGCAGCGCGGGCTACTACCACGATGACGGTAACTTCCAAAACTTGACACTCGCGAGCTATCAAGTGATGCAGGTGTGGGTGGAATATGATGGAGATAGCAAAAAGATCGATGTGAGCTTGGCTCCCATACACATGGCGAAACCAATCACACCACTACTCTCCACCACCTATAACCTCGCAACGGTGCTCACAGAAGACATGATTTATGTCGGGTTCTCAGCCTCCACAGGCTCATTCATCTCACGGCAGTATGTGCTTGGTTGGAGTTTCGGCATCAACAGGCGTGCTCCAGCAATTGACATCACCAAGCTGCCCAAGCTACCTCGTGAAGGCTCCAAGCCTAGATCCAAGGTACAGAAAATCCTACTGCCAATACTTACTGCAGCATTTGTTCTTGTTCTGGGCACTACTATCATTCTTCTTGTTCGAAGGCGACTAAGGTATGCTGAACTAAGAGAAGATTGGGAAACTGAATTTGGGCCACATAGATTCTCATACAAGGACTTGTTTCATGCAACCCGAGGATTTAAGAGCAAGAATCTACTAGGTGTTGGAGGATTTGGAAAGGTATACAAGGGAGTGCTTCCAAAGTCTAGAGTGGAGATTGCTGTGAAAAGGATCTCCCATGACTCCAAGCAAGGAATGAAAGAATTTGTCGCTGAGGTTGTAAGTATCGGCCACCTCCAACACCGTAATCTTGTACAATTGCATGGCTATTGCCGTCGCAAAACGGAGCTTCTTTTGGTGTATGAATATATGTCGAATGGAAGTCTTGACAAGTACTTGTATGATCAAGACGAGAAGCCTACTTTAACTTGGGCCCAAAGATACAAAATCATTAAAGGAATTGCATCCGGCTTGCTTTATCTTCACGAGGAATGGGAGAAAGTTGTACTGCATCGAGACATCAAGCCAAGCAATGTGCTCCTTGATGATGAACTAAATGGGCGACTTGGTGATTTTGGCTTAGCAAGGTTATATGACCACGATACAGGCCCTCAAACTACACATGTGGTTGGCACCATTGGATACCTAGCTCCTGAGCTAGCATGCACCAACAAAGCAACCCCTCTTAGTGATGTATTTTCGTTTGGCATGTTTGTTCTTGAAGTCACTTGTGGGCGAAAGCCCATCGACCCAACATCACAACTCATGTTGTCTCAATGGGTGCTTCACAATTGGCAGCAAGGATTTCTCACAGATGCAGTGGATACCAAGCTCCAAGGTGACTACAATGTTGATGAGGCATGCCTAGCTCTCAAGTTAGGATTGCTCAGCTCACACCCATTAGTCAATTTAAGGCCCAGCATGAGGCAGGTTATGCAGTATCTCAACGGTGACATGGCACCCCCAGATCTGAATCCGACACATATGAGCTTCAACATTATATCCTTGATGCAGAACAAAGTTTCGATCTACAGTGACAATGAACTAGCATCACAATAGTGTAAATTGTGCCTTTTTATTTTATTTAGATGCATACTTGTACCAAACTCTACCATCATTCTCAATGTACTTATATATTATATATGTATGGCAAGTCCTATGGATTAAAGTTATTCTTTGTTAGTATCAAAAGGGGAAACTCTCATTTGCAACTAGTTGCACTCGCACCCCATTTTTTGTTGCGACACTTTCAAGTTTTCAAAAAATGTAAACTAAAATTCTAGACATACATTGTGTTGTCTCTTGTGCATCTATGAAGTATCATCCAAAAATATGTCAAAATGTATGGCACCTCCCGGAGGCTCTCGCTCCGTGGACCCGCGTGGGTGCCCGTCAATGTTGCGATGTGAAATAATTCCACGCACACAGTGAACGGGAGGGGAGCTCACCGACTACGACGACATTGGCAGCCCCCCAAGAACAAGAACGCCAAGGCGCAACACCGTTGGTGGGGCACGCCGGACATGACACTGGAGGCCATCCTCGACCACATGCTCCGTTCCTAACCACCGATTGACCGCCGCTGGACGCCGCACGAGATGATGGTGTCCGGCATGACATGAAACTCCTTCTCGTCTTCCTCCGCATCCAGGAGCTCGTCCTCCACCTTGATTGCAGCTTTGGCGGCTTCCTCGCTCCGCCGCCGCCCCACCGTCAAGAAGGAGGAGCTCGACGAGCTGCTACCTCCGAGGAAGCAGACGGGTGGTGCCAGCCGCAACCATGAGCCGCGGGCTGCCCGCTAGTCTTCGCCTCCGGGCAGTCGCATGCGCCTCATCAAGCAAGAGCTGGAGGAGTGGGTTCCTCCGCTGGACGACACCGCCACCCAGATCGCCCTCCGGTCAAACGACAACCAGAGAAGTTCCCGAGGCAGCACATGGCGATGTGTGCCTCCTTCGAGGACGTGCCGCCGGCGTCCCTCAATTTCGTGCTCGCCTAGTCTAGGCATGAATCGGGGGAGGAGGAGGAGCATCGTCGGAGGGTGGAGCAGGTGTGCCTGCTCAACCTCGTCGTCAACATCGACGACGCTGATGACTTCGTCGAGGTGCAACGTCCGAGGCAGGGTGACCCAGGCAAGGGCGTCACTGGCGACCATCACCGACGATGAAGACTACACAGTCTTCTACCGCGGCCACGGCTGGTAGAGCTGCCGCCACCATTATATGTTATTTTTTAATTCTATAATTTTTTCTTGCCTATACACGAACTACCTTCGCCTAGTTTCGCCCGAAGGCAAAACCGGTCAAATGGGTGGGTGGGGGTGGGGGGGAGTTGAGATGCTCTTATGCCTTCCATTGTAAGACATTTTAGATATTTGAACATAGAGTAGATACAAACGTAAACACGTTTATATACATGCATTTTTCAAAAATAAAAAACTTACAATATAGTGAACAAATGGAGCACTATACTGTACTTGCTAGAGATAACACAAGAATATTTTATTTATATGTAAGAAATGAGTTTTTTAAAGCAAAATGGACTATCTAGATATAATAATAAAAATGGATATGCAAATAGGACTATCTAGATATTATCTGAACTATTCAACACCTATCTAACTACTGATGAATTATCCAGCTCCGTTTAAAAATACGATAAATATCCAACATGAAGCATCCGGATCCTATTCCAATTAATTTGGTCAGTGGGATGGTCAGAAAATAACCATTCCACATACACCCTACATATCTTGGTAGTTGTTCGATTCGGTTCCTGGATGGGCAAAGGTGAGAAAAGTTTCTATACTGACAGTCCTATATTTCCCACGACGCGTCATGTGTTGCCCATGGGCAGGACTTCTCTAGGTTCACATGGCCTTCATAAAGCGAGAACGGTTGGTGGAGGCAAGGCCAGATGGCATATTATATTGTAACCGAATCACATTACAGTAATTCAATTGGTTACTTTTGTGAAACTTCCTGACAATGACCAATGTGGAAAGCTACATACACACTGACTTTTCAAGCCATGTTTGCATAGAGATGGAAAGCTACATATACAGACGACTGACTAATGAAGTAGCAGCCAATATGGAAAAATAAGTACGACCGACTTAACTTGTGCACTGAACTTAAATCCTTCCCACCTAGTTGTAATTTATTTGCAGGGAACGAAATTCTTAGCCAAGCGTGGTGCCAATTTGCAAGCTTAGAGTCCTATTCTAAGTGGAAGCGGCAACATCGGTTGGGTTGTTATGACTTTGTCGGAATAATTAGGGTTTTCATCATAAAAATTCCAATCCATTGCAGGTCATCTAACACTGTACACATTGGCTCCGTTCGTGGTCTATTTTTCGGCAACCATAATACCAACACCTGCTTACGGTGATGTGTGTGCCCTTGAAACAGACAATCATAGTATCATGCACATTGGTTCCACAAAAATATTGATGTGACAGCTAATTAAGGAGAACGGAGGAGATTTAAGTATCATAGGTGGATATTGTATCATAGCGCATGTCATGAGAAAAATTAATGCCAAACAAATCTTGTGCGTAAATTTGCATTGAGATTCTAAAAGCAATAAATATAGCATGGCTATGATACCACTTCATGACACTAACCGCTATAAAGATATTACCATACACAAGTATCATATGCATGATACTAGTACATGATACTTACCACTATGACCAGCCTAAGACTAGTCGCAATGGGAAGTATGATACAATAGTATCATGTACCTGATACTAGTTTATGATACTACCTCCACAATGCATAGTATCATAAAATGGTATCATACTTATGTCATATTTAATATTTTGTAGAATCTCAATGCAAATATGTGTACATGATGTATTTGTCATGAAGTTTTCTAGGTTTATGTGTCATGATACCGTACCATATTATGATACTACTATCATCTCTCACCTGATGTGATACATCAGATTTTTGCCAACATGGCATGTATGATACTACTTATGATACTCACATTGGAGCTAGTCTAAGCACGCAGGTTCCCCTAATTCTAGGTAGTATCTACTAGCCTAGCAAGAGAAATATCTGTACAAAGAGACGCTCAACATCATATATAGCATTAATCAATCTCGAATAAGATCAGTTACCTCACTCAGTGTGATCTTGAATTCTCTGTATAGTTTCAATCGATCCCAGTTGTGCTTCATAAAAGGTACATAAGTAGGAACCTCCTGTCATAAGGAAAAAAACACCCCTAGATATATGATATATCTCTGTGGTTGTTGAATTCTGTCCCTGGCATGGGCAAAGGCGAGAAAAGTTTATACATGAACCATAAACTGTAGTTGTTCATAAAGCGAGAACGGTTGCCGAAAAATATGTCCAGGCGGCATATCATATTGTAACCAAATCATACAAATGTACTAGTTAGGTACTCTTGGGAAACTGCCTGACAATGACCAATGCGGAAAGCTACATAGACAACTGACTATATCGGCGATGGAAAGCTACATAGGCGACTTGACTTATGAGGCCGTGTGTAGTAGGTGTGCGTTATATCAAAAAGGACGACTGACTTGTGCACTGAAGTCATGCGTGCCTAAGAATTGCCTTCCGTGCAAATAAATTCCAACCGCATGGGAAGGATTTATTCACAACTTTGCCTAAGTAGGAAAGTTCTAGGTAGGTAGTCTCTACTAGCCTCAACTAGAGAAATATGATCTCCATAGCAACTTGATTTAAATAGCTTTACAATCTGCTCTTGCAGTGGCCCATAAACTGCTTCACCCTTCTCACATCACATGAAGCTCTTCTTTCTTTGTTTCCTCCTCAGCTTTGGCCTTGTCGCATCTTTCACTGCAACAAGTGATGACCAACTATTGTACCTTGGCTTCACAGCCGGTACTAATCTCACCGTCGATGATGCTGCTACAGTCAAGGCGAACGGACTCCTTGAGCTAACCAATGGCTCACTTGGTTGCAAAGGTCATGCTTTCTACCCAATTCCCTTTCACTTCCGCAAATCACATAATGATACCGTGCAATCTTTCTCAGTTTCCTTTGTCTTTGCCATCCGCTCTAGCTACCCCATCATGAGCCGACAGGGCTTGGCCTTCATCATCACCCCAAGCATGAACTTCTCAGATGCATTGGCCAATCAATACTTGGGATTCATGAACTCCAAAAACAACGGCAACTTTAGCAATCACATATTTGCCATCGAGCTAGACACTGTCCTAAACATCGAGTTTCAAGACATCAACACCAACCATGTAGGTATCGACATCAATGGCCTCCACTCTATAAAGTCCTACCCTGCAGGGTACTATGAGGATTGGAATGGTAGCTTCCAAAACATGACTCTTGCTAGTGGTGATGCGATGCAAGTGTGGGTGGACTATAATGCTGAAGCCAAGAAAATCAATGTGACCATGGCTCCCCTTCAAATGGAAAAACCTACCAGGCCACTCATCTCAGCAGATTATGACCTCTCAATTGTGTTGAAAGAGCCATCCTACATCGGGTTCTCATCTTCAGGTGGAGAGGTCGATTCACGACATTATGTGCTTGGTTGGAGTTTTGGGATGAACAAACCAGCTCCACAGATCAATATTGCAAAGCTGCCGAGGCTACCTCATCCAAAGCATCAGCCAAAGCTCCTGAAAATCATCCTACCAATAGTCAGTGCAACATTCATATTTGTTGTGGGTTCAATGGTCATTTTACATGTGAGGAGAAAATCGAGGTATAGTGAGCTAAAAGAAGATTGGGAGGTCGAGTTCGGGCCACATCGGTTGTCATACAAGGAGTTGTTCCATGCCACAGAAGGGTTTAAAAACAAACATCTACTTGGTGCAGGAGGGTTTGGGAAAGTATATAAAGGAATACTTCCATCAACTAAATTAGAAGTTGCCGTGAAGAGAGTGTCCCATGAGTCGAGACAAGGTTTGAAGGAGTTTGTTGCTGAGGTTGTCAGTATTGGCCGCATCCGACATCGTAACCTTGTTCAGCTACTTGGCTATTGTAGGAGAAAAGGTGAACTTCTTTTGGTGTATGACTACATGCCAAATGGTAGCCTTGATAAGTATTTGTATTGTGATGAACAAACACTTGCACTAAACTGGGCTCAGAGGTTTCGGATAATAAAGGATATTGCATCAGGTTTGTTCTACCTCCATGAAAGATGGGAGAAAGTGGTCATCCACCGTGACATCAAAGCAAGCAATGTTCTCCTTGATAGTGAAATGAATGGGAGACTAGGTGACTTTGGCCTTGCAAGACTTCATGATCATGGAGCGAATCTACAAACCACACATGTGGTTGGTACCATTGGATACCTAGCCCCAGAATTAGTATGCACGGGTAAGGCAACTCCTCTCACGGATGTGTTTGCCTTTGGCATGTTCCTTCTTGAGGTTGCCTGTGGGAAAAGGCCAGTTAACAGCAATCCACAAGGAAATCAACCATTATTAGTTGATTGGGTTCTTGAGCATTGGAATAAGGGAGCACTGAGTGAGGTAGTAGATACAAGGCTACAGAGTGACTATAATGTTGATGAGGCATGCCTGGTGCTAAAGCTGGGACTGTTATGCGCACACCCATTTGCCAATGTAAGACCCAACATGCAGAGTATCATACGGTACCTTGATGGTGATTCACAACTCCCGGAGTTGACAGATACAGACATGAGCTTCAGCCTGCTCTCTATAATGCAGGGTGAAGGGTTTGACCCATACGCATTATCATATCTTTCATCAAAGATGAGCATTGGCACAATATCCGACATTTCAGGAGGAAGATGATATCACTGTTGGTTGATATTATCTTATTTGTGAGCTTGCATGCCAACATTATATTTAGTACCAAGTCATGTAATGCTGGGGCAAGGTTAGACTTCCCAAGGGCTTTTCTTACGGATTATAGTGAGAGCAGTGTATAATTGCTTTTTGAGTGGTGCCTACAGGTTACAGCTCATTAATTTAATATGTAAACGAAGAAGCTACCTTTGTAATTGTGGGTTGATTTACTACACGGTGCTTCACGGCTCACAAATCTAATTTTTTCTTTTTTATCATTCATGTACATGCCTTGAGTTCTCATAGAGATTAGCATGGAATAAATCAAACAGTGTCGACATAGGAACATCGGATGTTTCTGAATTACTTAACTGAGCACACACTCAGTGGTCGCGAGGAAGTTTCCTTACGACTATGTGTCTCTCATCTCATTAATTTTGATTAGTTGAAGGAAGATTCCTAGTGTGCTAGTAACAAACTAGAAAAACTTTTCACATGGATAAGCATAGGTTAGGAGTCATAAGAGAGCCTTTGCACCTGCCCATGCTTGGCATGTCATTGGGTAGAATTAGGCAAGTCCAATTACCAAGTGACAATGAAGTAGTATCGGAAAACCCTAGCGGAAAACAGAACCCCTACATCAAAACGTTTTCGTGGCTCCTGCTCTCGCCCCCGCAGGCGACGGCAGGGGCGGAAAACCCTAGCCCGTCCAACAGCCGCCACCCTCCTCCCCTCCCCTGCCGCCGCCGGCGGGAGCCGCCGGGCAAAGCTCGGGCGGTGCCGGCGGCGGCGGGATCTCCTCTTCTCGCGCGCTAGGGCGGCCTCGCGGGGCGGTCGCATCTGGTGGCGACGATCTTCTCCGCTCCTCTGACCGGCGGCGCAGCGAGGCTCGGCGGAGCTTCCTTGGCGAGCTTGGTGGCCTCCGGGCGGCGCATCGGCGGGGGATGCGTCGATGGAGGGCTTTTTCTGCCGGCGGCGCGCCGGCTCGGGCCCGATCTGGGCCTGCTGCGGGCCTGCAGGCCTGGGGCGGGTTTGGCTGGGCCAAGTCTGGGTTCTTGCGGTGGTGTCGTGTCCTGCATCGGTGGCAGGGCGCCCCCCTCCAAGGCCTCGACCTTCGGCGGCTCGGCGGCAGCGGGCGTGAGCCTGTTCTCCTCGCTGGCCGGCGTGGCGTCGGGCGGCAGTGTGCCTGCTTGCAGTGTGCCGGCCTGTGGCGGTCGGTGTGTGTGTCTGGTTGTGAGAGTCGTCTCCTCTTAACTCAGTCATCAGCCTGCAGGGGGTTGCCGCTGGGGCTGGCGAGTGCCATGGTTTCGCAGTGGCGGCCATGGTGGCGACGCGCTTCCCACCTGGGGACCGTCGTGGCTGGGTGTTGAGCCCCTCTGTCTTGCCATCAGCCGCGGAGGACGCCGCTTCCTTCCGTACCGGTGTGCCCTATGGTTCCGCGGATGGCGGCCATGGGTGCGGTCTCCTCTCCGATGCGAGGTGAGTCGTGGCAGCGGTGGTGGTGACTTCTTCTTGCCGGTTGCTGGGCTCCGGTGTCGGGTCCTTGTCGGAGCTTTGTGGCGCGTTGAGGGTGCTCTTTGCGAGAGTTCTCAATGGGTGTGTCTGTGCTTGGTGATGCCCTTCGACTCTAGCTGGCGGCACACAGGCGTCGTGGCGTCGTCTCGGCCGCGTGCGACCCTTCGGCAACCCCCTCGACGCAGATGGTGTCGGTGCGTAGGGTGGTCTCGGATGCGCGCTTCCCTTCGATTACGTCGACGGTGCAGTGTCGTTGCTAGGTTTCGGCGATCCAATGCCGTTCGATTACTCCGGCGAGGACTAGAGCTGTGGTGCCCCTCTTGCGTATCCCTGGGCTCTTCCTTGTGATCGCTGTACTTGGGTTGCGATGAGTTCTCATCGGCCAACCGTCCCATAGGTTTGTGGGGTGGCCACTTTCTCCTCCTCGGTCTGTGTGTTGTGTGTGTTTTTCTTTTTTCTTCTCCACCCTTGTAACCCCTGTGTACTCTGGTTCATTTGAACCCATCTTGTAGAGGCTGAAAAGCTTCATAGGCAACTTGACTGAATATATGTTCAGGCTGGCTTATGCCCGCCGTAGTCACAGTCAAAAAAAAAGTATCGGAAACATTAACAACTCCAAGCACTGGCCGACCTAAGGGCATCTCCAACGGGGCGACCCAAACCGCGCCCGCGCGTCCGGATGGGTCGAGCCGGACAAAAACGCGGCCCAGCGCGCGGACCCATCCCTAAAACGGATGGCCGCGGCGTCCGGGACGACCCAAACCCGGCCCAAATCTGGGACGAGTTTGCGTGACCGCGGACGCCGAATGCTGGCCGCTCGCGTCCTCCCCTTGTCCGCCCCCGGCCCGCCCGTCTGTCTCCCAAAACACAAACCCCTCGCACACATCTCCCACCGCTCCGCCGCCAGCCAAGGACCGGCGATTTGTGAGCGGCGTCGACGCCGGCCACCGTCGTCGAGACGCCGGCAAGCGGGGCGAAAGCATAGGTCGCGGCCCCCGCGCTGCTTTCGCCGCTTCGTAGCAGAGTCGGAGGACGCCGTCGCCGTCGCCGACGCTGTTGTCCTCTCACCGTCGCGAGACCTCCCGCCGTTTAGCAGCTGCGCCATTGCCGCCGGAGGTGAGCTCTCGTGCACCGTGTTTCCAGACCGCAAGTCGGCCGGGACGGCCATTGCCTGCAGGTCCCTACGGATGCATTGGATGGCCTCCGCCCGCGAGGTGTTCGATGAAATGGACAATCTAAAATTTGTCCCTTTTCATCTGTAGATCATGGTGGACAGCGACGACGACTACTTCTTCAAGAACTTCATCGACACGTCGTCCGACGAGGACTCCGACGACGAATTTTTCACGGACGCCGCGCTGATCATCCACGAGCACAATGTCTCGCAGATCCCCGTGCACCGGGGGTCCTTGCCGGGGCGCGCGGCCGCCTGGGACCGCAAAAGAGAACGCGGCCACGACCATCTCTTCACCGACTACTTCCAACCCAAGGCATTGTTCACGCCGGCCCTGTTTCGCCAGCGTTTTCGGATGTCCAGGCCGTTGTTCCGCCGGATAATGGATGGCGTCAAGCTCTACGACGACTACTTCTGCCCGAAAGTGGATGCAATTGGCAAGGTAGGCCTCTCTTCGTACCAGAAATGCACGGCAGCGATTAGGATGCTCGCATATGGCGTTGCTGGTGATTTCGTAGATGAGTACACGCGCATGAGTGAGTCTACCGGCTTGGAAGCGATGTACGGGTTCTGCGCAGAGCGGTGATCGGTTCGTTCGGAGAACGAGTACCTCCGGCAACCTACTCGCAGAGGACACGGCTCGTCCGTTGTCAATCAACGCTTTCGGGGGTTTCCTGGGATGCTTGGCAGCATAGACCGCATGCACCGGGAGTGGAAGAACCGCCCCTTTGGTTGGCGAGGGCATACGGCGGTCATTCCGAGGGTGCACAGTCATTCTTGAAGCTGTTGCTTCACGGAATACATGGATTTGGCACTCATTCTTCGGAATGGCTGGCTCGCACAATGACATCAATGTCGCTGCAGCGCTCTCCGGTGTTTGATAGGCTAGCGTACGGTCGGTCCCCCGATGTGGATTTTGAGATCAATGGCCACCACTACACCAAGGGGTACTACCTTGCCGATGGTATCTATCCACGTTGGGCTACACTCGTGAAGACAATCCGAAAACCCAACTCGGAAGCAGGAGGCAAGGTTTGCCAAAGAGCAAGAGGCAGCTCGGAAAGATGTCGAGCGGGCATTTGGCATCCTCCAAGCTTTTTGGGCTATCGTCAGACACCCCGCCGAGCCTGGGATGTGCAAACTCTGTGGGAGGTGATGACCGCTTGTGTAATCATGCATAACATGATTGTTGAGGTGGAGCGGGATGATTCACTCTTTGATAATGACTGGGAGGGCCAGGAGAGTTGGTTACTCCTGAAGGTGGTCCAGCATCATTCTAGGACATTCTTCATGCACGCCATGAAATTCCAGATCTAGCTGTACACAACCAGCTGCAGGCTGATTTGATCGAGCACATGTGGCAGCATGTAGGCAACAATGCCGCAAACAACAATGATGATGGAAATCCCGAAGCCTAAAGCATTTGTAACGTTTTTACATTTTATTTGAATAATACTTTATCATTGATTGCGTGGACAATGTACTGTGTAATAAATTTTGAGCATTTGAAACATTTTCTATAATTTATTTGACGTTTATAGTCAATTTACAAGCAAAATCATACAATACGGGAGCGCGACCCATTTCTGCAGCGTTGGACGCACCGCGCGACCCAAACGGACGCGCGGACGCGGGGCTCCGTCCGCGTGTCCGTTCGGCCACCCAAACGGCCCAAAACGGACAGCCCAGCGCGTCCGTTTAGGTCGCGCGGTTGGAGATGCCCTAAAGTCCGTCCTGCCCAGCCATCAGCTGCCCAGGCTTGCTGACCACACTAAGTCATGTGATACTATGTGGTACTACCTCCGTTCAAAATTTAAGACGTTTTGGTGGGCTATAATAATTACACGAAAAATCAATGTCAGGCTTCAAAAACATTTTGGGTCCGCCATTGACTCCAAGAAAGCTCTCGCATATTCAACTCTTCCCAATTTATCAACATAACACAGGCAAACAGCGATTCGTTAAATAAGTAGGCAGCATTGGGGATTTAGGGTTAAGTCAAGAAATCAGTGGGCACAACAATATAACACGAACAAGCACTCGTGCAGCGCAGCAGGCAGTCGCAGGCTTACCGGCTCCGTTTGGCTGCTCCAGACCTCCGGTGCGGGGCTGTTGGTGTGCTTCAGCGCTGCTCACAGCTGCAAGCACCTATGCTGGCGCGGCCGCGGGGTCGAGCGGCGACGGGCGACCGGCCGGCGAGGGGAGGCTGGAGTTGGAGGAGGCGAGGCCACGAGGAGCCGGCGCAGTGCGGGCGGCGCCGGCGGGCGCTGGTCGCTGGAGCGTGGAGGCGGATGGATTTGAAACGCAGTTCGGTCCTCGCTGCCTTGGTTGGGTCGCTCTTCCAAGACTAGCAGTTTTTTTTTTTAAGAACCAAGACTAGCAGATGCAGATAGCATCGATGGTTATTGGGCCAAGTTCTGGAATCTCTGGGTGGGCCACGGCCCAACCAGCGCACCCTTCGTGTCCGCCCATGCTTGCTAGATCTAAAATTCCATTGCCACATATACTTCTTTTGCTACAACGCCGGAATATGTCTAGGTCTTCCACATGCCCGCTTTGTGGTGCTGTGGATTCATGGCGGCATTCTTTACTCCTGTAATATGGATCGAAGTGTCTGGACATTATCTGATAGTATGATGGTTGAGCACCTGCTGTCTTGTGAGGAAGGCAATGCGAGGATCTGGTTTGTTTCATATATGATAGAGACATTACCCCATGATCAGTTTGTGAGGATTACAGTGACCCTATGGGCAATTTGGACGTCGAGGAGGAAAGCTATCCATGAGGATATATTCTAGAGTCCTTTATTGACCTATGCTTTTGTAAATGTATTCCTGAGTGAGCTCAAACAAACTGCTAAACCCTCTGCAAGACAGGGTGATCAAAACAAAACCCTCTGGTATCCTAAGTGGATTCCTCCTCCATCCAATATGGCCAAGATGAATGTGGACGCAGCAGTTTCGAAGGTCGGAAATAAAGGAGCAGCAACAGCTTTATATTGTGACTCAGGAGGAAATTATCTGGGATCGTCGGCGGTGATCTTCTCTGGAATCACCGACCCATCGGTATTAGAGACTTTGGCTTGCCGTGAAGCATTGGCACTAGCTGAGGATCTTGTACAATCTAGAGTCCTTGTTGCTTCCGATTGTAAACCGGTGGTGGAAGATATCATGGAAGGAACTATGGGTAGACATGGAGCTATTGTCTCGGAGATTAGAGGACGGGCTGCACAGATGTTTGAGTGCAAGTTTGTTTTTGAAGGGAGAGCCTCGAACTTTGAGGCTCACAACCTAGCTAGATTTATGCTTTCTTTTGGAGTTAGCGGTATGTCTGGCTGGGTACTCCGCATGATGTAAACATTCTTGTAAACATTCTTGCAAATTGGCACTTATTAATAAGTTAGGAGTACAAAGTTTAAAACAATTCACACATCGCACAGAATTGATACAAGAATCAACCAGCGAAAGAAAAAAAACAAAGTATGACTACACATTAACATAGCCACCTATGATGCCGTCAGCCAGTTTGGCACAAGATATACTGAGCGACCATCTGGAGCCGTGTGCATCTAGAAGCATAGCATCCCGCTGCTCCTCCGGTTACAGTAGAGCCCACAGCTAAACCCAATGTGACACTATATGAATAACCTGCAAAAAGTGAAAAGATTGTTTTTTGTTAAAAATAATATCATTCCTCGCCATCCATATAGACCAACATAAGGCATAAACCCCAATACGGATGAATGTCTTAGATTGTCTATCAACTTCATTTAACCAATTACCGAACATATTCGTCATATTTGTTGGAGGTGGAAGATCATACGTGAAATTAACCGTGCGCCAAACAAGTTTAGCTAAAGGGAAATTTATGAAGAGGTGTTCAATAGTCTCATGCTCTCCGCAAAAAACACATTTCGTACACCCATTCCACCGTCGTTTAGCTAAATTATCTTTGGTAAGCAAACCCTTATTACTCAGAAACCACATAAAAAAATTATCTTAAGAGAAACTTTAACTTTCCATAAGTATTTCCTCAAAAAGGGGTTGTGATCATTCATAAGATCCTCATACATAGATTTGACCGTAAACAAGCCATTGGTTGTCAAACTCCAAACAAATCGATCATTCTCTCCATTTAAATTGACCATCATAAGTTTTTGGCATAACTGTAACCACAAAGTCCATTTGTTAGCCACCAAGAGCCGTCTAAAACTGATATCCAGAGGTGTTTGAGCTAACACATGAGCTACCGTTACATTCTTGTGATGCACAATATTATATAAAGATGGATATTGATGTGCTAACGGTATTTTTTCTAACCAAGTGTCTTCCCAAAAATGAGTAGATGCTCCATTACCAATTTTTTAAAATCCTCTAGTAAAAAAGTCGTCCTTAACCCCCATGAATCCCTTCCAGAAGGGAGAGTCTGTAGACTTAGCTTTCACCTCAGATAAGGTCTTTTGTCTTAGATATTTATTATGTAGCAATTCTTGCCACACCCCGTCCTCATTAAGAAGTTTGTACAGCCACTTACTCAATAAACATCTAGTTTTGAATTCGAGAACCTCAATACCTATGCCCCCTTGATCTTTGGGTCGGCAGACAATATTCCATTTTGTAAGTCTATATTTTCTCTTATTTTCATCGGACTGCCAAAATAATCTAGACCTATAGAAATCTAGTCTTTTTCTAACCCCAACAGGTATCTCAAGAAAAGACAACATAAACATAGGTAAGCTTGTTAAAACTGAATTGATAAGAAAAAATCTATCCCCATAGGACAGTAACTTGCCTTTCCAGCATCCCAATTTACTTTCAAACCGGGTCTCCTCTGGATACCAATCAGAATTTCTGAGTTTCTGTAATGGATAGGAATACCTAAGTATCTAAAGGGTAAGGAACTAGCGTCACATCCAAATATCTGCTTGTACTGATCAACATCATCATTTGCCTTACCAAAACAAAAAATCTCACTTTTGTGGAAGTTAATCTTAAGTCCTGAGAGCTCTTCAAACAGACATAGAATTAGTTTCATATTAACAGCTTTCAAGAGGTCATGCTCCAAAAAAAGAATTGGATCATCGGTATATTGTAATATAGAGATATCACCCTCAACAAGATGAAGAATAAGTCCCCCAACTTGACCATCATTCTTTGCTCGTTCAATTATGATGGCTAGCATTTCAACAACAATTTTAAAAAGCATTGGAGACAACGGATCTCCTTGCCTCAAACTTTTTTGTCTGAAATTAATGACCAATATCATCATTTACCTTTACTCCTACACTTCCCCCTTGAATAAATTGTTGAACCATTGTACACCATTCTGGATTAAAGCTTCATTCTCAAAGTCTGTTGTAAAAACGGCCATTTCACTTTATCGTATGCCTTTTCAAAATCAATCTTGAACAACACCCCATCTATTTTCTTACTTTGTAACTCATGAATGGTTTCATGAAGAATGACCATCCCTTCTAAAATATTCCTACCCGACATAAAAGCTGACTGTGTTGGTTTTATAACTCTTGGGGCAATCCCCGTTAAACGATTTGTACCCGCTTTAGTAAAATATTTAAACACACATTAAGTAAACAAATTGGTCTATATTGATGAATTTGAACCGCATCTTAATTCTTGGGTAGTAATATGATTACGCCAAAATTCAGTTTATAAAGAGGCAATTCCCCATTAGTGAACTGATGAAAAAGCGCCATCAAGTCGTCTTTTATTACCACCCAAATTTTTTGATAAAATTCCATTGGGAAACCGTCAGGCCCGGGGGCTTTATTATGTTCCATCTGTGAGATCGCCTCATATATCTCTTCCTCAGAAAAAGGAGCTGTCAAAACCTCATTGTCAACCACTGAGATCTATGGAATGTCTTGCAACTCCTCCTCTACTAATGAAATATTATTTGGCGCCGGTGCTCCAAATAATTTCTTATAGAATTCAGTAATATAGAACTTCAAATTATCTTCACCAACAATGGTTCCTTCTTGTTGCTCTAACTGGAAAATTTTCTTTTTTCGATGTTTCCCATTTGCAATCAGGTGGAAGTATTTCGTATTGTTCCCCCCTTCTTGAATATGTTTAACTTTTGCTCTTTGAGCCCATTTAGACTCCCCTCTTCTCGTCGTAGCTTATTTAGATTATCATTTGCATTCTTGAGAATTTCCCTTTCCGATAAATTCAAAGTAATTGTTTCAGCTTTCAAATCTAAATGGTCAATAATACCTAGTAGTCTCTCTTTCTCTTTTTTATATTTTCCACTTTGATTTTTTGTCCATCATTTAAGAAATTTTCTTATATGCCTTAGCTTATTCAACCAAACATCCATCGGATTCAAACCCACCTTAACCAATTTCCACTCTTTTTCAATCATATCAAAAAAACCTTCTTGTCGCAACCAATGCAGCTCAAAAGAGAATTTTGGCTTATTACCCAAGTGTGCTTTCACCCCTGAATCAATAAGAATCGGTGTATGATCAGAATCCGCTCTTGTCAATGCACAAACAGTGACTAAGGGAATTTTTTGTTCCCAAGAAATGGAAGCAAGAACTCTATCTAGCTTGTCATAAGTTGGTTCCTCTCGATAACTCGCCCACGTAAACTGTATCTCCGATAGAGCAATTTCACGCAAGTTCAAATGTTCAATCATTGCATTAAAAACAAAAGGCCAACGAGCCTTGAAATTATCATTATTCTTTTCTTCTCTCTTTCGTATAATACTGAAATCGCCACCTAACAACATTGGTGGTGTTTCATCCTCACAAATTCGCACTAATTCCGCCAAAAATTTAGCTTTATGCACGTCCTGGGCAGCCCCATAGACCGGCTCCGGAATCCATTCAAATCCATCTCTTTTACACTTAATATGGAGTTTTACACAAAAAAATCTCCAGTATTGACCTTAAGCACCTCAAGAGCATCTGAATTTATACCAACTAACATACCTCCAGATCTACCATGAGGTGGTAAACAGAACCAAGAGTAGTTGTACCCCGCAGCAAGTTGAGTCAAAAAAGGAATAGAGAAATTAGATCTTCCAGTCTCCAACAAGGCTACAAAATCTAATTTATGCTTTCAAATTGCCTCTTTAACAAACAAATGCTTAGCAGTATCACCAAAATCACCAGGATTCCAATTTAAACCTTTTAGGTTCTGCATCATGAAAACTGTTTTTTAATTCTTCTCCTAGTGCTTTTCCGAATATTATTAGTATCATCAACTTTTTTTTAGTCCTAGTTTTCTTTTCCTTGACTACCGGCTTTAGATGATCCAAATGATCATCTAAGTCCAGTGGGATGCCATCATCCTAGATCAAATCCTCACACAAAGTAGATACTTTTGACATCACAAGAGCCGAAGATCCTTCTTCCTTATTCACATTCTCATCCACATTCTTTTGCAAAATCGTTAAAATTCGTTCCTCTTCTAACAATTTGATTCCTTTAATAGATTTTACTACCTTCCCTTTGGATTGACCTAAAGCTATGCCTAAACGATCCGCCCTATGAATAATTTCAGAATCTGGTATATTAACAATAGAATATTTTGTAGGTAAAGGCTTACCTGCATTAGATGAAACATCCTTTAGTTGTGCATTCAACATAGCCTTCTCCATTTGGGGGGAACTGGGAACAAAATCTTGCATGTCTCATTTTTACAGAAGATGCTTATTGTTCTGGAGAATTTATTAGTGAAATAATTGGTGATGTTAAGTGTGTAACATTGTTAGCACTCAAAACTCCACATAGTTGGACTTCAGATTTTTACAATGCTTTGGACAACTATTATATAGATCTACATCTAGTCCCATTTATTTATTTATTATAACATGAAGGTTAGAAAGAAGACAATACTTCGACACCTTTAGTAAAGTATTTACCCTATTGATCTAATGATATCTTTTGACTATCTTTCTGTTAGCTCTCTTTGCCTCGTGTCACCATGTTGCCCAGACCTAGATCCACTCCCTGGCTTGTCTTGCCTGGTGTGAGTTCCATGTCTACCTCTGCCCGTTTTCTATGTTTTTGTACACTGGCTGCTACTGCCTGTGCTGCTGCTACCTCTGTGTTGAGCTTACTACTTGGTGCTTCTGCATCTTGTGCTGTCTATTTTCTCTTGGTCTTTGAATTGCACCCCTGGCCTTCTAGTCGATTTGCCATACAGAACGCCTAAGTGTTTCCTATGCTTGCTAGGTGCTGGCAAAATGCTCGCTTAACGCCAAGCACCATCTGAACCTTGTATGTATGTCAATTACACATGCAAGGAAGACCTTCAGTATGTATAATTATTACCTTCGAGTTTTAAGTCACTCTCTGATATTCATTTTCGCAGAATGTTTCTCAGAAGAAAATGTGTAAATACCTTCTCTATATGATCTCAGAGTCCAGTTATAATCATACTGATAATGGGAGGCAAGGGTTAGTTCCAGCTTCCTAGTTGATTATTAATGGATACATTTTCTTCTGGCTGCCGCGGTCAAAGAGGATTGGCTGTCAGAGGTGTCATATTGCAACACATTTTATGTTTTTTTTGCTCATCACATTATTTAGTTGATTTGGAAACAAAACCATTTAGTTGCATGTTTGAAGATAGTTTCCCATGATAGATCAAATAAGCTGCTTTGGCTCTCACTCACTACAAAGGAAAACCTTTTTTTTGACAAATCACTTTCGTCATTTGAAGGCCAGTTTTCGTCAAGGATTACTTCGCGGTGACGAAATTTGATCGTCATGGGGTTCGTCAAGGAAGCTCCGTCATAAAATATTGGGGGTGACGGTATGCATTTTTTCGTCAACGTCAAATGTTTGATGGTGACGACCTGCAAATTCGTCAACATCGAAGGTTGATTGTTGACAGACAGGTTTGTCACGAAAAAATGCAACTTTCGTCAATATCTAAATCTTGGGAAGTTTCTATTGGTCCAAAAAAGCATACGTGGCCTTACATGTGGGTCCCATTTGGCTTCGACAACATGGTCCGACGGCGCTGACATGGTGGGACCCACAAAATATTATGACAAGCTGGACCCACAATATTCTGACCGGTGGGATCCACAAAATTCAGACAAGTGGGACCAGGTTGTTGCCGACATATGGGTCCCAATAATGCTGACTGGTGGGACCCACAAATTCTGACAAGTGGGACCATAAATTGGTGCCACGTGGTTTCATTTAATAGTGACGTTGTGACATTTTCCGTCACCTTTTGAATTTGACAAAATTTGAGAGCATTTGAATTATTTGCGAAATTTGGGAAACAAAAAAACTGGCGAAATATCAAAAAATAGACAATAAATATCATGCATAAATGGTGGCACAAGAAGTATATATGTCTCTCACAGACCGAAAGATTCATAAGAAAAATTACAATTGGAACACAAAGAAACTAAAAGACCTATGATTAATAATGTTGTAGGACGGTGGTGCAATAGATCAGTTGCCCCGGGATTCGGACATGGATGGTGGCCGGGATGTCCTCAAGAGCAAATTAAGCACGGCATCCAATTCTCTCTCGCCTCTTTTCATAAGCCGTAGTCTTTTCTTCTTGGGCTTTCTTCACGGCTTCAAGTTCTTCCTCCTCGCTTCTTCCTCGATCTCTTCAAATTTTTGATCTTGTTCTTGCAGTCTTGCCTCGCATCTCACCGTGGTACCTTCCAGCTGCTCGTATGGAGTTCTCGCTCTTGATCTCGCAGTCTTTGTTGTAGCTCTCGGATGCGTGTAGCCGAGACAGTAAAACTTCCCGGAACTTGTTGCGACGCCCAATCTTGGTAGGAATGTGCTCGTTGCGGGTGGTGGATGGGCTTTTCTCGCTCGGAACTAGCTGAACAATTTGCAAATCGGTCAAATCAGGTTCATCTTCATTGCGTGGCGCCGTTTTTTTGCCACCATTTTATCCTGCATAAAGATTACAATCATTGCATGGACAACATACAAAACTGGATTATATTATATTGTGCTAATATGAAATATTTCTTAGATATGCACTTTTTGCTTCAAGCACTCATAATGTTATCCTTGTTAGTGTGTGTGATTCTAAAAAATTCAATTGGAGAGGTTTCTTCTTCCTCGCTCGCTTAGCCTTCTGCTTGAAAAAATGTAGAATGCACATTACCATTGTACACTGTGTATGACAGAAGTATGAACTGTATGGGGAAATTCAGAACACTTACTATAAGTTCCCAATGAGCAACATAGCTTCGAGATCCAGTGGTATGGAACTGTTTCACAGCTTCTTTGTTCTTTCCATTTTTTACACACACTACCTATGTTCAGTACATGCATTTTATTTATCCAGATCAGAGAAATGTAAAAATTCAGTAGCTGTTATTGAAAGGAATAACGTTTATGTACCTGGTACTTCTCATCAAACCATCTCTTCACCAGCTTCTTTCCAGCTTTTCTCTTCTACATGATCTGGCTTCTTCAGATATGCTTGCTCCAGTGTGAGATTTTTAATTTTCGGCCAATACTCCTTTTTAAGCCTATATTGGAACTGCCGAATACTAACTTGCAGCATATCAGTGCACACATATTGAGCCACCTCATCATTTTTGTCCATAGTAAACTTTCCCTGCAAAATAGTGATGCATTAATCAGTAGATTCTTAGATAGTTGATCATGTAGCATACTAATTAGGTTAAACCAAGATTGTACATGACTCACCGCTACTGTATTTATAGCATGAGGAATGACATGTCTGAGAGTTTCATCTTTCTTGTACTGTGTCCAGTGTGTTGCAAGCGGCATTTTCTCACGGATGTGAATACCAACCTCACTGCTCAGCTTTGCTGACAGGATATAATCCTTGGGTCTCCTGACACCAGCAGAGAATTCAATTGGCATCTTATTGCCACCATGTCTTCTTGTGTACTCATGTAGTCCATGGCCCATGGTAGGTCTCGCGTCCACCTCTCTTTCTCTTACTACCGCCAGATGTTGTCAATGTCTCTAAAATAAGAGATATGAAATGATTCTCTTTTATATGAAAATATGCGGTACAGTGTTTAGTTTTTACAAACTTTCATACCTTGCCGCTGAAAGTTTACAATTTGATTGTCCTCAGGAGATGAGTTGCTGCCTCCAGATGTCATGATCTGGTTAGGTGAGGGTGCTCCTTCAGTGTTCTGACCAGCAGTGGCCGTCGGCTCATCAGATGACCCAGCTTCGAGTTCGGCTTGTTGCCATTGATCTTGTTGCAATGTTGGATGGTGCAACTTCGGGTCCGGATCGCTTCTTCCGTGCAACCGTTGCGAAGAAGCAACTATCTCGCAAGCAAAGTAGAGGCTACATTAGTAGGAAACATTTAGCATGTACGTATTTGCTATCATAGTTCAGACATAGTTCCACAGACCCGAGCTGAAGTTTTGCCGACAGTGCGCTGATCCTCATCTGAATGAAGATCATCATCTGCAGTAGCTATCTCTTCTGGATTCGGTTCGTACGAAGGGTCCTCTTCGACCTCCTTCTCTTCGTAGTCTGTGTCCTTTAGATTGTTACTAGTTCCTATTTGTACCCCACCATACACTAATGAACGTGCAAAACTAGAGAAATCTTGCTGATTTTTTGGCCAGGTCCAAATCTTTCAGCCAAATTTTTTTCCATGCGTACTATATTTTCTTGCATTTGTTTCTCCTTGACAAGCTCATATGCCGGCTTGACGGGGTTTTCTGTCTGCGCTGAAATAATCGGAAGAGCGGAGCGTGAACAAAACATAAGAGGGGGCCAATTCCATAGAAAACAGCAAATAATTGTCTTTGCAAAATATTGTACAGCAGCAAATGATTGAAAACATAAGAGTCTACATATGATGTCGGCGAACAAAACATAAGAGGGGGCATATGCCAGGCTAAGGGACATCATGTGCTTTTAGATATCTACTCGTAACAAATAATTTTCAATGGGATGCAGCCAAGTCCCTCTACTTTTGTTTGAAGTCGTAATTAGGATGCACCATTTCTACCTGATTAATCCCTTGTCTCAGCTTACTAACGCACATGCGCACCAAAAGCATCATTGAGGTTACAAAATTAGAATCAGAAAATAACTTAAAAGGAAGTATGTTTTGTGATCACCTAGATATGGCTCAATTGTTTGGTAGTTTGGTTGATAGCCTTTGGACCTGATCAACCTCCTAGATGTAGAGTTAATTGACACATGAGACTCCCCTCGGACACTGACTTATGCATGTCTGTTGATAGCTGGTTTCAGTCTGTTATTGGACAACTACCACCTCACATGGTGGATACTACCCTTCTGGTTGCTTGGCGGGCTTGGTATGCACGTAATGAGGTTACTCATGATAAGCCTCTACCCCCTATTATTGGGTCTCACCGATTTATGAGTGGATATATCAAGCTGATCGGGGATGTGAAGTCCATTCCTACAGAGAACCTAGTTAAAGGAAAACAGCCAGCTTCACTAGTGGGTATGGCACCAGTGCCATCGCAACGTGTGACTCCATCTTTAAAGCCTTGGACTAAGCCACCGACTGGATGGATTAAGCTGTCGATTGATGGGTCTTATAGTTCTGGTGAATTTGCTGGTGTTGGAACAGTTGTTGGAATCTAATCTCAATGTAACCCATGCTGTCTAATAACGTTCCTTTTTTACCCGCAAAAAAAAATTGACACATGAGACAAATTTCACAAGAAATGAAATTGATTTGGGAAACACGTGCAAACTAACTAGATCCATAGAAAACAGCAAACAATTTTTCTAGATCAAACTCTGATTCCCTCTGAAACTGAGGAATAAAAGTCTGAAACAATGTCGTTGTTCACTGTAGCTCGTCAGGCTGTTTTCGGCAACGGCTAGAATTAGTTCAGTTAAGTGTTTCGGCAAACAATTGTCTATGCAAAAGATTGTACAGCAGCGGGATGGCAAAGATTGTATAGCACGGCATGATTGTCTCTGGAATAAAAACGATAAACCCTAGACGTATGATGTCGGGATTGGATCTATCAAATATGCAAGATCTAGATATAGGTCAAACGGGCGTGGTAGACATGTAAAACCGATCTCTCGATCGAACCATCCGAAAAACACAACAACAAGCCGATCACCGACAGATTTACCTCGGGGTTTCTTCGAGCTGGGCGCCTTCTTCGGCGTGTGCGCGCGATTTTCCTTCCCCCCGACGTTTCGACGACTGCCGGCCATGGCGACCACCGGCCGGGGAGATAGATGCGAGATGGAAGAACATCCGGCGAAGACACCGGATCGGGGTGAGCACGAGAGGATGAGGTCGGGGGGGTGGGGAGTTAAGATGCTCGTAAATCATGCGGGAGAAGCACGACATATATAAGGGAGGGCGAAATATTTGATAGGTGGGGTGCGCGGGAGGAGTTGAGGGAACAAAAAATTTGGGCGTTTTGGCAGCCGGCGTACTACAATTTGGAGGGAACAAGTTTTTGCCGTGAAAGAAAAAATATTACTCTGAAAATGG
The DNA here is from genome assembly GCF_022539505.1 of Lolium rigidum. NCBI lineage: Eukaryota > Viridiplantae > Streptophyta > Magnoliopsida > Poales > Poaceae > Lolium > Lolium rigidum. Next base: position 328,318,652 of record NC_061513.1, on the reverse strand, counting down.
AACTGTACATGTATATTTTAATTAAAAAATGACATAAAACGAGTAAAACTCATAATAAATGCTAAATTCAATGTAAAATCATCAGTAACTAGTGGGACTGAGTAAATGTTGTGACATTCATGTGGAAAATTAAAATTTAAATTTTTCATGAGGTTTGGTGTAGTTTGATGTGAATTTACACAAGTGAGGGCATTTTCGGCATAACGGTCGAATCGTCGACCCCGAAGTTGTAAAACCTTTTGCATGTGAGGTATATGTGAGAACACATCCCACATCTACATGTTATTGTTCACACATGTGAGATTTTGTCTGAAAACACTTGTGAAACCTCATGTTGGTTGGGTCGATCCATGTGTGGACCCACATCGATCATGTCGGTGAAGGGCTCTTTTTCAAGCAAGCTGCACTTCAAAGACTCGGATTGAGCTGCAAATTTTTGTGAGTGGTCATGAAGGGTAGGTATGTGTGCCTGAGGAGTTTCAGATTTTTCTGACAATTTTAGGTGTTTGTTTATTTTTTTAATTAAAAAATGACGAAAAACGAGTAAAACTCATAAAAAATGCTAAATTCAATGTAAAATCATCAGTAACTAGTGGGACTGAGTAAATGTTGTGACATTCAAGTGGAAAATTCAAATTTAAATTTTTCATGAGGTTTGGTGTAGTTTGATGTGAATTTACACAAGTGAGGGCATTTTCGGCATTGGGAAAATTGGGAGCACGTGCTGGTCTCATTTGGCGTCACCACATTACCCTACAACAGAAGTTTCACTTCGAAAAAGGTTTGACAACCTCTTAGTGCAATGAGGTCAACCTAGGTTTGACCAAACACTCAAAATTTCATATAAAATTGAAAATTTGTTGAAATCTTTCCAAACCTTGTGTATTGGCCAATGTGTGGCTAACACTTTCCATGGAAAATAACAAACTAGAAAAAAATTGTTTCCTACCAAAGCACTCACAAAAGTGAGGTGCGTAGTGAAAGATTATGCCCGTCTACCTCGAACGGGCAGCTTCTTGACCATTTTTTGAGGTAGCTAACTTGAAATGGACTGAAATTTGGCACAAGGGTGCATCAACATGTGGGTAATGACGCTAGCATGCTATCTTGGCAGTTTGGTTTGAAAATTTTCAAAAATTCATCCCCTAAACTCAAGAAGAGGCATCACTTGTGAAGCATGTACATCTTAGGGTATTGGGAAAATTGGGAGCACGTGTTGGTCTGATTTGGCATCACCACATTACCCTAGAACAGAAGTTTCACTTTGAAAATTTTTTGACAACCTCTTAGTACAATGAGGTCAACCTAGGTTTGACCAAACACTCAAAATTCCAGCCCTAATCATGGTATGAAATTCTTAGAAATTTGATAGAATTTACATAGTCGATTCATTTTTTTATTTCTTTCTTACTTTCTTCGTATGGAGACTCCATGTTAAAGGTGGGAAAGGTTTGTAAACAAATATCCTTCACTATGTGTGATCACTAATTCGTATTTTAAATATTTTATAGTTTTTAATACCCATACTGAAAATTCTGTGCCTGCCCATCCGTCATGCGTGGGACCCATGTCAAAGTAATGGGAAAGTGGACTGACTACATGCAGGAATCCACGTTTTCACACGCACACGTCAGACAGAGGAACCCAAACGGCAGCACCTACTTTATATCCATCGGCCCCATCGTCTCTCCCACCCGCAACTTCTATTCCCCAATCTCTAGCGAAAGACCCTGCTTGCACCTCCACCAGCGCACCACCGACCTCCCCTTCCACCGAAGATCCCGAAGATGAAGCGTGTTCGTGGAGACGAGCCGGAGGCGAGTGCGGTCGTCAACGTCGACAGAGGCGAAGGCGATGCTCCGGTAGTAGTCGACGCCGCGGAGGCGGGATCTTCTTCCGGAACTAGAGCCGCTCTTCGCCGCGCCGTGACCGTGGAGGGCTCCGCCCAACCGGCCGTGGTCGTCGTCGCTGATGAGGCCAAGGGAGACGTCCTCGCTCCCGCGGCACAAGCAGATGACCAGGGCTTCGATCCGAATGACCCGTTCTACCGCCACTCCAAGCAGTACCGCGAGCTATATGGCCCCAGAGAGTGCGACGAGTTCGAAGAGGAGGCCTCCGACAACTGCAGCGAGGTACTCTACTATTCCGATCGATCCCCTGTTTTTCTTGATCTTACTGTTCACCATAGGGTTTGCTCATAGGGTAGATTGATTTTCCCTGTCTGCTACTTCTTGTACAAATTGATGATTCTGGGGTTCTTACTCATCTGATTTATGGTTTGTAGTTACTAGATTTGTAATATTTGATGCACATCTTGATTCAACTCGTACCAAAGTATCAACCAAATGATTTATGGTACCATGAATATTCATGCATGTTTCAAATTAGTAGATGACACTTATCTTAATTAGGTCATGATTCCTTTTGTGTGATGAATCATACCTGCTTAGTGTAATGCTCACTGCATTTCAAACTTAAATTCATCCGAATATGAATCATACCAGAGTGATTATGATTACAAGAATTATATTATAGGTACTTTTAATTGATCTGATCCATGGATTTTATAATCACCATTTGTCTTAAACTGGTGCTTATTTATACGATGAAACCATAGTGTGTACATCATTTTTATTTAGGGAACAAATGAATGATCGATGCATGTAATTTATGACCACCATTTTTCTTGAATTCCCGCTTATTGACGTCATGAATCCATATTGTTTTATGAATCAGTACATCTTCAGTGGAACAAATGATTGATCCCTGATCCATGAAATTTATAATCACCATTTTCTCTTAAATTGGTGCTTAGTTATATTACTGAAATAATGATTGGACTACCCATGAACAATTTGTGACAACAGTTTAAATTGGTGCTTATTTATATTAGTGAAGTAATTATCTATGGTTGGATTTGGATCATAAATGTTGATACTACATGATGATTAATTCTTAATAATGTTCATACAAAAATATTTAATGCTTGAATTGTATTTCAGTTAATTTCCTTCTCTCACTTCTTCTTTACTTTCAAAATCGCAGGAAGACTCTGAGGACGTTGACAGCGACAAGGAGGACCGGGACCGGAAGAGCCGCTTCGTTCTGAAGAAGCTGAAGATCGGCCGGATCCCTTTCCGTCGGAACGGAAAGCCTAATTGCCCATTCTGCGGTAGGGTTTTCCCGAACGATATTGAGTGTCTGATCCAGCACGCGACGGGAGTTGGAAAAGGTAGCGTGCACAAGCACAAGGCTGCTAGCAAGGCGAAGCACGCTGCCTTTGGCAAGTTCCTCAGGGACTACGTCAAGACTGGCCTCATCCCGCTCGTCGGTCCAGCTGTTGGCCCTCAACTTCTCCACTAAATTTAGTTTCTGTTTAGTTGTTCCCCTGGAGGTTCATGGTTAAACTATGTCATGTTTCAAAGACTATGTTCTACTTTTGTTATTTGGAACCTGGGCAATCATACCCAGCTTGTTTAAGACTATGTCATGTTTATATGTTGTTTGTCTGTTGCAGAAGCATTACTGCTGCACATGTTATCTCTTTTTTCATGTTGATGCACGCTGCATTTGTGTAGATGCTTTATTCTGTAGCTAAAAAAGTTTCGAGTTAATTTCGACTACCAATGTTTGGCTACACCAGAGTTGTGTAGATTACATATCCCTTTGTCCCACAAGTTTACTTCTTTTATGTCTCCTT
>NC_061513.1:328273726-328314852 GCF_022539505.1 Lolium rigidum | reverse complement strand
TTGGACGTATCATCATCCTCCTCTACCTCCACCTCTGCTTCCTCTTCTAGGTCGACAACATCATGAAATGTATGGTCGACTGAACCTTCATCCTCCTGGTATGCGTCTTCATTCCGTACAAATGCATCATCGTTACCATCTTCTAATTCTGGAACGTCGTACACGTGTCTATGGCTGAACTTCGCACCACTTTCCACGGATCACCAAACTTTGTATCCTCCAAATAGAAGCATGTTTCAGCTTGACTGGCCAATATGAATGGTGAATTCTTGAACCATAGGACAGAAGTGTTAACGCTTTTAAAATAACCATCATCTTTTATCTTGGAACCCCTGCCCGCAAGGTCGAACCAGTCGCAACGAAACAAGTACACGGACCTGTCACCGTGCTTGTTAGTCCCTTACTGCAGTTCAAGAACTTCTTGCAGAACACCATAGAACTCGGTCTCATCTGCATCACCAAAAGATCCCTTAGTCGCTACGCCCGAATTTTGAGTCTTCAGGTCTTTATCCCGAGTAAGCGTGCGAAACCTCGCACCCTTTACGTTGCAACCAGCGTATACTACTACACGCCGGTCCGGCCCAGCAGCCGGAGACTTCAAATCTTCGATGCATTGTCCAAGCTGTCACACATGGTTTGCAAACCAACCTCGCAAACTCTCTCCGAACCGTCTCCTCGATGTCACGCACACCCCTACCTCCCAATTCTTGTCGGAATTCACTGAAACATAGAAAAAACACATATGAAATACAGGACAATTATGTCTGCAACATTGAGAAGTAGTTATTAAAGTGAAGCTAACTACTTACTTGATATAACGTTCTACATCATCACAGTTGTTCAGCACATACCAAACCATTTTTTCAAATTCCTTGTCAAAATGTTTCAAAATGGATTTTCCAAGACCTTTAGCTCCAACTGAAAATACTTCCATCTCGTCACGATCAGGTTTTCTCCGTATGTCTTGGTTCCTATCATCTTTGTTAAATCTTGTTTCTGTGCCATCCTTGAAAAATCTAGAGCAAAAAATCAAACACTCATCAACAATGTAGCCCTCTGCGATAGAACCTTCGGCCTTGCTTTGTTACGGACCGTAGACTTTAGATAACCTAATCTTCTCTCAACTGGATACATCCAACCATAATGAACAGGACCCCTCAAAAGAGCCTCATCAGGAAGATGAATAGCTAAGTGCACCATTACATCAAAAAAAGCTGGGGGGAAGAGCTTCTCAAGTTTGCATAGGATCACAACAATTTCAACCTTCAATCGATTCAGCACATCAACTTTCAGGGTTTTGGCACACAGCTCCCTAAAAAATCTTCCTAGTTCTGCAATAGCCACATACATTTCCTTAGATGCAATTCCCTTGAGCCCAGCCGGCAACACTCGCTGCGAAGTATGTGGCAATCATGCGTCTTCATACCGGTAACCTTACAACCATCAATATTCACACATCTTCCCCGGTTTGCGCAATAACCATCCGGGAACCTACTCGTTTGCCAAATAACTACACAAATGTCTCTTCTGTTCCTTCGAAAGCGTCCACGGTGCAGGGGGCTTCGCATAAGTTACTGCTGCATCATCATCATCCTTCACAATTTTCTTCAACCAATACTTCTCCCAGATTTTGAATTTCTTCAAATCAATTCTAGCACTAACAGTGTCCTTATTCCTGCCCTCAAGTTCAAGTAGTGTACCAACAATATTGTCACATATGTTCTTCTCAATATGCATCACATCTAAGTTGTGAGCTAACTTAAGTTCTGGCCGATACGGTAGATGATGTAAGCTGACTTTCGGGTGCCATGTTGGTTCACCGGGTACAGTTGCACGCTTCCGCTTTCTACTTATTGGATTTTTCCCATGTTCAAAATCCTTAACCCTTTCTACCTTCTCAGCTACCTCTTTGGGTGTGTACTTCCTTGGTGGATCTCTAGTCTCAGTTTTACCATTGAAAAGTCTGCTTCTCCTGTATGGGTGACCTTTATCAAGAAATCGCCGATGCCCAATATATCCAAAAAAAAATTCAAAGATTCATAGCAAGGATTCTCATCGCAATGCACACACGCATGAAATCCTCTTGTGCTTCGGCCTGACATAGTGGCATATCCAGGATAATCATGAATAGACCAAAGAAACGCAGCATGAAATGGGAAATATTCCTCTGTGCATGCATCAAATGTCCGCACACCACTCCATAGCTGCATCATATCTTTTATCAGTGGCTGCATAAATACATGAAAATCTTTCCCTGGGGAATACTTTCCGGGGATTAGCAATGCCATCATGTAATTCGATTGATCCATGCACATCCATGGTGGGAAGTTGTAAGGAATGACAAAAACAGGCCACATACTGTAAGGATTACTCATACTTCCAAAGGGACTGAAGCCGTCTGTGGCAAAACCTAGTCTTATGTTACGAGGATCTTTAGCAAACCAATGAAACTTGGCATCAAAGTGCTTCCATGCCTCACCATCAGCAGGGTGCCTCAGTACATTGGGCTCAACAACCCTCTTCTCTTTGTGCCATCTAGTATGTGTCGACATTTCCTTTTTAACAAATAGTCTCTGCAACCTTTTAATTATAGGAAAATACCTTAACACCTTGTGAGGTGATACGTCTCCGACGTATCGATAATTTCTTATGTTCTATGCCATATTATTGATGATACCTACATGTTTTATGCACACTTTATGTCATATTCGTGCATTTTCTGGAACTAACCTATTAACAAGATGTCGAAGTGCCGATTCTGTTGTTTTCTCGCTGTTTTTGGTTTCAGAAATCCTAGTAACGAAATATTCTCGGAATTGGACGAAATCAAGACCCGGGGGCCTATTTCGCCACGAACCTTCCGAGAAGACCGAAGAGCATACGAAGTGGGGCCACGAGGTGGCCAAACCACAAGGCGGCGCGGCCAAGGGGGCCCGCGCCGCCCTGTGGTGTGGGCCCCTCGTCGGCCCCCGACTCTGCCCTTCCGCCTACTTAAAGCCTCCGTCGCGAAACCCCGAGGCGAAAAACCACGATACGGAAAACCTTCCGGAGCCGCCGCCATCGCGAAGCCAAGATGCGGGGGACAGGAGTCTCCGTTCCGGCACCCTGCCGGAGCGGGGAAGTGCCCCGGAAGGCTTCTCCATCGACACCGCTGCCATCTCCACCGCCATCTTCATCACCGCTGCTGCTCCCATGAGGAGGAGTAGTTCTCCATCGAGGCTCGGGGCTGTACCGGTAGCTATGTGGTTCATCTCTCTCCTATGTACTTCAATACAATAATCTCATGAGCTGCCTTACATGATTGAGATTCATATGATGATGCTTGTAATCTAGATGTCATTATGCTAGTCAAGTGAATTTTACTCATGTGATCTCCGGAGACTCCTTGTCCCACGTGTGTAAAGGTGACAGTGTGTGCACCGTGTGGGTCTCTTAGGCTATATTTCACAGAATACTTATTCACTGTTATGAAGAATGGCATAGTGAAGTTCTTATTTATATCTCTTTATGATTGCAATGTATTTTGTATCACAATTTATCTATGTGCTACTCTAGCAATGTTATTAAAGTAGTTTTATTCCTCCTGCACGGTGTAATGGTGACAGTGTGTGCATCCGTGTTAGTACTTGGCGTATGCTATGATTATGATCTCTTGTAGATTATGAAGTTAACTATTGCTATGATAGTATTGATGTGTATTATTCCTCCTACATAGTGTGAAGGTGACAGTGTGCATGCTATGTTAGTACTTGGTTTAGTCGAATTGATCTTTCATGCACTCTAAGGTTATTTAAACATGAACATTGAATTGTGGAGCTTTTTAACTCCGGCATTGAGGGTTCGTGTAATCATACGCAATGTGTTCATCATCCAACAAGAGTGTAGAGTATGCATTTATCTATTATGTTATGTGATCAATGTTGAGAGTGTCCACTAGCGAAAGTCTAATCCCTAGGCCTTGTTCCTAAATACTGCTATCGCTGCTTGTTTATTGTTTTACTGCGTTACTACTGCTGCGTTACTACTGCTTGTTTACTGTCCTGGGCAAAGCACTTTTCTGGTGCCGTTGCTACTACTCATATATATTCATACCACCTGTATTTCACTATCTCTTCACCGAACTAGTACACCTATTAGGTGTGTTGGGGACACAAGAGACTTCTTGCTTTGTGGTTGCAGGGTTGCATGAGAGGGATATCTTTGACCTCTTCCTCCCTGAGATCGATAAACCTTGGGTGATCCACTTAAGGGAAACTTGCTGCTGTCCTACAAACCTCTGCTCTTGGAGGCCCAACATTGTCTACAAGAATAGAAGCTCCCGTAGACATCAAGCACTTTTCTGGCGCCGTTGCCGGGGAGGAAAGGTAAAAAGGCACTCATACTCCGGTTCCGAGTAACGATACTTTTCGGCGCCGTTGTGTTTGTGCTCGAAGCTATTTCCTTTAGATCCTGCAATTGCATCTTTTTGTTTCTTGTTTACACTAGTTTGGCATAATGGATAACAATGAGCTTCTTATTCTATTTCCTGATTTAAAACATGGATTGTTTGATGCGAAAATTAAAAAACCTATGGAATCTTATTTGCATGCTGGTAGTAATATTAGTATGAACGCTTTGAACACCATTGTTGATAATAATATAGAAAGTTCTAAGCTTGGGGAAGCTGGTTTTCATGATATTTTTAGTCCCCCTAGCATTGAGGAGAAAATTTTCTTTGATGATACTTTGCCTCCTATTTATGATGATTATAATAGTGGTCTTTTGGTACAACCTACTATGGAGAGTAAATTTTATTGTGATTATACTATGCCTCCTACACTTGATGAGAATAATAATGATAGCTACTTTGTTGAATTTGCTCCCACTACAACTAATAAAATTGATTATGCCTATGTGGAGAGTAATAATTTTATGCATGAGACTCATGATAAGAATGCTTTATGTGATAGTTATATTGTTGAGTTTGCTCATGATGCTACTGAAAGTTATTATGAGAGAGGAAAATATGGTTGTAGAAATTTTCATGTTACTAAAATGCCTCTCTATGTGCTGAAATTTTTGAAGCTACACTTGTTTTATCTTCCTATGCTTGTTACTTTGCTCTTCATGAACTTGTTTATTTACAAGATTCCTATGCATAGGAAGCATGTTAGACTTAAATGTGTTTTGAATTTGCCTCTTGATGCTCTCTTTTGCTTCCAATACTATTTCTTGCGAGTGCATCATTAAAACTGCTGAGCCCATCTTAATGGCTAAAAAGAAAGAACTTCTTGGGAGATAACCCATGTGTTATTTTGCTACAGTACTTTGTTTTATATTTGTGTCTTGGAAGTTGTTTACTACTATAGCAACCTCTCCTTATCTTAGTTTTGTGTTTTTTTGTGCCAAGTAAAGTCTTTGATAGTAAAGTAAGTACTAGATTTGGATTACTGCGCAGTTCCAGATTTCTTTGCTGTCACGAATCTGGGTCTACCTCCCTGTAGGTAGCTCAGAAAATTAAGCCAATTTACGTGCATGATCCTCAGATATGTACGCAACTTTCATTCAATTTGAGAATTTTCATTTGAGCAAGTCTGGTGGCCTAATAAAATCCATCTTTACGGACTGTTCTGTTTTGACAGATTCTGCCTTTTATTTCGCATTGCCTCTTTCGCTATGTTGGATGAATTTATTTGATCCATTAATGTCCAGTAGCTTTATGCAATGTCCAGAAGTGTTAAGAATGATTGTGTCACCTCTGAACATGTTAATTTTTATTATGCACTAACCCTCTAATGAGTTGTTTCGAGTTTGGTGTGGAGGAAGTTTTCAAGGATCAAGAGAGGAGGATGATATACTATGATCAAGAAGAGTGAAAGCTCTAAGCTTGGGGATGCCCCGGTGGTTCACCCCTGCATATTCTAATAAGACTCAAGCGTCTAAGCTTGGGGATGCCCAAGGCATCCCCTTCTTCATCGACAACATTATCGGGTTCCTCCCCGAAACTATATTTTTATTCCGTCACATCTTATGCACTTTGCTTGGAGCGTCGGTTTGTTTTTGTTTTTGTTTTGTTTGAATAAAATGGATCCTAGCATTCACTTTATGGGAGAGAGACACGCTCCGCTGTAGCATATGGACAAGTATGTCCTTAGGCTCTACTCATAGTATTCATGGCGAAGTTTCTTCTTCGTTAATCTGTTATATGGTTGGAATTGGAAAATGCTACATGTAGTAATTCTAAAATATCTTGGATAATTTGATACTTGGCAATTGTTGTGCTCATGTTTAAGCTCTTGCATCATATACTTTGCACCCATTAATGAAGAAACACTTAGAGCTTGCTAATTTGGTTTGCATATTTGGTTTCTCTAGAGTCTAGATAACATCTAGTATTGAGTTTTGAACAACAAGGAAGACGGTGTAGAATCTTATAATGTTTACAATATGTCTTTTATGTGAGTTTTGCTGCACCGTTCATCCTTGTGTTTGTTTCAAATAACCTTGCTAGCCTAAACCTTGTATCGAGAGGGAATACTTCTCATGCATCCAAAATACTTGAGCCAACCACTATGCCATTTGTGTCCACCATACCTACCTACTACATGGTATTTATCCGCCATTCCAAAGTAAATTTCTTGAGTGCTACCTTTAAAATTCCATCATTCACCTTTGCAATATATAGCTCATGGGACAAATAGCTTAAAAACTATTGTGGTATTGAATATGTACTTATGCACATTATCTCTTATTAAGTTGCTTGTTGTGCGATAACCATGTTTTACGGGGACGCCATCAACTATTCTTTGTTGAATATCATGTGAGTTGCTATGCATGTCCGTCTTGTCCGAAGTAAGAGAGATCTACCACGTTAATGGTTGGAGCATGCATATTGTTAGAGAAGAACATTGGGCCGCTAACTAAAGCCATGAATCATGGTGGAAGTTTCAGTTTTGGACATATATCCTCAATCTCATATGAGAATAATAATTGTTGCCACATGCTTATGCATTAAATAGGAGTCCATTATCTGTTGTCCATGTTGTCCCGGTATGGATGTCTAAGTTGAGAATAATCAAAAGCGAGAAATCCAAAATGCGAGCTTTCTCCTTAGACCTTTGTACAGGCGGCATGGAGGTACCCCATTGTGACACTTGGTTAAAACATGTGCATTGCAAAGATCCGGTAGTCCAAGCTAATTAGGACAAGGTGCGGGCACTATTAGTATACTATGCATGAGGCTTGCAACTTGTAAGATATAATTTTCATAACTCATATGCTTTATTAGTACCGTTGACAAAATTGTTTCATGTTTTCAAAATAAAAGCTCTAGCACAAATATAGCAATCGATGCTTTCCTCTTTGAAGGACCATTCTTTTTTACTTTTATGTTGAGTCAGTTCACCTATCTCTCTCCACCTCAAGAAGCAAACACTTGTGTGAACTGTGCATTGATTCCTACATACTTGCATATTGTACTTGTTATATTACTCTATGTTGACAATTATCCATGAGATATACATGTTACAAGTTGAAAGCAACCGCTGAAACTTAATCTTCCTTTGTGTTGCTTCAATGTCTTTACTTTGATTTATTGCTTTATGAGTTAACTCTTATGCAAGACTTATTGATGCTTGTCTTGAAGTACTATTCATGAAAAGTCTTTGCTTTATGATTCACTTGTTTACTCATGTCATTACCATTGTTTTGATCGCTGCATCCACTACATATGTTTACATATAGTATGATCAAGGTTATGATGGCATTTCACTTCAGAAATTACGGATGAAGCCCAGTGATCATGGTGGTACGTGAGCACCCCTAGCTGCTCAACACGTGTCTAACGCCATCCATTAATCCGTTAGACACGTTTGGCTGTTGTCGTTTCTGTCCAACGCAGAGTAGAGAAAAACGATTATTCATGTCCCATCGGTGCTTTATCCCTTCCACCGTCCCACGCGATAGCTCTCCACCACTCATTCTCTCTCTGGCTGGAGTAGTAGCGCCGCGCGGAGAGGCCGACGAGCACGCAGCTCCGGGCACAACATCTCCACAATATCTCCCGCGCGCATGGCGGCCGCCTCCCGCGCCTCTCGGAGCCCTAATCCCGCATCTCTCCTCCTACTATTTTCTCTCTACTGAGCCCGAGATGGAGCAAGGCGGGGAATCTCCGGCGCCGACCAGGTGAGAGAGGAGGAGAGCGGCCTCGCGTCTGGGCAGGAGGAGCAGGGGCGGCGCGCGGGCTGCACGACGAGCTCCGGGCCAACCTTCCGCTATCCCCCTGGATACCAGCGTCGCGGGGTGGGAAACGAGGGCACAACGGCCGCTGACCCTCCTCTCCTGCTCTACAAGCGGCGCGGGGTGGGGAACGATAGCCTCCAACCCATGGGGCCGAGCGGACTCAGCCCGATTTTCCCCAAATCAAGAACGCCTGTTCACCCATCTTCGATTCCCAGCGGCGAAGAAAAGCGCTCGTGGTCGACGCCCGTCTCCGTTCCTGGGGGACGGACTTGATCCCTTGCCGCCGCCCTTCCTTCCACATCGCCGCCCTTCGCCGCGGCGGTGCTCGGCCTCCCCCGATGCGTTCTCAGCGGCAACTTCCCCGTTTTATTCTGCCCAAGCCTCTCCATATCACCTCCTAGCCAGCGACTCCGCTCCCCCACCTGCACGGTCTCCCTCCCCACCGGCCTGCTGCTGGTCGATCTCACTTCTCTCTCCTGTTGGATCTCCACGACGGCCAGGGATCCAGCACAGGGGAGCCCTTCTCCTACTCGATTTCAAAGCCGGCCAGGGCTCCTACGACGAGCGGTAGCGGCGGCGAGGTTCAAGAGTTGTATATGGGGACGGAGAGCTACTCCCCTGATGCGCACGGGCAAGGGAGCTCGTGCTCACCTTCCACCAATTCGGCCTCGGCAGTGCGCAATACTCCGGCTCGAGACGCGTGCGCCGGCCACTCCGACCGCCCGACGACCTCGGTGCCGCCTGCTGCTCGCTTCCCGGCCGCCGGGCCGCACGATGACCTCGACACCAGCAGTTTCTCGCGACCCGGCGGCTGCGAGATGCAGCTCGTGTCCTGGCCGCCCGACGACCTCCGCGCCGCCGGCTGCTCGCGTCCTGGCCGCGCGTCGACCTCGACGCCGGCTGCGAGATGTAGTTATGTCCTGGTCGCGCGGCGTCCTCAACGCTGGCCGCTGCTCGCGTCCCGGCCATGCGACGACCTCGACGTCGGCGGACGGGGAACATGCGGCGAGGTTCAACGGGATGAGCCGGCGGCCGAGGCTGACTCGGTCGGCATTCTTCACGGCTAACCTCCAGTTCGTGCTCGCGTTGATGCCTGTTACTAGTGCTCGCGTTCTGACCCGATCTTGATGCATCGCTCGTGCTCGCGCTCCGACCCTGTACACACGTGCATGGTCTTGAATAATCAGACAAGCTGTCAGAAGGCAGAGCCGAATTCAATAAGCTGCTTTGACGGCGTTTCATTGCTGTTTATGAAGTTATCATCTTGGAACACATCCAACGGTAGAGAGAGGGTGCACACGTATCCCCCTGTTTACCAAATCCACTCTCTCAGAAATTATCTTTGTTATCGTTTTACCTGCTCGGGACGAGCAGAACTAAGCTTGGGGATGCTTGATACGTCTCCGACGTATCGATAATTTCTTATGTTCTATGCCATATTATTGATGATACCTACATGTTTTATGCACACTTTATGTCATATTCGTGCATTTTCCGGAACTAACCTATTAACAAGATGCCGAAGTGCCGATTGCTTGTTTTCTGCTGTTTTTGGTTTCAGAAATCCTAGTAACGAAATATTCTCGGAATTGGACGAAATCAAGACCCCGGGGCCTATTTCGCCACGAACCTTCCAGAAGACCGAAGAGCATACGAAGTGGGGCCACGAGGTGGCCAAACCACAAGGCGGCGCGGCCAAGGGGGGCCGCGCCGCCCTGTGGTGTGGGCCCCTCGTCGGCCCCCGACTCGCCCTTCCGCCTACTTAAAGCCTCCGTCGCGAAACCCACGAGGCGAAAAACCACGATACGGAAAACCTTCCGGAGCCGCCGCCATCGCGAAGCCAAGATCCGGGGACAGGAGTCTCCGTTCCGGCACCCTGCCGGAGCGGGGAAGTGCCCCGGAAGGCTTCTCCATCGACACCGCTGCCATCTCCACCGCCATCTTCATCACCGCTGCTGCTCCCATGAGGAGGGAGTAGTTCTCCATCGAGGCTCGGGGCTGTACCGGTAGCTATGTGGTTCATCTCTCTCCTATGTACTTCAATACAATAATCTCATGAGCTGCCTTACATGATTGAGATTCATATGATGATGCTTGTAATCTAGATGTCATTATGCTAGTCAAGTGAATTTTACTCATGTGATCTCCGGAGACTCCTTGTCCCACGTGTGTAAAGGTGACAGTGTGTGCACCGTGTGGGTCTCTTAGGCTATATTTCACAGAATACTTATTCATTGAATGGCATAGTGAAGTGCTTATTTATATCTCTTTATGATTGCAATGTATTTTGTATCACAATTTATCTATGTGCTACTCTAGCAATGTTATTAAAGTAGTTTTATTCCTCTTGCACGGTGTAATGGTGACAGTGTGTGCATCCGTGTTAGTACTTGGCGTATGCTATGATTATGATCTCTTGTAGATTATGAAGTTAACTATTGCTATGATAGTATTGATGTGTATTATTCCTCCTACATAGTGTGAAGGTGACAGTGTGCATGCTATGTTAGTACTTGGTTTAGTCGAATTGATCTTTCATGCACTCTAAGGTTATTTAAACATGAACATTGAATTGTGGAGCTTGTTAACTCCGGCATTGAGGGTTCGTGTAATCCTACGCAATGTGTTCATCATCCAACAAGAGTGTAGAGTATGCATTTATCTATTCTGTTATGTGATCAATGTTGAGAGTGTCCACTAGCGAAAGTCTAATCCCTAGGCCTTGTTCCTAAATACTGCTATCGCTGCTTGTTTACTGTTTTACTGCGTTACTACTGCTGCGTTACTACTGCTTGTTTACTGTCTTGGGCAAAGCACTTTTCTGGTACCGTTGCTACTACTCATATATATTCATACCACCTGTATTTCACTATCTCTTCGCCGAACTAGTACACCTATTAGGTGTGTTGGGGACACAAGAGACTTCTTGCTTTGTGGTTGCAGGGTTGCATGAGAGGGATATCTTTGACCTCTTCCTCCCTGAGATCGATAAACCTTGGGTGATCCACTTAAGGGAAACTTGCTGCTGTCCTACAAACCTCTGCTCTTGGAGGCCCAACACTGTCTACAAGAATAGAAGCTCCCGTAGACATCATGAGGGATTTTCTTTTTTGCAGTAGGGTCTCTATATCTTGATAATCCACAAACATGGCAGTGCGTATCGTCCTTGTGATCTCCCCAAAATAAAGAACAATCAAACTTGCATACATGAATTGTCTCATAACCAAGCCCAACATCAGAAAGAACACTCTTAGCATCAGCATATGATTTGGGAAAGTCCACACGTGGCAAAGCTGTACGTAAAAGCTGAAGTAAGAGATCAAATCATCTGTTTGTTATCCAGCTATATGATTTGACATGAAGGAGCTTAATAATGAACGACAACCTAGTGAAAGTGGTGCATCCCTCATGAAGTTCTTTTTTGGCTGACTCAATTAGATTAGCATAAATATTTGGCAGGTTAGGACCTTTATTTCCAGACTTCTGCAGTTCATCGATCATACTAGACGAATCATCAACATAACAATCACCATTGTCTTCCTCTTCATCATTGTCACTATCATACGCACCATCATCGTTTCTATCCCGCCCTTCGTCATCACTAAAACCTTCCCCATGTCTAGTCCATCTTGTATACGTCATGGACATACCTGAACAATTGCAGTGATCCTCGACTGTTTTTATATCCTGACGTATCAGATTTAGGCAGTCCTTGCAAGGGCACAAGATTGGTTCATCTGTATTGTCCAAGTGTTCTCGCGCAAACTTGATGAAATCCCTAACACCTGCCATGTACTTTGTTGTGAACTTCTGGGTGCCATCAGTTATCCAACTTCGATCCATTGCCTACAATTCAGTTAAGAATATGCCAACGTTCTTCAGAACAGATCTTGACAACTGATTAAAAAATCTAGACCTAGCGAACAATCAGGAGAACTCACCGATGATGCGTCTCGCCGCCTCCACAATGGAGCCTTCACGGATTTCTTCTCACCTCGACGAGAACCCTAGTCGATTCGACTGTTAGCAAGATCACCTAGATAGGCCGTGTCTGCTAGCGGCGCGACTTAAACGAGGCACCCGCGGTCGACATAAATATTAATAAGGAAATTATTATGTCGTAACATCTACATCACACCATTGAAATAAATATGTAGAATAGACTAGTTACGGATCCAGATCAAAACTCCATATCTACCTTAGCGGTAACACTCCGCGTCGGTCACGTCAAAGCCCTGGTTCGATTCTTCCAAAACACAATTTTTACTTAATTAAATATGTTCCTGATAAGTGGGTCACGCATGATATATAAAACTAATAACATTTAATAAAGTAACTTAGTATTATTTACCTGCTATGTGGGTCCGTTGTATATGCAAATCACGGTTTACATACACCACGATCTTTGATTTCGTCACCTATTAACAGACACAATGGAAACCCTTCCCGGTTGGGTAATGGGTGACGATTTTTTGTTGACGAAAAATCATACCGTCAAGCATTACCTTAAATGCATGACGGAATATGAATTCGTCACCTATAAGGACACATCTATGACGGTATGCATTTTTGTCACCAGGGTTTTCGTCAACAAATATCCCATTTCTTGTAGTGACTGCAACGATACATTGAGAAGGTACTTGAATGGTTTAATATGTAAGTCGCAAAGTCTATTACCTCTCCACTTACATGGCATCACAAACTGAATTCAGAACAATGTTCTAGCACCAAGAAGCAGAAAAAAGAAATTAGAAGAAAATCTAGGATTCTTCCCATGTTCTGAAACTAACTAGCCACTGGCTTCGCATGTGGTCGCTGTTACAGCTAAAGGAAGCAAACATAAAATCGAAAACTGTGGGGAACAAAGGTAGCAAAGGAGGTGGTTGATGCTGCGCGTGGGTGGTGCCCAACGCAGCGGAGGATTGGAGGAGGCCGATCTGTGAACCGTGAGGGTTATTGTTGGAGAGATGATGCTGTTAACTCTGACGATGGAGATGGATCAGATGAGAATGAGGTGAATGAGGCAGCTTGTACGTTGTTTGATGAACTTGGCTGCTGTTGATTTTTCATTGCTGTATGTTGAAATGTATAGGTGCCAGATCAGTTGTTTACTTCATGATGATTTCAGAGCTGCCGAACTGGACAGACTGATCTCTGAACTTTGGTTGTATGGTTTCTGATAATGAAAATCATAGGGCAACCCTCTCTTGCCAAACGAAACATAAACGCTAGCTACTCGCATGTTTTTTACTCGTGTGGTAAGCTCTGGTTGAAATGGATAAAGTAGCGCGCTATCTACTACTACACTATATCTCTTTATCGTTACATAAATGCATTACAATGTGATTAGCACTAACCTGTCTGCCTGTCTGATGTGTGACGAAAATTATTAACTGGACCTGTACTCTGCATATAGTTCTTGGAGAGGAGTAAGGTCTACTCCAAAGTGGCTGGCTGGCTGCTGACAAGTGCCACACCTACCAACTATATACATGCATATTACTTGACGTGTGCACTACAGCACGTATGTTGCATCGATATGAACTGGGGCACGCACGTACACAATATTGACTAGCTGTCTGTCACCGACTCACCGTGAGTGTGTGATAAGACGATACCAGCAAAGCTGATCTCAAAAACAAAAAAAAAGTTTACCTGCTAGCTGTTTGCAAGGAAACATATATAGGTATCGGCGCATAAATACTGCAGATAAGGGCATCTCCAACGGGGCGACCCATTCCCGCCCGCGCGTCCGGATGGGTCCAACCGGACAAAAACGCGGCCTAGCGCGGACCCATCCCTAAAACAGATGGCCGCGGCGTCCGGGACGATCCAAACCCGGCCCAAATCTGGGAGGAGTTTGCGTGGCCACGGACGCCGAAGGCTAGTCCCTCGCGTTCTCCCCTGGCCCGCCTGTCTGTCTCCCAAAACAGAAACACTCCACTCCACTCCCAAAACCTAGAGATGGCCGACGAAGCGACTGCCGCCGCCACCGCCACCATCGGAGACGAGGCACAGCTCGCGGCCGTAGCCGCTCCTCCCGTGGAGGCGGCTCCTCAACTGGACGCTCTGTCACGCCCCGAAACCGGGCCTGGACGAGACAGCCGCCGCGCATCACGCTCCGAAACCGGGCCTGGACGAGACACGCTCCGGTGAGCCCGGGCCGCCGGCGAAGAAGGCGAAGCCCGACCTCACCGCGGAGCAGAGGGCGATGGAGACCAAGAAGCGGGGGGACCGGCGCAGGGCGCTCGAGCAACGGAAGAGGGAGGCCGCCGCCGCGGAGGAGCGTAATCGGGCGGCGGAGCAGCTCCTCGAACTCCCAAGGCAGGCGAAGGCTCGTGTCATTCAAGGGCCATGCTCTTTTACGGCCACGCAGCGCTCGGCCAGCACATGATCATCCCGGGCACCGGCACAGCCTCGGGGGGGGAGCTCGGCCTCGTCCGTGACCATGCCCCTTCCTCCAAGGTCAACTGGCCCGCCGACTGCCCCGTTTGCGTACATGCCCGGCGCGCACGAAATGGGGGCGCAGTCAGGGCGGTACGCGTACCCGTCACGGGATGGGTCACCGGAGGTGGGCGAGTCCATGACGGGGCCGTCACCTTCGTCCATTAACCTCAACCGTGCGCCGGCGAACTCCGAAGGCCCCAAGCACCTGGGAGCAGCAGCAATGGCCGGTGCACGCAATCTGCTCGACGATTTATCGGCCGAGCGCGCGCAGCCATCGTTGCAGGCACCGTCCATCGTGCAGGCCCCTCCGTTCCCGCAGACAATGCCGACGACCATGCCATATCCTTCGACATAGTAGGCTCCCCAGCCACCTCCCATTGACACACAGGAGGACACCACTACCTGTCCCGGCACCATTAACATCGAGGAGGAGCCGTTGTTCACTCAGGAGCTCACACAAGCCGCAACATTTTATTTGATATTATTTTATGCTATTTGATATTATTCTATAATTGTTACATATTATTCTTCATTTGTTGATATTATTTATAAATATGTGTGGCCAGATGGTCTATTTCCCAAATAAATATGCCAAATGGCCAAATGGGTGGCCGCTGCGTTGGGCGCACCGTACGACCCAAACGGACACGCGAACGCGGGTCGCTGTCTGGGTGTCCGCGCGGCCACCCAAACGGTCCAAAACGGACGATCCAGCGCGTCCATTTGGATCGCTCGGTTGAAGATGCCCTAACTACCTATCTAGTGTGTGCTAGTACTGGTGCCGGTGGTGTTGTCAAGTCCGCCGGCCGTCGATTCTATTCGACCGTGAGAACGGACAGAACCAAGTAACTGAGTATTGCATTCATTTCATGAAAGATAGGATTAAGGATGCACCGAACCAAACCGATCATGCATGCATGCACGTCCTCGTTCATTTATATGCTCCACCGATCGATTTGTCCGGCCGGCCGGCCCATTTATCACGCAGATTTAAAGAGTGAATTGGGAAAATATGTATTCATGGATCTTGGAAAATCTGTACGCTGAAACGGTTAGGAGTTAGTCCTAGGGCATGTTTAATTGTTAGGACACGAAAATGGTAGAATGCAATGTCATGTCCTCCTAGTCTTGCAGGAATTCATAGGAAGCAATGTTTGTTTGATTTCACAATGAGAAAAGCAAAAGATTCTGAAAACGAGTGTGGGTGGATATTTGATTTCCCATGAAATCTAGTGCAAAGAACTCCTTAGAAATAATTCATGTGGAAATCAATCGTACAAATCATGAAACCGATATCGTGTAGATCGTAATGCGATAAAAGAAATGTTGGAAAAGGCGCTAGGCGTAATCGAGACGGTTGACAATCGCCTAGTGTCTGGCAGTGCTTAAGCACCATAAGAGTGGCCTAGGCGGGCATACATTTATCATATGGGAAGCCACATTAATTTAGAGCATGTAAATGAGTAAACTACCAATAACTATGATTGTAATATGACCCATCTGACTCCTCAGTGAAATATGACATGATTTTTAATTGGAGATGGAAATTTGTTCGTTGCTCTGACTAGACTTCCGCCTATATCCTAAACAAGGCGTTTTTCTATCACCTAGTGGATAAGCGAGTTTAAGCATTGCCTAAGCATCACCTTTTCCAACACTGGATAAACTTCTCCAAAGTCCGCCATGAGCCTGTCCAATCTATTTAAGCGAGAAAATGTTCCTCTTGCCACATGGCCTCATTGAAACCCCCCATCATTAGCCATGGTTCATTAGACTTTTGTTGAATTCCTCTAAGTAACATCCACATATGATGTTGCTTGGTAGATTTTGGCTCACACCATTGCTGCATGTAAAATGCATGCATTAACTTTGTGGTTTGTTGACACATATTTCCATATATTTGAAATATATATGATGTTATATCCCTGTTTTATATTGATTTAGGGAGATTTACCAATGATTCACTTTATTTTGGTTATAACCTTGCAGGATCAAAAAACTCTGTTTTGTGTATTTTTAGCATTCAAGGATCTAAACAAAGTTAAATGGAGCTAGAATTTCGGGGATGTCAATATTTTATCCAAAGAAACATCTGGAGCAGTTGGACCTCAGGAGAAAGGCCATGAGGGCTAAAAGAGCCCAGGTGGCGTGCCCAGTTAGTCTCGGCGCGCCATCCCTGCTTGTTTCCTCCTCGGCCATCCGATTTGCTCTATTCTTTTGCTCATGGACTTCGCCTGGCCTAAAAACCTCTATATAAAGGACTTCACGAGGCTTCCTCGAGGAGAGCGCCACAGAAATACCGAAACACCAAAACAGAGCCAGAGCCAACGAAGATTAGAGGGGGAAACTCCGCCCGAGCCGCCGCCGGAGGGATCTCTACCTTCTCCAACGTCACCACCATCATTACCATGATGAAGAGGGAGTAGTACACCTCTGGACTATAGGTTTGTGGCAGTACCTTGATCTATTTCTCTCTTGTTCTTCATAGATATAGTACCATATAAGCTGCCCAACATGATTATGGCCATATATGTAATTTCTATATGGTGGATTTTTGTTCTATGATTTGATTTATGAGATTGTGACGTATTATGTATAAGATGTATTGATAGATGGATAACATGTACCCGTTCTTAAGTACTAATTCTGATCCAATTTGTATGCAAGAGAACATGTGGGGAGAAGTGTGTATTAGATGGAGTAGCATGGTGGTAGTGATAGAATAGTGACAACAAACTATTTTCATATTTACCTTTCTTTTACTGCCTCACTAGGGATAAAGTGGATTCATGTGCTATAATCATCATGTGATAGCTTGATATCCTTGTTTGTTCAAGGTAGCATATTTGTGATTCAAATATTATGTCAAATTACTTAAGGCTATACTATGTTGATTCTTAATTTAAATTTGCTTGGATTTTTACCTTGAGGAGTATAAGATATATGTGTTGCATCATATCTATATGTTAGGACGTGATGCCCATATGAATGCTTATCAAACACATGTTGAAGTTCCACCAATATTATTTATTTGATGAATTGTTTGTGTCAACTACAACTTAAAAAGAGAGTAGACAAGTGAATCCATGAACCCCGGTCCATTTTAAACCATAAGAAACACCTTTCCAACACAACTATCACACTTTATATATTTTTTATTTTTTATCTTGAAAATAGAAAAATACTTTCTTCACTTGCAAACACATAAAACGCAGAAACAACCATCTCTTCATTGCCTTTATCTTGCTTGCTTAGTTTGCTTACTTTACTTGGTTTTATTTACATTTATATTTTATATTACTAATACGAAATCTTGTGCTTGACAACCACATAGTGGAATCAGGGACATGAGACAAAAACTTTGCTTTGCATGTTGCTAGAAGTGATGAAGAAGAAATAACCTCTTACCGATTCTCCGAGAGTTTGATATAAACCCTCGAGTCACCTTTGTGGGAAAAACATGTTTACTATAATAATCTGCGCTTGGAGTCCCAACATTTGGTACACACAGAGTTGTTGCCATCAACAATACACAAAACTGCCCCTCTACCTGCGATCAAACGGGCCTCCGCTGACATGGACGTCAATGACGTGTGCTGAAAGTCAACAACTCAACCTTAATGTCGTCATCATAGAACTGAGTAATGCCTCCACCCAGTCCTGCACCTTTTACATGGAAACAATTTTTCATACCAATATGAAAACATAAATTCCTAACTCTGTCCTCGCTTTGCCTAGTCTCGCAGAGAAACAATAGGCTGGTCCTATAGGTCGCACAAGGTAGATTATCTCCTAAACTATTGTGGGTGGCCTTGTTGAGAGGACGAGGTGTCGCCTAGAAGGGGGCTTGAATATGCGTTTTAAAATAATTATGAAAGATTGAATAATGCGAAATTAAACTAACATTTATTTTACAAGCATAAAACCTAAATAAACTAGACTCAAAGTACACTAACAACAAGTTAAGCTAGGCAAGATAGCACACAATATAATACTTTAAGTTAGATTGCAATCACAAGGAAAGTAAACTCGGCTTTAGGGACCACGGAGACGAATATGTATTTTCCGTGTTCCCTTACATGAAATAAGGTACACCACAGTCTCCCGAACGCCAAGAAGCCTCACCTTCTTCTCCGAGCCAATTTCATGAAGGAAAAATATCATTTCCTTATGGCTACCTTTTCCTCCATTCAGGAGATGGCAAGCTCCCCAACAACTTCACAAGCTCAACAAAGGAGAAGCCCGGGCCTCTTCACAACATTCCACGAAGAGGTCACGGGAGCACCAACCGCCAAGCCAACTAGGAGGTCCACCCTCCAAGAGCAATAAGCTCACGGTCTCTCACTCGAAAGATTCGTAATGGAGAGCTCAACGCTATGGAAGGATGCAAAGCAAGAACACAAAGATGTTCAAATCATTCACACTCAAATCCTACCAAAGCAACAAGTGTTACGGAGAAATTAGAGAGGAAGAACGAAGGTGGAGACCGACAATGATTCCAAGATCTAGATCTAATGGGTTTCCCTCAATTAGAGGAGGAATTGATCGGTGGAGATTGTAGATCTAGATCTCCTCTTCCAAAGTCCTCAAAGAGATTCAAGAATCATATGAGGGATGAGAGAGGAAGCAAGATTTCAAGGTTCAACAATGGAGAGAGTGTGTGTGTGCGAAAAATAAAGAGAGAGAACAAAAGTTGACCTTTTTCCCCAAGGAGGAAGAAAGGCTTTATATAGTCCAAGGGAGAAAACGTAGGCGTTTGGCGAATCTTTGTGAGTCAATCCGGCGGGAAGTTGGAAGAGCTGAGCTCCACGCCGAACGGTCCGGTGCACAGATCGGCGGACCAGAATGGCCACCACAGCATGAGGCTAGATCGACCCAATTTCACGGGTGGAAGCCCACGTCGGTTTAGTTCGGCAGGCCCATTTCTACCCGGAACATGCGTCGGACCTTTCAGTCGGCTGTTCGACCGACGTTGAAACAGTGGTTAGCATAACCGTTCGACGTATACCAGAAATCCCGATGCCCGCCGGTTTGGTTTGGCGGAGAGCCCGGTTGTAACGGTTTGCACGCCGATTTCAGCGAGACTTCTCAAACTTCATTTTTTTTCTCCTTTGAACAATGGTCTCCTCACAATTCTGAGAACTCCAATTAACATGAAACCAATTTTTTTTTGGAAAGATAACGATACGAAGAACCAGTAAAAAAACCATGAATTTTGTCGGGAAACGTCCACCAATTTTGTTGGGAAATATTAGGAACCAACAAAGGATATTTTACCATGAATTTTAGTGGTGAAACCTCTCTACACAAAGAAACAATAAAAAGTCCAAACTCGAAAACGGAATAGAAGATGCATACAAATTTCATTTTTGATGAACTTGGGCTTGTTGAAAAGCTAGTGATACGTCCCAAACTTATCTACATTTTTTGATGCCCCATGATTGTTTTGTTACAATTCTTATATGTTTTATGTACATTTTTCCAGACTTTTTAGCATTTTCTGGGACTAACCTATTAACGCAGTGCCGCAGTGCCAGTTCCTGCTTTCTGCTGTTTTTGTGTTTCAGAAAAGTTGTACATGAAAGTTTTTCGGAATTGGACGAAACAAAAGCTCAGAGTCTTATTTTTTCGGGACGAAGATGGAGCCAGAAGGACACGCGCAGTGTAGCTGCCATGTGGCAGTACATAGGGCAGGCACGACCCCACCCTTGGTCGCGCCTGGCCCATGTACTGGCGCCTCGTCGCCTCGTTTTCTCCGCCCTTCCGCCTATTTATTTCTCGTATCGGGAAAACCCCAGATACCCGAGCCTCCATCCACGAAAAGTTTCGACGCCGCCGTCAACCGAAACCCTAGTTCGGGAGGGTTCCGCAGTCCATCCCGGCACCTTGCCGGAGAGGGAAATCACCGCCGGAGGCCTCTACATCGCCATGTCTTTATCCGATGTGATGCGTGAGTAGTCCTCCACGGGACCATGGGTGCATAGCAGTAGCTAGATGGCTGTCATCTCCTTGTTGTGCTTCATGTATAGATCTTGTGAGCTGCCTAATATGATCAAGATCATCTATTTATAATTGCTACATGTTCGTTTGATGTGGATCCGATTTATAGAGAGATTTCTTTGGTTGAGATTATGTATTATGTTATTATGATCTTGCATGCTCTCCGTTTCTAGTAGATGCTCTGGCCAAGTAGATGCTAGCGACTCCAAGAGGGAGTATTTATACTCGATAGTGGGTTCATGCCTCTATTTAACCATGGGAAGTGACCTTGTTCTCTACGGTTGTAGATGTACTGTTGCTACTATTGAGAAAACAGCGGTGTTCTATTCAAGGGTAGTTTCATCGTTTACTTTACACACATTGCTTAAAGCGATAGTCCGTTGCTTGCAACTTAATACTGGAGGGTGTCACGGATGCAATCCTGAAGGTGGATTATTAGTCATAGATGCAGTTGGATTACGGTCTATGTATATTGTTGTAATGCCCGCATACTTTCATAGCATGTATTCTGCACCAACCATTAGCATAGAATCTCTGTTTGTCAATTGCCCATTTGTAATTTATTTACCCAGCATATTTATTTTATTGGGGAGGCGCCTCTAGTGAACTGTGGACCCCGGTTCTTATTCTTTTAACTACAATCTTCTACAACATTTTCCTGTTCTATTCTCTGCAAAAAATTCTTCTTCCACACGGTTCGTTTAATCCATTGTTTTCAGCAAAACCAGTGAGCTTGACAACCTCGCTGAAAGTTGGGGACAAAGTACTTGGTTGTTTGTGTGCAGGTCTCCACGTTGCTGCTGACACCGGCAGTGAGCCCTGCCACGAGTTGGTTCGCAACACCTCGGGAGAGAACGTTTTCTCCTACTGGTCGATAAACCTTGGTTTCTTACTGAGGAAAAACTTCTTGTTGTGCTCATCATACCTTCCTCTTGGGGTTCCACTCAACGTTGCGCATAAATTCTCCTTCATCAACTCCGCGCTCAGCAAAGACTTTTCTGACGCCGTTGCCGGGGAGAAAAGCATCTCTTCTGCGAGGGGAGTCTCTCACTCTCAACTCTTTTACTTTGTTATTGTTTTGCTTGCATATTTTATTTTTATCTTGTTTGCATTTTATATAAAAAATCCAAAAAAAAATTAGTGTAGTTGTTATTTTTATTGCATTTAGTTTACCATGATTATTCCCGAGACCCGCCTTGCCCAAGTACGTGAGCCATCTCCTCAACCGCACTATCCAAGTATCCTCCAAGCTCACCGCGAGCCATGCCAAGGACTCTCTGTGGTAACGCACGCACTAACAAACCTAGAGTCTAACCAATCTACGGGCACGACCTACACACGATACACTAGGCACACCTGCCGTGACCACGCACTGCAGTCCGACCTCAACCTAGACGTGCACACATGCTGGTCAACACCGCGACATGGCTTATTCCTAACAGATGACACCAGTGAATTGGAGAGGAAACAGAAATTACCCCATCATAATAATTTTCCAGCTTCGTCCCTAAGGAGAAATGTACCTTTATACTTGTACCACGAGAGTTCCAGCCACCGATACTCATTGGGCTGGGCGGTTCTCCTCGAAGGAGGCTACCATTTTTCCAAGTCATTTTCTGAAGTAACCTTGCGATGCTTGTTTCCAACACGGGGTCTGTGTAGGCCGATGATGCTGGGGACACCTCCTCCTACGAGTTTGCCATCAGTTTCGGTGAATTGCACCTTCTTCACCTCCGTGTGCAGCACCATTGAGGTCAAGCTTCTTCCTAGCACCAATGGAGTTCTCAACGTCTTCCACTTTCTCCTCTATGTTTGTCTTCATGGGCTAGACATTGTGTCTTTTGTATCATCCTTCTCGTATAGGGCAGCATCCCCTGATGACCTCTTCCTTGAGATGAATTCAGTTCCACCTCTGCCATGCCGACCACCACCACGAATGGTGGCACGGGGTAGGAAACTTCTCGGCTCTGGTGTGGGCTGATTAGCCCTGCGTCTAGCTAGCATCCAAGTAACATATTGAAGCAATTTTTTCATCCCAAACCCCATCGCCACACTCCTCGTGATCCATGACCAAGTAAGCCACAATATTTGCAAAAATACAGGATTTTCTCTCGTACTTGGCCATCAATCTCTTTCGCCCTTCACTAGTACTCCCCCCGGTCGAATTTAATCAACACGGAGGGACGCATGAAGCGTATGTAGTTAGGCGGGAGTGTGCGTCAATTTTTTAAGACCCGATGTAGTAACTGAGAAGGAAACAAATCGCATAAGTGGCTTCAAGACCCTAGGTAGTGAGCCTAGCTCAATTGGTTGGGGGAGTGGATGTACAAACCCATCACTTGAGTTCAAATCCTCACGGACGAGAATTTAGGTTCCTATTTATACTTGAGGCCCAGGCTAGACCTGGTACTCACGCAATTTATCTTGAGGACTATGCTTTAATCTTAACCAAGATTAAAAATCTTAGTACTCATGCCAAATGGCTGTGTGCATCCCTGGTTGGTGCAGAGGCCGGGAAGTAAAATTCTCCCCATTTTTAGGCGAAGGTTGGCAACGAGGCAATATAGTCCGACTCCGAGGCAATGAGCGAGGCGTTCTGGCGAACGCCGGCGCGAAAGCCCCGGAGACGGCTCGATCTACCGCCAATACGCCATGTGCTGTCGCCGGCGGTGAACTCCCTAAGATGGGTCCTCGTTTCGGGCCACTGGGGGATTTCTCAGAGGGGGAGGAGGAGGTTTCGATCGCGGAGGAGGTCGCGTGGCGAGGCTTGGAGGATGATCCACGGGTGCTGCCGCTCAAGCGCGGTGACGATCTGGACAATGGCGAGCTTCTAGCAGATTTCGGGTCTAAGATAGGATTCCCCACTACGGAATCCAGGTATTGGGAGCGGAGAGCCGGGACCGCTCAAGCTGTGCTACCGACAGTGTCAAGGGCAAGATCAGCATCGCCGACGCGGGCGGAGAGGGCGCCAGTCCTTGGAAGGAAGGTGTCATCCTCGCCGCTAGGGATGCGGCTGCCTAGACCGCCGCTGCGTGTGAGGTCGTGGAAGGGTCCCCTCCCAGTAAGTGGATTACGCCTCTGGCGATCCTCGCGGACTTTCTCATCAAGGCGAAGAAAGGAGAGGGCGATCGGGGCAGGCCGCCATTGCCTGAGGTCCTGGTGGCGCCGGAAATGCCGCGACGAAGGAGAGCGCGGCGGTCGGGAACTCTTCCTCGCCGGTGAAGAAGATCGTGGCATCTGTCCGGCCACGGTTCAAACTGGGCGAGGCGGGATCGTTGGTTCTTGGGCCGCAGGCGAGGTGGGTTGGCTTTGGCCGGGCGCTTATCGGCCTACAGCATGGGCCACGTCGCCCTTTTTGCCCTGGCGATCGGATGCATGCGATCACACGATTGATTTCGCCTCGTTCAAGGGTCGACCAAGCCGCCGCATCGGCGGATTTCCGCTCTCCGCTCATCAACTACGCCGCCACCTGTTGTTCTTCATCTCCGGCTGCATCTTCATCCCCGGCTGTTTCTTCGTTCCCCTTGGAGAGGTCCTTTGCGGAGGTGGTTGTCCGGGGCTGTTCGCTGGGCGCGATGGTCGGGCCTCCCCGCCCGCCGGTGCTGCCAGGGCCGGCCGTGTCTGCACCAGGGTCGACGACGTCAGGGATAGTCCGACCGGCCGGCCGATGCGCCGGGTGCAAGCAATGCTCCCTACTTGGGGCCCCCGGGTTTTCAAGGGTGGCCGGCGGGTACCCCAATGCCGCCGGCAGCAGTACTAGCCATGCGGCCGCAGGTTGGATTCCGCCCTCCGGCGCGTATGCCTACCCCGCCGATGCAATACATGTCGCAGCAACCATATCAGCAATACCAGGGGCAGTTTGTTCATTATCCTCAGCCAGGACAACAGCCTATGGCGCATCCACCGTTGTAGCATGCGGCGCAGCAACAACCGCTGCCGCAACCAGGGCAGCTGAAGAACAGGAGGAAGAAGAAGACTGTCACTGCTGTGGGGTCGGTGTCAGGGGGGCTGCAGCTCTAGCGCCCACTTTGGTGCAGCCAGCACCGGGTATGGTGCAGCTAGTGCCGGTGCCTGCGGGCATGCCGGCTATGATGTCCTCTGTGGAGCCTATCCCGATACCTATGCAGGTGCCTCCGTGTGTACTCGTACTTGTTGCACCCGCTGCGAAGCCGAAGAAGGTAGGGTGCTGCTGGAAATGCGCTGTCAATACTCATGCTACTAAGGACTGCAAGGTGATACACTATTGTTTAGTTTGTGATTCTGGGGCGCACCCGACCATTCGGTGCCCAATTCTGAAGCTTCCCATGCCCATGAGTTTTTTTGTTGGGTGTGGAAATGATGCCACTCTAGATCTTTAGCTCCCGGACTCAGTATACAAGCCTCAGTTGATACCTTCTGGAGCACCTACAACCTTGGTACAGGTGTCAGGAGAGGGGACTGTGACAGCGGCAGATATTCAGAGTCTTATGGCCCGCATGTGTCCTGGAAATCACACATGGAAGTGGGAGGCGGTGGCTCATGGTGTTAATGCTTCTCTGATTGGGATCCCTACAGCTGAGGACTTGTCGAGGATTGATGGTATGTAGATGAGTGTGCCCAAGATAAATCCACAGGCGCTAGTTACTTCATGGGCACATCAAGATGTCACCCCGGAGTTTGTTATGGAGCCAGTGTGGGTGCATGTTGATGGTGTACCTGACTCCGTGCGACAATTCTTAGGCCTATGGGCTGTGGGTACCCTTATTCGTTCCACTCTTGATGTTGATTTATATACCCTTCGGAGCCAGGGGATTGTTCGAGTTCTTGTGGCCATGAGAGACGTAGCTGCTTTGGAGAAAGATAAGACTGGTGACAAACCGCCATGCTTGGAGGTGGTAGCTCTGTTGCACCTTAATAGCTACAAGTTTCGTTTTCGGAGAGAGGCGGTTGGGTATAAGCCAGACCCTCGGTTCCGGCCTTTTTTCTGGAAGGATGATGATGATGATGATGCTTGCCACGGTTTTGAGGAGGAGAGATTTGATGATACTGTGGCGGATGTTGCACCGGAGGCAGCACACATGGATGTTGATGGTCACCCTCCTACGCACCCTCCTGGAGCAGCAGTGGCGTCGGTTACTCAGGTGGCGTTGACCCCTTTTAACCACTCGTCGATGACAGACAGGGGCGGGAGATTGTGGCTCGCACCAGGTCTGAGTCACCTCATCTCGTCGCATCTCCTCCAGCTTCATCGAGGGCTTCTTCACCGTCTCGGGTTCAGACTTTTATGCAAGGTCGGACTCGCCCTTCTTCTTCGGCCACGTCGTTGTCTACGCCGCCGAGTAGGTCACACTTTGTACCCACTTCGTCTTCTACTTCCGCACAGACAGAGTTGGTGCAGGGTTTTCACATGCCGTCTATGACGGTGGTGCATCCGGTGGCGACGACACCACCACCTTCGATGCCCAGGGAGGGGCAGGACCGGGGCTGCAGCCGCCGGCGATGGCATCTACGGGGCTGGGGCCGCTACAGCCCCGGGGCGGCGAGCGGCGGGAGGCAGGGCAGCCGGCCCCGGCGGTGCCGCCTCCACTGGCGGACGGTCACGCTGGACCCCGGCGCTGCGAGGAGCTGCAGGCGGGGCAGCCGACCTCGGTGGTTCTGCCTCCACAGGTGGAGGGCCATGCAGGGCTGGGGAGTAGCTCCGCCTCACCTGAGGTGGATGGAGGCTTCATCAGCCCGACGTCGAAGCCCTCCTCGCCTAGGGGAGTATCTTTGACGCGGTCGAGGCCGTTGCAGGGGGATACACCGCCAACTACCCCTGCATCGGCAGTCTCTACGCCCGCCTCGACAGCGTCTTCACCATGCTCGAGATCTCCCTCACAGGTCTCCACCTTGCAGCAGCCTCATCCCACTTGCCCCCCACAGGTTGTTTAGCCGACGGTGAGGAGGAGTGGTGTAAGGGTATATTGCCCCTATGTGTGGTTTTGGTAATTAATGACAACCCCTATGGACTAATGTTTTCATTGAGTTTATATGAAGGAATATTCCATAGGTACTACTTGTATTCCATGTGTTGGATTCAAGTATGGATGCCATGAAGATAAAGATATACCTTGTGTAGTGGCATCAAGATCATCGATTTGAAGATATATATGTGATATGATCAAGAAGAAGAAATGAAGATAGAGTTCTTATGTGGAACTCAATATTAGCCATGCTCTAGCTTATGTGATAAGCAATGAATGATCAAGATCTTGAGAGCTTGATTCCAAGTGAATAATTCAAGTTATGTCTCTAAGTCGGTGTCATGATAGTCTCATAAGTTGAGCTATGGTTGACTAAGATTTAGAGCATGCAAACAAATGAAGAATTCTTTATACACCTCAAGATATTATGATAGAGCATGAGAAGATACAAGGTTGACCAATACAAAGAGTGAAGAATAGATTCAAGTTTGGTCAACACATGAAACATGAAGAATGTGCCACGTGAAGTCATGTGGTATGGTACGCCTTGTCAATTATTCTTTATGAACTAACCCATCATATATGTGCCCTTGTGTTGTCTATGTGGGTTAGGTATCTTTCCATGGGCATGCATCAAAAGGGAGATCTCATATAACCCATGAGAGGATGACATCAAGTTGTGATCGTCATCAAGGTTGAGTTGGGCAAGTTCAAGTTGAGCATCTTAAGAGGATCATATGCTTGAAGCTTTCCATCCATTTGGTGATAATGGACATGAGAAGATGTGCATCAATGGAGCTTTCCCATCATAGTGTATGGGGGAGCATTTGTGAGTCTTCACGAAGCAACAATGATCAAGTGAGGCATTCCGGCTTGAGTGGAGCTTGAAGAGTTATCATCAAGATCCAGAGGGATGCGCAAGGCAAAGGTATGTCCTTGATAGGTTTTCCTTTTAACCGGTCTCAAGGTGGTTGATGGGAGACCGGATTATAGGATAGATAGCCGCACTGTCAAGAGGGGCTTTCGGTTGGGTAACTTGATCACATCATCTTAGGGAGCTCAATCATTTGCATACTTTGCATATCCCTATTGCTTCTTGGTGTTTCTCTGTGAGAGGTTCTTGAGCTTGTTGCTAGCTTTACAACAAGCCCAAGTTCATCGAAAACGGAATCCGCATGCATCTTCTAGTGCGTTTTTGAGTTTTGACGTCTTCACCGTTTCTTGACGGTGGGAGACTCCCTTTCTAAAAACATCTTAAAAAATCCTGTGAGGAGTCTCCATATTTCCAACAAAATTGGTTTCATGTCAATCGGGGTCCGGACACAAAAGTTATCACAGTTTTTGTATAACATGTTTTCCTGCTGGCCCGGTTTCTCGCCCGGCTTGACCGGCCGTCCCACCGGATGGCCCGGTTCAAACCGGCCCCTGGACTGGTGCCAACCGGGCACTATCTAGTAAGGTTTCCAGCTTCGCCCAGTGCTGGGCCGGCCTGAGGTCCGGTTTGGACCGGCAGGGTCCAGTCCCTAGTTCGGTCTGACCGGGCGGTGGACCGGCCTCCCCGGCGCAGGTTCTGCGCGACAAAGACCCGCCCCGGTCACGGCCCGGCGCCAGGTCCGGTTTGGACCGACTGGTCCGGTCTGTGGCCCGGTCTGACCGGGTCCTGCACCGGACGGCCCGGCCCCAGGCCCGGTTGACCGGGCTCCTCGAAGATTTGCTGAGCTGGACATTTCCCCAACGATTATATTTTCGGCTTGGGCTATAAATAGCCCTTCTTCCACCTTGGGCTGGACAAGTTCTTTCACTCTCTCTCCTCCATTGTTGACTTTGAAGAACTTGCCCTCTCTCTTGTTTCCCCCCATGATCTAGATCTACAATCCCCACCAATCCATCTCTCCTCTAAGTGAGGGGAACCCTTTGGATCTAGATCTTGGAGTCATTTGTTGATTTCCACCTTTGTTCTTCCTATCTAATCTCATCCTAGCATTTGTTTCTTTGGTGGGATTCGAGTGTGAAGGATTTGAACACCTCTAGTATTCTTGCTTTGCATCATTGCATAGTGTTGAGCTCTCCACCACGATTAGTTCGAGTGAGAGACTGTGAGCTTGTTACTCTTGGAGGGAGACCTCCTAGTTGGCTTGGCGTTTGGTGCTCCGGTGATCTCTTTAAGGAAGATTGTGAAGAGGCCCGGGCTTCTCCTTCGTGGAGCGTGTGAAGTGGTTTTGGAGCTTTCCATCTCCGGAGTGGAGGAAAAGCTAACCATAAGGAAATGGCCATTATCCTTCGTGGGTTTGGCTCGGAGAATAGGGTGAGCCTTCGTGGCGTTGGGGAATCCTTCGTGGGACCTCCACTCCTCCAAACGTGACGTACCTTCTTGCAAAGGAAGGGAACACGGGAATACATCCTCGTCTCCGCTTGCCTCGGTTATTTCTATACCCGAGCTTACCTTTCTTGTGATAGCCATCGTGCTTGAAGTACATATATCTTGCTATCACTTGTGCTACATATATCTTGTGCCTATCTTTTGCTTAGCTCTAGTTGTTGTTGTTGCACTTAGGTGAGCCTAGCATATTTAGGGTTTGTGCTTGTAGAATAAACATAGTTTAATTCCGCATTCTTACAAGCCAAATCCGTAAGAGTTTTAAAACGCCTATTCACCCCCCCCTCTAGGCGACATCTCGTCCTTTCAAGTGGGAGGTATGCATTTGCGGAGGATGGAGCGGGGGCCACAGATGAGGACGTCATGCAGAGAGCCATGCGGCGCAAGCGGAGAAGAACCTCGATACGGAAGGTACTAAACAACCAGTCAAGTCGTTTACTTCTTTTTTAGATTCTCGTATTTGTTCAAATTTGAGTAGTCTAGGTGCTACGATGGGTAGTCGGTCTGATGAGATTTCGGTTTCGGCTAATGTGTTGAGACAGACGGAGCTTGACTGTTTAACGGTTGTTCTGAATGTTCCCACTGGGCTTGAAACTCCCATACTAGACGATGATGAAGATGATAACATCCTAGATGGTCAGCTTCTCTTGGCTATATTTGGAAATATTACAAAAGTTGATTTGGAACACTCAGAGCTTAGTTCATTATATGATCTAAAGGCGTCTGCACGTGGTTCTCGATCTTCGACTGGAAAGAAATCTCGTAGGTATGGCTAGGGTAACAAATCTAAAATAGTTTCACGATGAATGGCATGTTCCGGAATAGCAGAGGTCTTGGTGACTTGGCTAAGCATTCTCACATTGCCGCTTGTTGTAGAGATTTTGATTTAGATTTCATTGCTATATCGGAGACGGGTAGGCGGAATTTCACATAGAGTTTCCTCGACCGATTGTCAGGCGGGATTAACTTTCAGTGGTTTTCTCGCCCGCCTCGTGGTAGATCGGGGACATATTACTTGGCGTCCTTATAGATACCATGACTGCCTTAGCTAGTTCTGATGGAGAGTATCACATTAAACTCGACATTCAAAATAAAGCTGACGGTTTCATTTGGAGTCTGGTCGCTGTGTATGGTGCCGCCCAAGACGCTTTTAAGGTTGAATTTTTACGAGAGTTGGTAAATCTTGCAAAAGATAATCCCCATCCGATTTTGATCGGAGGGGATTTTAATCTGATGAGATTTCCTCACGAGAAAAGTAAAGGTCATTTCGATGGACATTGGCCTTTCTTGTTTAATGCTGTCATTGATAGCCTAGACTTAAGAGAGTTGTTTATGTCCGGTTGATAATTTACTTGGGCCAACAACTTGCCTGAACCCACGTACAAAAAACTAGATCGCGTGTTGATGGATACCGAGTGGGAAGATAAATACCCTATGGTGTCGGTCCGTGCACTTGAACGTATCGAAGAATTGTCTGGCCATGCTCCTATCCTCCTAACTACTGGGAATCCTCGACCTATTTCTAAACAACCGTTCAAGTTTGAACTTGGTTGGCTACATTTCGAGAGGAGTTCCATGAAATGGTTAAGACGGTTTGGGAGAGTCCGGTCGTGGGTAGCACTCCAATTTTGAGATGGAATAATAAGATACGGGCAATGCGCAAACATCTCTCTGGTTGGGCTGCCCATATGGCTGGTATTCTTAAAAAAGAGAAGGCTCGCTTATCAACTGTGATTGATGAGCTAGAAGCTTTAGCGGAGGTAAGACCAATATCTCCGCAAGAGATTGAACTCAAGAATCAGTCCAATACGCAGATAGCAAGTCTTCTTCGCGAAGAGGAACTTAAATGGTATTAGCGTTCCAAAGCCCAATTCATATTGAAAGGAGACTCAAATACGTGATATTTCCATGGCTTGGCCAATGGGAGACATCGGGAAAAACATATTCATTCTATGATACAAGATGAAGGGTTGATTGAAGGCCATGAGCAACTCAAATCCTACATTACGAATTATTATAAAGGTCTGGTTGGTCCTCCGGAGGAAAGTAATTTTTCTTTAAACGAGGACTTAACGGATGACATACCCCAAGTATCTATGGAAGAAAATGGCCTACTGACCGCGCCTTATTCTGAGGAAGAGGTTCAGAAGGCAATTTTCCAAATGGAATGTAACAATTCACCGGGTCTAGATCGTTTTCCGGCGGAGTTTTATCAAACCTTCTGGGATACTATTAATCGGACCTTCTAGATTTGTTCAGTGCTCTGCACATATGATAACTAGAATTATTTCGTCTAAATTTTGGTGAAGTAATTTTGTTACCGAAAGTTATTGAGGCAGAAAGGATTCAACAATATAGACCTATTTTCCTTTTAAACGTAAGTTTTAAGATTTTCACGAAAGTGAGCACCATTAGACTTAATACGGTTGCAGATCATGTTGTTCATCCATCACAGACCGCTTTCATGCAAGGAAGGAATATCCTGGATGGAGTGGCGGTTTTGCATGAGACGGTACATGAGATGCATACTAAGAAATTACATGGGTTTATTTTAAAATTAGATTTTGAAAAGGCGTATGATAAGGTCAAGTGGTCTTTTCTACAGCAGACTCTCAGGATGAAAGGTTTTTCTCCAGAGTGGCGTGCTCTAATAAATGATTTTATGTATGGAGAAAGTGTGGCAATCCGGGTTAATGATGATACCGGCCACTATTTCCAAACACGAAAAGGGTTACGCCAAGGGGATCCGTTATCACCAATGTTGTTTAACATGTAGCGGATATGCTGGCTATCCTAATAGAGCGGGCCAAGTCGGATGGTCAGATTGAAGGTGTGATACCACATCTGGTTGATGGTGGTTTATCTATCCTCCAATATGCTGATGATACAATTCTATTTATGGATCACGATCTCGAAAAAGCTCGCAATCTGAAATTAATTTTGGCGGCTTTTGAGCAGTTTTCGGGATTAAAAATTAATTTCCATAAAAGTGAATTGTTCTGTTACGGTGATGCCCAAAATGATACGACTCTGTATGCATATTTGTTTGGTTGCGGACAAGGCCAATTTCCTATTCGCTATTTGGGTATTCCGATTCATTATCGGAGACTCACAATCGCCGAATGGAAAATAGTGGAAGAAGGATTACAAAAATGCCTTAGTAGTTGGAAGGGTAAATTATTGTCCCTGGGGGGGGGGGGGGGATTGGTACTCATTAATTCGGTACTTACAAATATGGTACTGTACATGTTATCCTTGTTCCTAGTAGCAAAAGGAATTCTGTATAAACTCGATTATTATCGATCCAGATTCTTTTGGCAAGGGGACAGCGAGAAAAAGAAATATCGACTGGTTAAATGGAGTATAGTTTGTAGTCCCAATGATCAAGGAGGGTTTGGAGTTCATGACCGGGAAGTAAATAATTCAGCCCTGCTAGGTAAATGGTTGTTTAAGCTTCTTACCGAGGATGAGATTTGGCAAAGCATTCTTCGGAGAAAATATATCTGCTCGAAGACGTTATCCCAAGTGGTTTGGAAACCAGGGGATTCGCACTTCTGGGTTGGTCTCATGGCGACAAAAAATGTCTTTTTTCGCCATGGTACTTTCTCGATCAAGAATGGAGCACAAATACGGGTCTGGGAAGACATTTGGTTAGACAATGCACCCTTAACTGAACAGTATCCTGCCTTGTATAGTATTGTTCGTCGCAAAGGTGATACCATTGTCACGGTAATGGCTACCTCGCCCCTGAATGTGACGTTCAGACGGGTCTTGCTTGGGCAAAGGCTATTGGCATGGAGTTCCCTAATTCACCGGCTAGGAGATATACAACTATCGGCTGAACCGGGCGAATTTAGATGGAATCTTCATGTAGATGGCACTTTCTCGGTAAAATCATTGTACAATGCGATCCTTCATTCTGACATACCAGTTGATAATAATAAGAAAATTTGGAGGATGAAAATACCATTAAAACTAAAAAAATTTAGATGGTATCTTCGCCGAGCAGTCATCCTCAGCAAAGAAAATCTTGTTAAGCGGAATTAGCATGGAAGTACACGGTGTGTTTTCTGTTAACATGACGGAACTATTAAACACATGTTCTTCCAGTGCCAATTTGCGAGATCTATATGGTCAGTCATCCAAGTAGCGTCTAGCCTGTATCCTCCGACTAGTGTGACCAATGTCTTTGGCAATTGGCTTCATGGTATCGATTCAAGGTTCAAGTTGCTTCTTGGGGTGGGGACGCAAGCAGTTATCTGAGCGCTTTGGCTAAGTAGAAATGACAAGATTTTTAATGATAAAAATTGCTCCATTTTGCAGGTTATCTACAGATGTACATGTATTCTCCGTTTGTGGTTACCTCTTCAGCGAGTGGAGAACCGAGACCTGTTTACGGAGGTTTGTACACGGTTGGAGGCTAAGGAGAGGGATACCTTTTCCCTACATGGGTGGCAGCATAGTCTACGGATTGAAGCCCCACCCACACCTTAGACGTCATATGATTCATCGCTTCGATATTTATTTCGCCTAGTTTTGTTTTATCCGTCTTTTGACTTGAGACGTATAAACAGCTGTGTGCATCATGTTTATGCAGAGGCTGGATGTAATTGCTTATCAAAGTAATAATTAATAAAGCATCCTTTATCGAAAAAGTGGCTTCAACACATCGATCATGACTCTGATCCACAAGTAATTGCCTTCATATATACAACAACTTTGGGGCGAACCATAGTTAAGGTGCAGCTCTGTTCAAGTACAGTAGAATGATAATCAGTACTCTCCGATTTATAATACTTGTTGAAAACCAGTGGGATAGACACTTTTTTCCTTAGTAATTGCTGTTTGGACCAGTCACATAACAAGAGTTGGATCGATCCGCTTTAAGTTTGCGTTGTCTGGTTCATCGCTCGGACATGAAGCATTTACTGCAGAGTAAGATATACTCCACACCATATAGTATACATGGGCCGTCCGGTGCAGCAATAATCAGAACAGTGTCGACTGCCACGGCCAGGACCTCCCCAATAGGAGCACAACATGCAGGCAGGGAGATCTACCTTGAGTACTTGACCTGAGCACAGGAGTCTATACTACACTGGCCAATTGATTTGATTGGTGTGGGAGATCAATGAAAAAAAGAAGGACGCCAGGCAGGCAGCTCTCTATACCTTGACCTGAGCACAGCAGTCTAGATTGGCCAGTCGATTTCATTGGTGAGATCCAGAAAGAGAGAAATGACAGCATTGCAATGCAGGTCATATTTAAGCTAGCCAACATCTACTGCAAACCGCAATGAATAGAAATGAAGGCACGCGTGTATCGTACTGGACCGATGGATTTGATGCACCGCATTCACTCTCGCCATGTGATGTCTTGCCGCCTACCTGTCTACATGCGCCGAAAGCCCTGCATAAATCCTACCCTCCCACACATCACTCCCACTGCCACTCTCACTCTCGCTCTCACTCTCCACTGCACACTACTCAGCTACATCGATCGATCAATGGACGTGTTGCGAGGAACGCGAAGGATGCAGAGCATCTTTCCGATCTTGCTGGTGTCGGTGTTGCTGCTTGTGGCGGCGACTAGTGTTCATGGTCGAGAGTCTGCTGCTGGTGCAGGTGCAAGTGCTAGTTCTGGTTGGTCGACGAAGAAGAAGAGCGTGGGGAAGAAGACTGGGAAGAAGACGGTGACGGCGCTGGTGGTGTTCGGCGACTCGATCGTGGACCCGGGGAACAACAACGCCATCAGCACCATCATCAAGGCCAACTTCCCTCCTTACGGCCATGACTTTGGCCAAGACCACCGCCCCACCGGACGTTTCTGCAACGGCAGGATACCCACCGACTTCATTGGTCAGTCAAGTCTCTCTTTTATCTTGTCTTTTTTCTCATATTTCATATATACTGTACTACACTGAACTGAACTGCCAATTGAACTGTAAGCTGAAGCATGGAAATCTTTCTTTTCCCCTTTTGAACTGTAGCCATACTGTTCTGCTGCGTTAGCACGCATGCATCTGCCTGGAATGCATGAATTAATGAGTGTATCTGCATGATGGAACAATATACCTGCAGCATCCAAGCTGGGGCTGAAAGAGCTGCTGCCTGCGTACCTGTCCCCGAACCTCACCAAGCACGACCTCCTCACGGGCGTCAGCTTCGCCTCCGGCGGCACGGGCTACGACCCGCTCACGGCCCAGCTCGCCTCCGTCATCTCCATGACCGACCAGCTACGCATGTTCGACGAATACAAGCAGAAGGTGCGCTCCGCCGGCGGGGAGGCCGCCCTCTCCGCGATCCTCGCCAAGGGCGTCTTCGCGGTGTGCGCCGGGAGCGACGACGTGGCCAACACCTACTTCACCATGCGGGCGCGCAGCGACTACTCCCATGCCTCCTACGCCGACCTCATGGTCTCCCACGCCTCCGCCTTCCTCGACGGCCTCCTCGCCGCCGGCGCCCGCCGCGTCGCCATCATCTCCATGCCGCCCATCGGCTGCGTCCCGTCCCAGCGCACGCTCTCCGGCGGCCTCTCCCGGGCGTGCTCCGAGGGTCACAACGAGATCGCCACCATGGTCAACGCCGGCATGACCCGGAGCGTCGCCGAGCTCGGAACCAAGTACCCGGGCGCCAGGCTGGTGCTCATGGACATCTACGGCTTCTTGCTGGACATGATGGTGCGGCCGGCGGGGTACGGGTTCACCGAGTCCACGCTCGGCTGCTGCGGCACCGGCATGATGGAGGTCTCAGTGCTCTGCAACGGCGTCACCTCCGCGGTCTGTGGCGACGTCAAGGACTATCTCTTCTGGGACAGCTACCACCCCACCGAGAAGGCATACAAGATACTCGTCGACTACGTCTACGACAACTACCTCCAGCAACTCATTGCCTAATTACATCATCCCTTGCTTCCTTAAATATTGTACCAAAGTCGATCGTTTCCATTGCCTTGGTCTTGTCACAATTATTGATTTGGAGATTTTCGTGTGGATCTCAATCGAGATGTTCGAATCATAGCTTGGGGCAGTATATATATAGTCCTGCAGAAAATGGCACTAGGACGTGCATGCTAGACATCCGTGATAAATTTGCGACCACCGAAAAATCTAGAAGAAGAGAAAACCAGGAGACTTCGTTACCTTCAGACAAAACAGTGCCAACGTTTAGTACCGTACGTGCTCAATTATTGCCCCAGCCACGTCAAGGTGGCACAACAGCTTCCCTGGCTGGGAAGGATGGCCAATGTTTTTTTGAGTACCCAAACCCTCTCTCCGGGTGCCAAAACCGGTTTGATTAGTGAATTTTTGCCTATTCTCTTGGAGATGCACTTAGGGGGTCTTGCTTCATCCACGAACATCTTATATGTTCTAAGATGGTTCATTCTCCACCATCGATGGGTCAGTCGGAGCTATCACCACACAAGAAGATCAATTAAAAGGGAGCTGTGTCATGCAATATACATAAAGCATGCGTCTTGATGAAATAATGGAAAGAAAGTAATTACAAGCCTGAGAAAATATCTCACCAGGAAAAAACTTTTCTGGTGACATTTTCATTTAGAAAACTTAGTTCATTTCATAAAACAAAAGGAGAAAAAAAAGGTACTCCTTCCGATTCATATTATTTAACGGTAATATAGATGTATCTACACATCACTAGTAGAAAATGGGCCTTTAGTCCCGGTTTTCTAACCGGGACTACAGACTCGGGAATAAAGCCACCCCCCTCCCCCCTCTTTAGTCCCAGTTGTGTTATGAACCAGGACAAAGGCCCTCCACGCAGTGGGTGCGGGCGCACGCTTGGACGGAGGATCTTTAGTCCAGGTTTGTAACACCGGCCGGGACTAAAGGTCATGACGCCTATATTTTCATCCAATTTTCTTTTCAATTTTTTCCATTCAATTTTTTTCTATTTTTTTTCTAGAATTTCTAGTATTTGAGTTATTTGACCAGTTTAGTCTCTAACTACACTTAATCTCTAGTCAAATTACTTACTCGTGGTTAAACTCCAGATCGGTCACACATCCTCAAACTGCTCCAGCGCGCTTAACTT
Source organism: Lolium rigidum (assembly GCF_022539505.1). Classification (NCBI taxonomy): domain Eukaryota; kingdom Viridiplantae; phylum Streptophyta; class Magnoliopsida; order Poales; family Poaceae; genus Lolium; species Lolium rigidum. Next base: position 328,277,812 of record NC_061513.1, on the reverse strand, counting down.
CTGAGTTCCTTCTGTCTCGCTTCCAAGTACTTTGCGCGCATGTTATTGATATTAGTATCATATCAATCCTATTAACCTCATGGTCATGATGTCACACTTCTTTATTGTTTGAATTCTTTTTATTTTAATAGACAAAATTAATGAAATAATAATAATCTTGAATAAATAAATAACAATTTTTTTTGACAACCTAAAATATGATTTTTTTTATATTTCCCTTTGGCAATTTGAGAATCTAAAAATTAGCCAGGTGAAATCGGATGTAACTTTTCGAGTAGATTTATTTTCTATAGTATTAAACATTTTTTTTCAAGTTGGTATGCAAAAAATATTGCCATTTTACCGAAAATACATTTTTTTGCAAAATAAATAAAAATTCATGTTTGTTATTCATATAACTAGATCACCTAACATACATGCATCTAAAAGATTTTTAAATTTTATTTTTCTATAATTTTATTTTGTATTTTACAAACATAAAAAAGGCGATCCTTAGGGGGTGGGGGTGGGGTGGAGTAAAAAAATCAGGAAACCTTTAGTCCGAGTTGGTGTCTCCAACCGGTTTCAAAGGGTAGACCTTCAGTCCCGGTTGGGGACACCAATCACGACTAAAGAGGCTCGCACTGGTGGAGCCTGCCACACCCCCTTTAGTCTTGGTTGGTGTCTCCAATCGGGACTAAAGGTCCCATTTGAATCGGAACTAAAATCGTGCGGCGTTCTAGTAGTTGGAACTGGGACTAATGTGAGCATTAGTCCTGGTTCCAAACGTGGCAGGGAGTAATACTCCGGACAGCTCCAAACAAAAGACATGTTTTTTACTAGTGCATATTTTAGTTTTTTTTGACACATCATATTTTAGTTTTTTTTACACATCATATTTTAGTTTTTTTTTGACACATCATATTTTAGTTATATGTACATCTATTTTAGCATCAAGTAATATGAACGGGAGTGTACCATAATGGTGACTCAAATGCATCTATATAAAATTCGTACTCTACCTTCCGCAAAAAAAAACACGAGACTTTGGAGAGGATACAAAATAAATAACCGAGAAGTGTCTTTGGCTCTTGGGCACCAGTGCTCCTTCTATTTAAAAAAATAGAAAATCACACATATTTGTTTCAAAAAAGTCTCAAAATAAATCTGGATATAGTAAATGACGTAACCTACAAGCCTGTAAAATTTTAATACGAAATTCTTTATATTTTAGGCTACACAAAAAAGACAAAAAAAATTGAAATTTGGAGATTTGAAATATGCATACCCCAGATCCACATGTTTGTCATTTTTGTGTAGCACAGAATATTTTGTATTTGAAATTGAAATTTGGCATGTTTATGTTATAATTTATTGGCTACACCATAATTTTTTTCTAATTTTTTTGAAACATACAAGTGTAATTTAAAAAAAATCAGCAGGAGCACCACTGCCCAGGAGTCAAAAACACGGCCCCTCGCCAGCCGGGAGTTTCTGTTCTTAATTTAGTTTGTTTTTCAGTCTCTTTTTTGGGATGGTGAGGCCGCTACTACATCCTGAAGTCATAATAAGGTCCTCTCTGCCCTATCCTCGCTCCGGTTGTGCATCTAGCGCTGACGGAGGGCGCGTGGAGTTGTGTGCCCGTCGGATCTCTTGAGATTCGGTCGGTTTTCATGTTTGTTGGTGTGGTTTCATGATAGTCTCTTTCGATCTACGGTTGTCATCATTGACGATGGTGGTTTGCTGGTCCTTTGGAACATTAGCTCTACTACAATAAACTCTACTACGACAAGCTTTACCTGACTCCGGTGATGGAGCGGTGAGGCAGGGCCGGTCCATACTTATAGGGGGCTCCGGTGCAAAATGATAGCAAGGGGCCTATGCAAATCTTGACTTCTTGGGATGAAGAAGAGAAGAGAGATGAGTTATGCGAAAGTCATTACATGAAGGATGAACACATAGGTAGTCATCTTCGTAGATTCAAACAACTACTACGTATTTAATTAGGAAAATTGAGAATTGAAGGGAAGATGTTGGGGAACAATTGGGCTGCTCCATTGGCCTCCATTAATTGTTGGCCGGCGTGGCCGTTCTCGATATTTGGGAGGAGGAGATGAGTGGTCGAGTACAGGAGCGAACACATGAGAAGAGTGTACATGCAACAATTGGTTTTAATTTTCCTCACGAGGGGCAATGGGCCGACGATTGAGTTCTTGGTTTGTTCTCCTGTGCGTGGTAACCAGGGTGTGCACATAGACCTTTTTTGGACGCCTAAAAATCAGAATTTGTAAATGGTAGTATAGATCTGGAGTACCTAGGCCGGGGCCCCTTCCTCTTAGGGGCCCAATGCAGACACACTTTTTGCCCGGCCTATGGGCCGGTTCTGGGGTGAGGACAGCGTCACGTCTTCGGTTCGTGCTAGTATTTGTAGTCTTCGCTAGATGGTCCGTACTAATTTGTAATTTTATTTACTTTTTGGGTTATATTATACTACTGTTGATGATTATTAATAGAAGGGTGGATTTCTCGCAAAAAAAATCTTTGTGCGTAAAATAATCTTATAATTTTGTATAAGTAGAAGTATTCGTGAAGGATGCTTTTACGGTATCACGTGCATCCTTCAGAGTCATGAATTAAGCAGGTGCACGCTCACGTACACCGACTTGCCCGGTAAGCTTGACGGCTGGAGTGACCTCGGAGATGCGTTCAGTGTTCTCCAATCTGCCGAAGCTACAAGTCGGAGAAGCAGCCGACAGAGACGGCGGAGAGTGTGTCTTGCACTGTGCGTGTTGATCTCTTCCTCCTGATGGAAACAGCCTGTTACTATACTCATTTAAAGAGCTCTCTGACTAACTATATATCCCGACCCAGCCCATAACAGTTACGCCAAATTAGACCCCTTCTCCAGTCTCCCGAAGTCAATATCACCATTCCCGACCTCTTCCTATATATCTTTGCATCCCCATCCTCACACTCCCATTGCTTCCTAACTTGCTCATCGCAGTCACACACCAGCACTAGCTCCATTGTTTCCCTTGCACGGTCTTATAAAAAAATGGCCATGTGGAGAAAGAAGGAGACAACCGGAGTCAGCGGCGCCACCCCGGCTTGCCTTGTTCACTCTTCTGGCGAAGGCAGAACAGGGAAGATCCCCAAGGGGTACATCCCGATGGTCCTCGTCGGCGACGAGGGAGAGGGAGAGGAGAGGGTGATGGTTCACGTCAGGATGCTCACGGAGCCGCGCGTCTTGGCTTTGCTGGAGATGTCCGCGCAGCAGTTTGGGTACGGCCAGCGGGGCGTCCTGAGGGTACCATGCGGCGTGGAGCGGTTCGAGCAGACGGTCCGTGCAGGCCACCGGCGGGAGACGCAAGATCCTGCGTGCGCAGCAGCGCACTAGTGGAGAGGCGATGGCCACACGGTGTTCAAGCGTGTCAAACGGGTGTATAGTCGTTGAGTTGCCTTGTGGCAACAAGAGCTTATTCTTCATTATGTTATTGGATTTATTCTTTCGATCTCATACCATATTTTAGTAGGTGAGTTACTGAACGTTGATATACTCAAGTAAGTTACTGATTAACATGGTTGACGATGATGAAACTTGACTTTTTTTTCAATTGTACACCAGTGAGGCAGAATAGTAGATATCAGAAAAACAGGTTTAGACCTTGTTGTACCTTTTTCCCTTCTCTTGCAGCTAGCCTACTTTGTATAGTTTTCCCTTTTCTGAAATGAAATCGACAGAGCCACTGCCTTGGCTCATAAAAAAAAGAAAAACTTCAGAAGTCGTAGAGATCGCTCTGTCCAGGTCACAAAGCATGAAAGTAAACGACTCCCCTATGGCCTCTATGGCTCTACATTTTAAAATACGGCAGCGCAAAATAAACAGGATGTCTAGCAGCCGGAAGTTTGCCCAACACAACGACTATGCCACAAAACCGTAGCTCAAGCTGCCTGGTTCACTTCGTTCCCATCATCATCTTCAGCATCATCTCTAATAATCACCCTCCGGGTTGACAGACCAGCCTCCTCTAATCCTCCGCTGCAGTGCGTGCCACGCACTTATTTCTACATGTGCGAACAGACTTGTTCCCCACAGGTATCGGTTTT
>NC_061513.1:328205115-328273626 GCF_022539505.1 Lolium rigidum | reverse complement strand
GCGGTAGACGTTCACTTGCCGCTTGCAAAAGCGCGTAGAAGATCTTGATCACGATCGGTTCCGGCGCCACGAACGGGCAGCACCTCCGTACTCGGTCACACGTTCGGTTGTTGATGAAGACGACGTCCACCTCCCCGTTCCGGCGGGCAGCGGAAGTAGTAGCTCCTCTTGAATCCGACGAGCACGATGGCGTGGTGTCGGTGGCGGTGAAGAAGTCCGGCGGAGCTTCGCTAGCTATGCGGGCAATATGGAGGAGAGGAGCTTGGCTAGGGTTTGGGAGGGGTGGCCGGCCACTCTATGGGGGGCGGCCAGCTTGTGGTCTTGGGGTGGCCGGCCCCCTCCCTTGGCCCCTCATTATATAGGTGGATCCCAACGTTGGCGTTGGAGAGATTGAGGAGGAGGACGAGCGCAGGAGCTTGCTTGGTTGCAATGGGAGTTTTTGGATAGGGATAGGATATGAGCGTGGCGCAGCGAAGGGGATTTCTGAGGAAGAAGAAGACTATTTATGCCAGGCCAGCGAAACTCCGCGCCGTTGGATGGTGGGAGAATGGATTTGATGCCCTACACGTGTTTCTAGGGGTAAAAACGTATTTTTACTACGAGGGAACTAGACAGGCGCTACAGCGCGCGTGCCAGAAAAAGCGGAGGACGTGTGTCCCCCACTTGCGTAACGTGTCAAAAACCGCAGACTTTCGGCCCCACAAGTCAGTGACAGGACAGAACTCGCGTTTTCCCAATACAGCGATCGTGGCTATCGTCAGTACTGACGTCATAGAAAAAGTTCGGCTGCATTGCTCAGAGGATTGGCGACAGCAGAGTATTATTGGGAATTTCGGGAGCTTTTGATCAAATACAAGTTTTTGCTCAAATGCTCAGGGGCTACTTTTATAAGGAGTTTGATAAGGAGATAATTCAAAAAGACAGAATAATTGAGCATACAGCCAAGTATAAATACTCGACTGTAGCCTCGGGGGCTACTCCCATCGGGAGCGCTGGTCGCGCACCCGATAAAGATGAAAGCAATGGAAGAAGTTGACAATATAGCGATAGCAGCATTAAAAAGGTGAGCCTACAACCAAGTACAAGCACTTGGCTATAGCCTCAGGGGCTACTCCCATCGGGAACGCTGTTCGTGTAACCGATGAAATTAAAAAGACATAGTGAGCATATTTCGAGTTATGGAATAACTCTTCATATACTCCCATCAGGAGGATAAAATAAACAAAATACAAGTCATTCGTTGACTCGAATAAATGTGCTATTCTAGCAGCCGAAAAAGGCACTCGACAATATATTCTCAGAGCGCCTCAGTCGCGATTTATTCTCTGAATGCCGCAGAACTTTGCGAATCTGACTGCGTTCTGCTACTTTTTCCGTATCAACAGATACGAAGAAAAATCCTAATGGACGCGTTAGGTACCCGATAAAACATAACTGGAATTTGACATCTGGTAAGACCTTAAGAGGCACATGTCGAATTACGCCAGTATCCCAAGATCATGTCCAGGGATGTGATCTTGAAGTAGGTTTTTGCGGGATTGTCACAAGAGCAGTTAACTGGTACCTGATCCGTCAGGTGAACCAGCCCCAACTACCATTATCCCTGTACAATATACGATTGTTTTATAAAAGTTATTTATTGACTCGAAGAAATTATATGATAATTGTAAAGATGGAGATTTTCCATGACTTTTCGATTCAAGCAAAATCTCGGGTGCTACTGACATAGGCATCCCCTATGGGCTTGCCGAAGATGGTACCCGGGGTTTACTGAAGGCCCACGACCCGAAGTTTATGAAGCCTGGAAGCCCAATGAAGAGATAGTCTAAAGATAGAGTTGTATTAGGAATAAGACTTGTAACTATTGCGGGACGAACTCAAAGAGTCTCCCGGTTTCTGTAACTTGTACATCACGAAACCTTCGGCTCCGCCTCCTATATAAGGGGGAGTCGAAGGAGAAAGAGAGGATCGATTTCATTGTCAACACAACCCTAGTTTTCTAGCAGTCGAGTACTTTTCCGGCTGAACCCTCGAGATCTACTTGCCCTTTACTTTCTACTAAAACCCTAGTCTACTATATGTAAGCATTGACAAGTCGATACCTTGTCACCCATACCCGCTCTACCTGATGGCTGCAATCTTTTTCCATTTGTATATCCATGGGTAAATTTTTATCTCATACCCGTATTTCTATTGAGTTTTTACCCGACAGGTACACGGGTAATGGGTACCATTGCCATCCTACCCACGTTCCCTGAAAAGAAAACCCTCCCACATCACAACCAATGCCTGCACACAGCAGCAGATCCCATCGTTGATGTTCCGCAACTCACCCCTACACCCAATCCCGACCTAGCCGTCTGATCCCAGCCGCCGCTACCGCTACCAGAGATGCTCTTTGCTGGCACTCTGTGCATCTACTACGGTCCTACCCACTCAACCGCCGCCACATCCACTTGATGCCCATGACGTTCCTGCCTCCACGCCTCTAGGACGTCTATGACGCTCTTCGCCAAGGACCCTAGCTGTCACCTTTCTCCCTTTTTGATACCGTTCCTGGCGTGCCCGTGTTCGATGCCACTCCTCCTAGAAAAAGTGCAAAATAACATGTATTTTTCTCTTGGAATGGTCGACATGTGTGTTGGTCTATTGATCTATTTCTATTCATGGAAAAATTTCTGTAGATCTTATACACTTGTACAGTATTGCTTTTGTTTTGTGTGCCTCGCGATTTCAGGCTGCTGGAGGGAACAGTTTAGGGGTCATTGTTAGGTGACCAATGAGAACAAGGAATACCAATTCCCCCAATCTCTTGATGGTTTGTGATGGCGTGTACAGCACACGTCCGTTGGGAACCCCAAGAGGAAGGTATGATGCGCACAGTAGCAAGTTTTCCCTCAGAAAGAAACCAAGGTTTATCGAACCAGGAGGAGCCAAGAAGCACGTTGAAGGTTGATGGCAGCGGGAGTAGTGCGGCGCAACACCAGAGATTCCGGCGCCAACGTGGAACCTGCACAACACAACCAAAGTACTTTGCCCCAACGAAACAGTGAGGTTGTCAATCTCACCGGCTTGCTGTAACAAAGGATTAGATGTATAGTGTGGATGATGATTGTTTGCAGAAAACAGTAGAACAAGTATTGCGTAGATTGTATTCGATGTAAAAGAATGGACCGGGGTCCACAGTTCACTAGAGGTGTCTCTCCCATAAGATAAATAGCATGTTGGGTGAATAAATTACAGTCGGGCAATTGACAAATAGAGAGGGCATGACCATGCACATACATGATATGATGAGTATTGTGAGATTTAATTGGGCATTACGACAAAGTACATAGACCGCTATCCGAGCATGCATCTATGCCTAAAAGTCCACCTTCGAGTTATCATCCGAACCCCTTCCAGATATTAAGTTGCAAACAACGGACAATTGCATTAAGTATGGTGCGTAATGTAATCAATAACTACATCCTCGGACATAGCATCAATGTTTTATCCCTAGTGGCAACAAGCACATCCACAACCTTAGAACTTTCCATCACTGTCCCAGATTTAATGGAGGCATGAACCCACTATCGAGCATAAATACTCCCTCTTGGAGTTAAGAGCAAAAACTTGGCCAGAGCCTCTACTAATAACGGAGAGCATGCAAGATCATAAGCAACACATAGGTAATAGATTGATAATCAACATAACATAGTATTCTCTATCCATCGGATCCCGACAAACACAACATATAGAATTACAGATGATCTTGATCATGTTAGGCAGCTCACAAGATCCGACAATGAAGCACATGAGGAGAAGACGACCATCTAGCTACTGCTATGGACCCATAGTCCAGGGGTGAACTACTCACTCATCACTCCGGAGGCGACCATGGCGGTGAAGAGTCCTCCGGAGATGATTCCCCTCTCCGGCAGGGTGCTGGAGGCGATCTCCTGAATCCCCCGAGATGGGATTGGCGGCGGCAGCGTCTCTGGAAGGTTTTCCGTATCGTGGCTCTCGGTACTGGGGGTTTCGCGACGGAGGCTTTAAGTAGGCGGAAGGGCAGCCTCGGAAGGGTCACGGGGGCCCCACACAGCAGGGCCGCGTGGGCCCCCCCTGGGCCGCGCCGCCCTAGTGTGGCGGCGCCCCGTGGCCCCACTTCGTCTTCTCTTCGGTCTTCTGGAAGCTTCATGGCAAAATAGGCCCCTGGGCGTTGATTTCGTCCAATTCCGGGAATATTTCCTTACTAGGATTTCTGAAACCAAAAACAGCAGAAAACAGCAACTGGCTCTTCGGCATCTCGTTAATAGGTTAGTGCCGGAAAATGTATAAATACGACATATAATGTATATAAAACATGTAGATATCATCAATAATGTGGCATGGAACATAAGAAATTATCGATACGTTGGAGACGTATCAGTTTGCTATCATCAAATTGTAAGTCTTGGTGTTCTAAGTGGTTTGTATGGAAATTTTTCAGGAATGCTTTAGTTAGCTGATCGTTCGCTCATATCTAAATGCTAATCTTCTGAACTGGAAACAAAATTGTAAGCGTGTGGTTGCTAAATGGTAACACTGGACCATCACTTGGAGCTATGTATCATACTTATATTTTTTAAATGCATGTTGTGATGAATATTATTTTCTCAGGTGCAATATTTTTGAAAGGCGAGGTCCTTGGCAAAAAAAAAAAAACGAACTTGGAGTCTGCTGAATCCGCTTGGCGTTAAGGTTTTCCTCATTGGTTGTACTCCCGTTACTCTTGGACATGTTATGATTTAAATTGAGTGGACCCGAGTAGTCAAAGGAGAAAACAGTTTCTGCACATTTAAAAACAGAAGGCGAAGTAAGTGTAATTGATATCTTTTTTAGAAAATGTGTATGGGCTCTGAAACGAAGTTCCAAATAACTATAGTTTGTTGGCATTGTGAGTGAGTTTGTTGATCCAATAACAGGGAATTTTGGAAGCTCATCCCCTGGAACTACAGTAGAGGGGGAGCGAAGACATTATTTTGTTTCCATCCCGAAATAACACTGAAGGCTTGAATGTTCATGGAAGCTGAATCTTGCTGAATAACAGAAAGTTGTTTGATCTTTGGCGGCTTGGTCTGATTAAATGAGAATATGTTAGTATTTACAGATGAATGATATGTATTGGTGTACTTTTTTTTTCTTCTTCTCAGATTTAGCATATGATTAAATGTCATGTTTTTACATGGTTACAATGCTTGCAAATTCCATCATGTGATCATGTATACATGAGTTTAGACAATGACGTCTATATGGTTGGTTCATGTTGAACATAGCATATAACCTTATAACCTTGCCTGATTTTGATGCATGCCTGAAACGAAAATTGTGTCTCTTTGATCAGGCTAGTATTTCTGTTGCTCCACTGGTAGGAAACTGCAGATCAGTGACGCATGTTATCCCATGCGTCACAGAAGTCACGCCACTAAATTTTATTTTTGTGGTGTATATCTACATGCGCCACAGAATTCTCATATTTATGTGGCGCATCCACACGATATGCGCTACTGAATTCTCAAAAATTCAAAAAAAAAAATCAAAAAATTAAAAAAATAAGGAAAATTAAAAATGAAATAATCTGAAAAAAAACAAATGTTTGAATTTTTTGTACATCTAGTAACACTGTGAACATATCTCAGATGATATTGAAATGATTACTTCCCACTAGGTCACCCATCTCAAATTCCTCCAACCCAAGCATGCTTAATTTCTGAGTTCTATTTAATTCAGCTACTCTTATGCTAGTAACGTTCATATTAATATTAATATCATATCAACCCTATTAATCCAATAATTTCAAAATGAATGTTTTTTACAAATCCAAAAAATTGAAAATTTCAAAAAAAAATGTATTTTTTAAAAATGAAATAAGTTTAAAAATTCAAAAAAAAAGTTGAGAAATTCTATATCTTTAGAAATTAAAAAATAGATTTTTCAAAAAAATCAAAAATCCTTAAAGTTCAAAAAATAGAAAAGAATCTTTAAAATTAAAATTCAAAAAAATCAAAAAATAAAAAGAATCTAGAGAATAAAAATATTCAAAAAAAACTAAAGTGCGCCACAGAAATACTCAATTCCGCGACGCATATTTTTTTATGCTCCATAGAATTCCAACAATCATGTGGAGCGTTTTTATGCGCCATAGAAATATTTTTATGAAGCACGCCTTTTTCAATACGCCACATAATACATTTCTATCTATAAGTCTTTTCCTATTTGTGCTCCATCCAATTCATATTACTTGACACTAGTATGGATGTACCTAGAACTAAAATATGTCTAGATGCATCTATATTAGTGGCAACTAATATGGATTACTCAATAATTTGTTGGAGGGTAGCATGCATGGTACATCGTCACTATTTGGAATAAGTGGCATATTGTTTCTTGACATTTTGTATTGGATTGTTGCCTCCTAGTCTATAAGGAATAACTCTATGTTTCTGGTCATATCGGTGCAATTTTTTCTATTTTCTTAAACACGGTGTAGTTTTCATTGGTTGCATCTTTCTAGCGAGTTGTATACCGTGGCATGGAATTCCTAATTCAATAATGGTTGTGAGTTGGTGCTTTGGCTACTATTTAACTCTCCTGAAGTGTGCATCCCTACTGCCACTTTGTTGTCGTGAATATACCCTAACCCAAAGAGTAGTTTTGTTGCTTTCAGATAGAGGTCATAACCATCTAAGTGCAGTTTTATTTAGTTCTTTAACAGAGATCAACATGGGTTTGTTACTATCAACCTTACTTGTTGGCATCCAGATAAGCACATGGTGACTATTGTATTGTAACGTCCAAGGACCCCCTATTAGATTTGTTTGTTAGTTTGTTTATGCATCATCATGCCTCATGCATCATATCACCCATGGTTTTTACAAGATAAAAATTATTTTGAAACCCTAATTATTTTGTTTTCTCCTCTCATATGGTTTTATAATAATCTCCCCTCATCTTTTCTTCTAACAAAACCTTAACCCTAAAACATATCTAACAACCAAAACTAATTTTAAATGTATTGGAAATAAAACTTTGTTTGTATTGGTCTGTTTTCAAAAGTGTTCAAAACAGCTTTTAAAATCAAAAGGAAAATAGACAGATTTTAAAATAAAAATAAATCCTAACCCCTCCCCCTCTCTGGCCCTTTTCCTCTCTTCTCTCCGCAGCAGCCCACACATCTCTTTCTGGCCACTTGGCCCGCAATCCTGGCAACCCACCTTGGCCCAAGGCCGCCGTACCGGTTCGAGCGGAGACGCTCCTCCTCGTTGTCGTCTTCCTCCGTCGACGAAGGCGTGAACCCTTCCCCCCGTCGCTGTCTCCCCAACCACCACACGCACATGATCTCCCCTCCTCTTAATCTCTCAGTGCCAAACCCTAGCCTTTCCCCTTGTTCCTCGCTCGCGCCGCCACCCCCTTTCCCCTCATCTCTGCTTTGTTTTTCCCCAACCACCGAGCTCCACCTCACAGCACCACCATGGCCCCATCGAATCCGGCCACCCCTCGCCATGCCGAAGCCATTAGGAGCTCCGCCTCCTTGTCCTGATCATCTTCGTGCAAGGAATCGCCGCAGGGCCCCCTCAATCGACGTCGTTTTCGTCGTTTCTTCTCCAGGTCCGGTGGAAAAACTCGCCGATTCCGGCCAACCTCGACGACCTCCGGCCGAACCGACCACGCCATCGCGCTCAGGGTAACGTTGCGCACCTCCTGGACATCCTCCGCATCTCTATCGCTTCCGTTTTGCTACTCCTCGTCGGTGACCAACGTCCTTCCCCGCAGATCCTCGCCGCCGGCAGTGCTCCGACGACCTCCTGCAAGCAGCGCCGCCACCTTCTGGTCGAGCTCGACGAGGCGGTTCGAACGGTACCACGCGCGCGTCCTGAGATGCTTTGCAACGCCCGCGCGCATGATGCCAGCCTGCGGTGGTCACCGCCTCTTCCTCGCCGCGCGCGGCATTCCCTCTATCGAACGCCTGGTGGGCGCGCAGGGATGCTTCGCCAGCGTGGCACCCTGGCCCCACCTGTCACCGACCTGGGCTCGCTGCCCCTCGGTGAGAAAACTTCCCCAGCCCTAGATCTGGTCAAACTTGCACCGAGGCCCCTGCACCTTTATGTATATCAACCCGCAGCCCCTCCCTCTGTTCTTTTAACGAAAACCCCCTGCATGCTTTGGAAACTAACCCGGGGTCCTTCCCCTGGTTAGATTTTATTTTCGAGTCCTTACCTAATAAAAATAAATCTATTTATCTATTTTAAAATACTAAAAACCCTAATCTGTTAATAACTTTTGTTTGGTAACTCCAAATTAAAAGTGTCATATACCAATTTTGATCAGAAAAATGTGCTGAACATGAATATGCCATCCATGCTTGCTTGCATCATGCATCATATAATTTCGTGCTAGTTTGCATTATCACCTAATATGGAACATATGGAATATGTGGGATATTATATATATGTTGTCCCGGTTCCATTTAACTTTGAAGTAGCGCACCCTGCCATGTTATGCCATGCTATCCAACCCTTAAGTTTGCCGGTAGAAATGCAACTCCAACCCTAATTTGTTTGTCCGGGGTTCCGATCCCGCTTATATTGGATAAGTTGCATTGCATCATCGTTGCCATGTCATGCATATCATCTTGATCATGCTGGATCTTCTTTATCCGTAGTAGTAAGACTTGCACCCGTTGTTTGCCCAGCATTTGCTTCTTCCCGGATAGGATCACGAAGTGGTGCGGTGAGATACGACAAGTTCTCCGGATGTTCCTCGGCAAGCTTTAACAGGCAAGCTTTTCCCCTATACTTCTGTCCCTGCAGAAGTCGCTCACCTATTTTATTTTGCCTTCTCCCTCATGCTATCCTTAAGTTGCATTCTTGTCACGTGTCCCTTCAACTTGTTACCTCAAGCAGCCCATATTGCCACCACCAACCACCTACCACCTACAGCTATTGTTTGGTTACCGGGTCTGCCTTGCGAGTCATAGTGCATGCTAGTGCTGTTTATATCTCGTTACCGTTGCTGCTACTGCTATCTTATCGGATTATCTGTTGGGGAATGACACATGGTTTATGGTTATATCTGTTGAGGATATCACGGTTACTTGTTAATAGTTGTTAGCGAAGACATCGGTGGGTCAGTTGCTCGTTTTATGACGGCTCACTTGTGTTTCCATGAAATCTAGGACCCCGAGTTCTTGTTATCTGTTCCGAGACTGAGCGTTCTAACCACACGTGGGTATGTTTCTGGGTCTCCCCTCGACCACTGCCGGAATCTACAGCTTTGTCTGGCCACAACTAGTTTGCAATGTTTTACCATTTGTTGTTTGCGTGCATGCCAGCCTGTTACTTATTTATTTTGGGGAAGCCCAGTGAGCCTTGTATCCCTTGTTTCTGGTATGCACGTATCGGTTTGCGGCCTGAGCGTTTATCGCATGCTAAAGCGGGTCATTCGCCCATGTGTGTGTTTTGACCCTCGGAAGCCGTGCACGCAATAGCTAGGTCCACTTCGGAGATTCGGCCGGACTTCGATACGGGTTCAACTTGGTTAGGTGGCTTCCTGGACATTGTTGTCGTGAAGGAGAGTGCGAGTCGTGATATCCTCCTGTCGCAAGTGGGTTGATCGTGTGTGTGGGTACATTTGGGCAACCCCTGCAGGGTGTACATCTTATCAATAAGCCGTGTCCGCGGTTATGGACGACTTGGAGCTGTATGACTCGACCATAGACAACTTACACCTGTTGCTTCAAATCATAATAACTTGCGTAGTAAGTTAGCACAACTTCAATAATAAATGGTTAAAACTTGTCAACCGTGTGAGTGCCCTTGTAAGTACTTCCTTGCGAGGGGGGAACGCATCGGCTGTGTCATGTTTGTAGAGTATAGAACTGTTAGTTTATGCGCCCTCTCACCTTCTCTGATAGACGACTGTTGTAGAGTGTCTCTATAGGTTTTTTAGTGCTTGCGCGCTGCCGCTTAACCCCACCATATTGCCTATGACGTTCCTCTTGCGACCTCTAAGTCCCCTGCATGCCTCAAGTACAAAGGACGACTGGTTGACGAATGCTTATACGTCTTGAAGTCTTGTTAAGTACGAACCCGTACTTATTGCTGCTTCTACGGGACATAATCGGGCAGGTATGAAGATATGTTCGATGAAGACGACGTTAGCAAGGTTACCCTTCCTGCTTGGCCTGGGCAGGGTTATGGACGCCACTGGTTATCTTCAGGACTCTTAGTCCAAATTTGTATCTTGTCCGTACTCGGATGTATTTGATCTTCTGTATGATTTGGATCTTTGTATGTACCTATTTGTATCTTGACTCGTTGGAGTCGTTGTTGTAATATATCTGTTTCTTGTGGGATCTATTGTAATCCTGTTGTAATGTTACCGCTCGTGATTGATTCCACCCGCATCGCGTGCATGCTTCGGCGTGTACGAGGCGCTTGGTGGTGCGTCTCCTAAAATCGATATCGTGCGGATTTCGGCGGATTCGCTGGGATCCTCATGGTACCGGTTTTGGGGCGTCACAAGTTGGTATCAGAGCATCAGGTTGTCGATACCCCACTAGTACAGCCTGTAGGATAACCTTGCCAACGGTCGTTGAGTTTAGAGTGTCAAAACCTATTTTCTAAAAATTCGTTGGATAGATCTGATTAGCTCTGAATTTTCTCCTTACCTCTATTCTTTCTCGTCTTACCTATGCGAGTTTTGGGTCTTGTCTCTTATGTGAGTTCTCGAGTCTTAGGTTTCTACGCGGGTTGGACGATCTTTGCCTTATCCTAATAGGTTCGATCTTCGGAGGATCCCGACGGAAGCGCATCATCGATAGCGGAACAACGACTTCTTGATGGTGGTGTCGACCGCTGTACATGGAGCAACAACTCTTGTTAGTGGTGTCGAGAAGATCGACACGTCGCCAGAAGATCCGATAGTTTAACCAACTCCCCCTTAGGTTAAGGTGGAACCTCGGGGTGAGGTTCCTTGTTAGTGGTGTCGATTGTAACGGCCCAGGGTAGGACCCCCTATTAGATTTGTTTGTTAGTTTGTTTATGCATCATCATGCCTCATGCATCATATCACCCATGGTTTTTACAAGATAAAAATTATTTTGAAACCCTAATTATTTTGTTTTCTCCTCTCATATGGTTTTATAATAATCTCCCCTCATCTTTTCTTTTAACAAAACCTTAACCCTAAAACATATCTAACAACCAAAACTAATTTTAAATGTATTCGAAATAAAACTTTGTTTGTATTGGTCTGTTTTCAAAAGTGGTTCAAAGCAGCTTTTAAAATCAAAAGGAAAAGAGACAGATTTTAAAATAAAAATAAATCCTGACCCCTCCCCCTCTCTGGCCCTTTTCCTCTCTTCTCTCCGCAGCAGCCCGCCCATCTCTTTCTGGCCACTTGGCCCGCAATCCTGGCAACCCACCTTGGCCCAAGGCCACCGTACCGATTCGAGCGAAGACGCTCCTCCTCGTTGTCGTATTCCTCCGTCACGATGAAGGCGTGAACCCTTCCCCCCGCTGCTCTCTCCCCAACCACCACGCGCACATGATCTCCCCTCCTCTTAATCTCTCAGTGCCAAACCCTAGCCTTTCCCCTTGTTCCTCCCTCGCGCCGCCACCCCCTTTCCCCTCATCTCTGCTTTATTTTTCCCCAACCACCGAGCTCCACCTCACAGCACCACCATGGATCCGTCGAATCCGGCCACCCCTCGCCATGCCGAAGCCATTAGGAGCTCTGCCTCCTTGTCCTGATCATCTTCGTGCAAGGAATCGTCGCAGGGCCCCCTCAATCGACGTCGTTTTCGCCGTTTCTTCTCCAGGTCCGGTGGAAAAACTCGTCGATTTCGGCCAACCTCGACGACCGTCGGCCGAACCGACCACGCCATCGCGCTCAGGGTAACGTTGCGCACCTCCTGGACATCCTCCGCATCTCTATCGCTTCCGTTTTGCTACTCCTCGTCGGTGACCGACGTCCTTCCCCGCAGATCCTCGCCGCCGGCAGTGCTCCGACGACCTCCTGCAAGCGGCACCGCCACCTTCTGGTCGAGCTCGACGAGGTGGTTCGAACGGTACCACGCGCGCGTCCTGAGATGCTCTGCAACGCCCGCGCGCATGATGCCATCCTGCGGTGGTCACCGCCTCTTCGTCGCCGCGCGCGACATTCCCTCTATCGAACGCCTGGTGGGCGCGCAGGGATGCTTCGCCAGCGTGGCGCCCTGGCCCCACCTGTCACCGACCTGGGCTCGCTGCCCCTCGGTGAGAAAACTTCCCCAGCCCTAGATCTGGTCAAACTTGCACCGAGGCCCCTGCACCTTTATGCATATCAACCCGCAGCCCCTCCCTCTGTTCTTTTAACGAAAACCCCCTACATGCTTTGAAAACTAACCCGGGGTCCCTCCCCTGGTTAGATTTTATTTTCGAGTCCTTACCTAATAAAAATAAATCTATTTATCTATTTTAAAATACTAAAAACCCTAATCTGTTAATAACTTTTGTTTGGTAACTCCAAATTAAAAGTGTCATATACCAATTTTGATCAGAAAAATGTGCTGAACATGAATATGCCATCCATGCTTGCTGTTGCATCATGCATCATATAATTTCGTGCTAGTTTGCATTATCACCTAATATGGAACATATGGAATATGTGGGATATTATATATATGTTGTCCCGGTTCCATTTAACTTTGAAGTAGCGCACCCTGTGTAATATCCCAGGTTTAGAGGCTATAAAATGAGAGAACACTAAAGTGTGCATTGCATTCATGCATAGAAAATCCGGGGAATTTTCACGCTTTCAAATAAAACCTTTCACAGTAACTGAAGTTTCACTTGACTTGCTAGAATTGAAGTAGATCATCAAGTCAAGCGCTATAAACTTCACTGTGATCTTTGCTAAAACCTCATTTTGGGTAGAGATGATTTGATCTATTGACTAGATCAAATAAAAGTAGATTTACAACAAACAACACCTAAAGTAAGGATCCACTACAAGATCTTATAAAGGATCTCAACATGATAATTCTAACAACAACACCTGAATAATTATTCAACTATAAATCAAAGAACACATTTAATCAAGACACTATTCTATACTTATCTTTTCCATGTCTTGTACTAAATAAGTAAATCTTACCATGATTCACATGGTATATCTTTTCAACTACAATACTTGAACCCAAGCCAAGGACATTCATATTCATTCTTTATCTACCTTGGACTATTCAATTTTGTTCATCTAGACTTATTTACATTAAACCCTAGAGAAAGGAGAGAATTATTCATATGCGTATACTATCCAAGAAGAGCTTAAGCCACATGTGTACATTCAAGTATATTGCCTTATACTTGATCTTGGAGAGAAGAAACATGATGCATTAATAAACCATTATGGGGTCAATACTTTGATCATTACAAATTGGGTGATGATCATAAACCCTAAGAATCTAAGTAAGTGTGTTGAGTGAAATAATAAAGAAGTTACCAGTGAGAAATAATTGATCATGTCTAATGCATGATCCTATCTTATAAATTGAGATGATAAGTTAAACCTATATATGTGATCAATAGATCTCATTCTTCTCATGAAATAATAAGTAAACCAGTAGTAGTAACCAAACCAATCCTCATGCCTTGTGTAGAGTAGTAGTAATATTGTATTTAAACCCTATCTACGCAAACACTTGAGACAAAACCTAGCATTGCCTTGATACAAGAATTCTAACTAAGTGAGGAGAAATAACTCTAGCCAATTAAATATACCTAGCTTATGATCATAGTTCAAACCTAGTTGTGTATCACTTGGGGTGATCACTACTAAACCCTAATCCATATTTGAATTCCAATCCAAGTATTACTTTGGATCATAAGTAGAACCCTGCCATGCCTCATGCCTATTTTATACTTCAATTAGTGAAGCATCATCAAATTCTCAAACCCTTCACATATAATCCAATCCACATAAAAATAATATGACTTAACTTGTGTATCATAGATCCCAAGTATAAACCAGGCTAGTTATACTTAAGCTTAAATGATAATTAAGTGAGTAGAATGAACCCAATATCTTAGTCTAATTTGCTATCCAAATACTTTGCCTAAGTGAACCAAATGAATAGCATTTTATAAAATAGAATCACCTTAGCAAGAGGATTAACCATGTTTGGCTTGCGAATTATTCTAAGTGATTCAAGCCAGAAGTTACTAAACAAGATTAATAAATATATAGTTCATTCAACCATATTCTCAAACCCTTAGAAAGAAACCTCCACATAAAATAATGATCTAATCCCATCCTCATTATCATTAAATTCTAGCCATAATTATAATTATGGGAACAAACCATATTGTTAAATACTAGCTCAACCTAATAATGTGTTCATTATGCACAAGTTATAAATGTTTAAACACCTAAATAGATTTGGTTCCTAAATTCAAAAGGAATTGAGATAAATATCTAAACCATTTTCATTTTAATTAAACCTCACAAAGTGTCACTCTAATCAAAAATTCAATATTTGTTTAAAACAACAAAACCATGCAGTAAGCATGAGTATCAAGTTAATTTGATACTCAAATATTTTAGAACCTGCAAAACAAAACAGAATTCAATTTGAATTCAAATCACAAAATTCAAATCAGTAAATAAAAACAGAAAAGAGAAAATAGAGAAAGAGAGGGAAGATTACCTGGTGGACCGTAGCAGCCCACGAAGCAGCCCACATCGAGGCCCAGCCCACCAACAAAGCCACCCAGTCCACCGTACCATGTCGGCGAGGAAGAAAAGAAGTTTCTTCTTGTTCCCCACAGACGACACGGCGACGGCGAGCTCGGGCACGTTCTCGTCGAGGATAAGGACGCCGCCGGACGCCAACGAGCCTCTCAGAACCTCGCCCAACCTTTTCTGCGTCCGAGCCTACCCAGGAGTATCAAGATTCGCGCCCAAGCTCACTTCACCATTGCCATTGCATCCCGGCGGTCGCCGTCGGTGAAGTGACGATTCCGACCTCGCCGTGGTCTATAAAACCACTCACAGAAACCCCGTGATGTCCTTGTTCTTCTCCGCCCCTTCATTTCCTCTCAGCCCATCTCTATCTCACTCAATCAACCAAACTCACCGGCAGTCCTTCTCCGGCTAGCCGTCGATTGAGGCCACCCCGGAGCTCACCGTTTGGTCGAGGAGATGCGCCTCGACGTCGCCGTTCTACTGGCAAAGCTACGCATCAAGGGGAGCTCGAAGCGACGCCAATTTTGGATTTTCCCATTGCAGCAGATCGCCAGGAATGGCGAAGTCCTCGCCGTCTCCGTCATCCATCGTCGTCGCCGACCACGCCATAGTACTTAGGGTGAGTTTGCGCATCTGTAGAGCCTACTCTTGCTTCCTAGCTTCATCTCTAGCTCGGGTTAGCCGTTTGGCCGGAGTAGCTCCGCCGCGGGCATGATTGCCGGCGAAGCTCCGGTGGTCCTTTGAGGAGGGCGACCACACCATCGTGTTCGTGATACGTCCAAAACGTATCTACTTTCCCGAACACTTTTGCTATTGTTTTGCCTCTAATTTGTGTACTTTGGATGCAACTAACACGGACTAACGCTGTTTTCAGCAGAACTGTTCTGGTGTCTCGTTTTTGTGCAGAAATCCAACTTTCAGGAAAAACCTCGGGATTTTGACGAAAGGCCCTATTTTCCCAGAATACTGACGGAGCCAGAAGGGCAAATCAAGTGGAGGCCCGAGGGCCCCACACCATAAGGCGGCGCGGCCTAGGGGGGCCCGCGCGGCCCTATGGTGTGGCCCCCTCGGCTGGCCTCCGACGCCCTCCTTCGGACTATTTATCGGCCTCGACCTAAAAACGCACGGGGAGAAGTCGAAGTCGCCAGAAACCCTCCAAAACGCCGCCACATCGCGAAACTCCGTCTTGGGAGCCAGAAGTCTCCGTTCTGGCACTCCGCCGGGACGGGGAATTGGAGGAGATCATCACCGCCAACGCCTCTCCATCAACCAGCCATGTTTCCCCCATCCATGTGTGAGTAATTCCCCCGCTGTAGGCCGAAGGGGATGGTAGGGATTGGATGAGATTGGTCATGTAATAGCATAAGATTGTTAGGGCATAGTGCCTAGTATCCGTAGATGTTACTTTTATGATATTGTTGCAACTTGTTATGCTTAATGCTTGTCACTAGGGCCCGAGTGCCATGATCTCAGATCTGAACATGTTATTATTTCATCATGATATTCATTGTTTATGGTCTTACCTCGCAAGTTGTATACACATGTCGCTGTCCGGAACCAATGGCCCCGAAGTGACAGAAATCGGGACAACCGGAGGGGATGGTAGTGACGTGAGGATCACATGTGTTCACGGAGTGTTAATGCTTTGCTCCGGTACTCTATTAAAAGGAGTACCTTAATATCCAGTTAGTTTCCCTAGAGGCCCGGCTGCCACCGGCTGGTAGGACAAAAGATGTTGTGCAAGTTTCTCATTGCGAGCACGTACGACTATAATTGGAACACATGCCTATTGATTGATTAGTACTTGGATACCGTTTTATTATTATCTGCAAATGCCCCGCTATGATTGTTACATGAGTTTCTCTCATCCATGCAACGCCCGTCATCCGTCCCCGTGCCTACAGTATTTTAATCCCGTTGTTTACTAAAATCACTACCGTTGTCTTTGTTACTCGTCGCTGTTATTTCACTACTGCTACTGCTATAAAACTGTTACTACCGATAAACTCTTGCGAGCAAGTCCGTTTCCAGTGTGCAGCTGAATTGACAACTCCGCTGTCAAGGCTTTCAAGTATTCTTTGTCTCCCTCGTGTCGAATCAATAAATTGGGTTTTACTTCCCTCGAAGACTCGTTGCGATCCCCTATACTTGTGGGTCATCAAGACTATTTTCTCGGCGCCGTTGCCGGGGAGCATAGCTTTATTTGGAAGTTCACTTGGATTGATATTGTTCGCTGCAAATTCTCCATCATGGGTAAACCTCGCGATACTAAGGTCGCCATATTACCATCCACTACAAGAAAAGGTACAACTCGAGTACCTCTCGCTGCTCTTGATTCACCATCTCGTGATTGATAAACTTGTTTCACCGCCACATGCTTCGCTTGTCGGTACTTCTGCTGAATCTGAAAACTCTCATAATATTGATAATATTTCTGCTGTGCTTGATGATAGTGGTTCATTGGGAACTTTTCTAGATGCTACAATTGCTAGGTCTAGACAAATTGAAAATACTCGAAACTCCCGATGTTACTACACCCGTTAATTCACCCGAACTTGAATACACTAGTGATGATCTTGATGAAGATTATGTGGAACTTGATGATGATTTTATTGAAAAATGCCATGCTACTACCGATGCAAGAAAAATTAAAAAGTTGCTTGCGGAACATACCGTTAGATATAAACTGTCTCCCGATCCTAAATTTGCCACATCTCCTATAAACATTAAGGATAAAGATTATGATTTTTCTCTTGATCTATCTCATATAGCTATTGTTGAGAAAACACCTTTTTGTGGTACCGAAAAACAAAGTGTTGTTGAACACATGACCGAGTTATCTACTTCGAGTAGCTTGTTTTCTGATGATGTTAAGAAGCGTACTTACTTTGTTGCTAAAATCTTTCCATTCTCATTAAAGGATGACGCTAAAACTTGGTATAATAGTTTGCCACCTAGTTCTATTAAAAGTCCAAAAGAATTGCTTAATGTTTTCTTCCGGAAATACTTTCTCGCTAGTGCTCAACATGCTGCTTGCGCGAGAGTTTATAATTTTGATCAAGGAGATGGAGAGAAATTGCCCGAGCCTTGGGCGAGATTTTGCTCTCTTATTAGAGCTCGCCCGACCATGATTTAGAAAAGCATGATTTACTTGATATATTTTATAGTGGACTAACCATTGAGTCTAGGGCATACCTGGATAGTTGTGCTGGTTGTGTTTTCAGGAAAAGAACTCCAGACGAAGCTGAAGAATTATTGGCTAAAATAGGCCGGAATTATGATGATTGGACTACGCCTGAACCAACTCCAACGCCAATAGTGAAGAAGAGGGGTTTAATTAAATTGAATGATGAAGATATGAGGGAAGCCAAGAAGTCTCTCAAGGAGAAAGGTATTAAATCTGAAGATGTGAAGAATCTACCTCCCATAGAAGATATATGTGAGATAATTCCCCTTCATCCATGATTGAGGTAAATTCCCTTCAGCCGCTTCACTAGGGAGGATATTCCGTATTCAAAACCTCTCGCGCAATGCTTAGATGAGTTTGATAATTATATTGTTAAGCAAGAAAATTTTAATATGAGAGTAGAGAATCATCTAATGGAAAATTCTCAAGCTATTAGTGAATTGCATGATATTGTGGAGAGAACCTCCAATGATGTTAAGATGCTTGTTAAACATTTTCATATGGTTCAAACTCAAATTGATCAACTCACTAAAGTGCAAAATGACTTGCTAGGAAATAATTCTAAAGAAAAACATGCTTATAAAGTAACAACTAGAGGTGGTGTCTCTACCCGAGATCCTCTATATCCCGAAGGGCATCCCAAAAGAGTTGAGCAAGATTCTCAACACATTGAAACTAGTGCTCCATCTAAGAAAAAGAAAAAGAAACATAAGAATGTTGTAGAATCCTCTCGAACCCGTTAATGATCCTAATAGTATTTCTATTTCGATGCTGAAACCGAAAGTGGTAATGACCATGATAAAGATAATGATAAGAATGATACTCCCGATAAAGAAGAGGTTGAAAAAGAACCTGAAAAGCATGCTAAAAATAAAAAGTATACTAAAGAAGATTTTATTGCTGAGAAACATGGTAATGAAAGAGAACCTTGGGTGCAAAAGCAAATGCCTTTTCCTGCTAAGAAACTAAAAACAAAGGAAGAAGAACACTATAATAAATTTTGTGATTGGATGAAACCTTTATTCTTGCTAATCCCTTTGATCGATGCTATTAAATTGCCTCCTTATTCAAAGTATATGAAAGATATTGTTACTAACAAAAGGAAAATCCCCAATGAGGAAATTTCCACTATGCTTGCTAATTACTCTTTCAATGGCAAAGTTCCAAAGAAGTTGGGCGACCTGGTATACCTACTATTCCTTGTTCTATTAAGAATAATTATGTTAAAACTGCACTATGTGACTTGGGAGCCGGTGTTAGTGTTATGCCTTTTTCTCTGTATAAGAGACTTTACTTAGATAAGTTGATACCTACTGATATATCTTTGCAAATGGCTGATAAATCTACTGCTATTCCTGTTGGTATATGTGAGGATGTTCCTGTTCAAGTTACTAATAACTGCTTGATATTAACTGATTTTGTTGTGTTGGAAATGCCCGAAGATGATAATATGTCTATTATTCTTGGGAGACCTTTTCTTAATACCGCGAGGGCTGTTATTGATTGCAATAAAGGAAAGGTTACTTTCAATGTTGATGATAAGGAACACACCGTCTATTTCCCCAAGAGGATTGAGAAAGCGTGCGGAGTTAATACTATTTCTAATGTGAGAACTATCAAAGTGGGAACTATTGATTGTCCTATAAATGAGCCTAAAGAAGAATATCAAACTCTTGTGATTGGATCCATATCAATACAATTCAAGGTAACATGATTGATTTGAGGTTTATTTCTTCATATGCTATGTAAAATTTATTTGGTGGCAATACTTGATCAACCTTGTTAACAAATACCTTTTATATGCATAGAGGAGGTAAACAACATCTCTTTCTTCCTCCACTTGCTTTAGTTGCTGTAGCATTTTTAATTTGCAAAGTTTCTTAGTTGATTTGAGATTTCAAAAAATTTCCGGCCAGTAATAATAAACTTAATACCCGGAAATGTGCATTTTTCAAAGTTTTCAAAAATTCGCGAAAATTACACCGTTGGTCCTATTTTTCGACGAGGCACCTGGGAGCACCAGAGGATGACCTGTGGGGCACCACAGGGTGCCACACCACAGGCCGGTGCGGCCAAGGAGGGGGGCGCGCCATCCTGTGGTGTGGGCCCCTCCTTGCCCCACTCCTTCATCTCTTTCTCCCAGCATCTTCTCTCTCCCGAAAAAACTTGAACCAACTTTCTCTCACTCGCGTTTTTGCTCAAGAGCTCAGGATTTTTCGATCTCTTTGCTCAGCCCAGATTTCTGTCTGAAATTTGGCACATTTGCTCTCCGGTATGTGACTCCTTCGATTATCCAAATAGAATTTTGTTTGGTTGAGTATATCTTGAATATTTTGCTGCTGTAGGTAACATGTTTAGTGAGCTTGCATGCTTGTTCTAAGTGGTAGAAACTAGTTTTGATGCATGATTAGTACTCTAGCAAGTTCCTATGGTAGTTTCCCTCAATTATATGTCACCAAATCAAGTTTTATATTGTTTGTTGAAAATTTCAGAAAATGAAGAAGTTCAAATTTGGAGAATTGTTCAAGAAAGGAACAACCAGCACCGGAGGCCTTCTAGGACTGCCACCCAAATTAGGCGATCGTACAATGAGGACATCATCGCGCCTAGCTTCGCGCCCGAAGAGGACAATGGGACTCCTAATGCCTCATCCTTCCCATGTTATGATTTTCTGACAAATGCAGGGATATTGGATGATTTCTTCACCCTTGTCAACAGGGCGGGCTTAGCCACCTACGTTGGAGATGAAAGGGAGCAATACTACATGCTCACCAAAAATTTTGTCGAGAGCTTCAAGTTCCAAAACACGCAATATGATCCGACAGTTTGCATTCAAGATCTATGGTACTCCTGTTACTATGGAATTGGAAGAATTTTGTCGTGCATTGGATATTGCCCTGTAGGTACAGCGAGGAGAATTGATGACAACCCCCGGGACTTGTTGGAGCTCTATCGAGGGATCACCAATGATGACTGTCGCACCATTCAGCGGGGCAAGATAAGGAACATTCAACTCCCCGCCATTAAATATTTTGCATATTACGTTGCTACTAGCACACTTGGTAGGGAGAACACTAGCAATATTTCTAGTTACCATCTTGCTTTCTTGAATATTGCACTTCACCGGACGGACATCTTATCATCTTGGTTCTCTTATTGCTCGCCGCCTGTCTACCAGGGGACCTATTTTTGGAGGAACTATTGCACTGCGCATTTTAACACATTTAGAGCTTCCTATTGATCCTAATGATGTGCCATTAACCCCTAGGAGGCTTGATATCATTGCTATGAAAAGCCATCATTTTGTTACCACCGAGTCCACTTTAGATAATATGGTCTATAGAATGTTGTTTGCTCGACGGGGATGAGAAAGAAATCCCTCTTCCCCAGCCAGGTTTGTTCGGTATTGACAGGCAACCATGGTCGCGCACTAAGGAGGAGGTGGATGAACATATGAAGATACAATATTTCCACCAGCAGCATGACTCCGAGGACGCCGAGCCCTCCTACGACTACACCGTCACGTATCCGGGTGCTTCTTCTAGCACATACCCGGAATTTGATCCATCTTCGTCGTACCACGGAGATACTACCTCATGGCCTCGATGGGATTGAACTCCACTTAGGCCAAAAGCCTAAGCTTGGGGGGAGGTATACCGGCATAACTCATTCTTTGCATATCATGGTTGCTGGATACTTGTATATACTTGTTTAGTTTGTTTGAGTGGTTTTCTAATGAGAGGAAGATGATATTTGGGGAAGTGCTGCCTGAAAACAGATTCTGGACTGTTACTAGAAAAATTCTTGCGCACAGCCAGAGCGTTATTTTGAGCTGCCAATTTTTGTGCAGGTTCCCCAGGTTGTTATCTAACTTTCATTAGTTGAACACTTTTCGAGCTGAGCAACGTAAGATTTTTGTAAAAATCGATTTCTGCATCTTGCTGTCAGGTTTTGGCAGATTTCTGCCATCTCGCTTTTCTCGTGTTTCTTTTAGTTTGCTATTTCTTGCTTTCACTTTGTTTCTTTCCTAAAACACAAAAAGACCAAAAATATTTCTGTTGTTTCTCTTCACCATTTGTTTATCTTGGTTTCTTGCATTTGTTTCGCTTTATTTGCTATTGCTAGTTTGCTATAAGAAAACCCAAAAAGATTTTGCTTTGTTTGCTTGTTTCCTTTTGTTCTTGTTCTCAAATTCGAAAACACCAAAAATATTTTTGCTGTTCTTCTTTGGTTTGTAAAGTTCATTATGAGTTCAATGGTCTTCGGTGGCTGGAGCGTGGTTTTCATTTCATATTATCCAAGCTACACAAGTGAAAAGGCAATAATGATGATCTACGACAATCTGATTGTGGTGAGAGGCTGGTATGAACTCTATTTGTTTTCATTTTTGTACATATACTCATCCATGTGAGCATGCTTAGTTGGTTCATGTGAGGTATATGTTATTTAAGAAAGTTTAGTAGTTCATGATCTCTCATGTTAGCTCCAATCTATTAATATGAGTAGCATGTCATGGATGTTTGCTTGCATTGTTTTATTCATAAGTAAGTATGGCATTGTGGTATCCTCCTCTGAATAATTCATTTATATCGACTTGGCACATGCTCACGCATGCATATGACTGAACAAAAGTCAATTAAGCCTCAATGATTTACATTGCTTCGAGTTCTTGTATCACTTTTATGCCTCGGTTAATTTATTTTGCCGCAAGCATGATTATGACGATGCATCGCTCTCTTGATTTGTCGCTCCCTAGTCTTTTGCTAGCCTTCACTTGTACTGAGCGGGAACGGTGCTCGTGCCTCCAAACACATGAAAACCAAGTTATTCCAGAGTGTCCACCATAAATACCTGTGCATGGCATTTCAAACCATTCCAAGTAAATTCTCATGCGCTACCTTTAAAACCTTCAAAATGCTTCTTAATTTGTGTTAATGTTTCATAGCTCATGATGAAGTATGTGGTGTTTAGCTTTCAACCTTGTCATTTACTTTTGACGGACTCTCATATGGACTAGTGGCACATCCGCTTATCCAATAATTTTGCAAAAAGAGCTGGCAATGGGATTCCCGATCCCGAATTAATTAACTTAAATAGACACTCCTCCATGGTTTGTGATTGTTGGACGGCACCCGAAGGATTCGGTTAGCCATGGCTTGTGTAAGCAAAGGTTGGGGGAGTGTCATCATCATAATAAAACTAAACTAAAAAGGCACTCCTTCATGGTATGTGATTGTTGGCAGTGCACCCGAGGATTCGGTTAGCCATGGTTTGTGTAAGAAAGGTTGGAAGGAGTGCCACATAAAAATGCAAATAATTCATGGGAGCCGCTCTTGAAAGTCCGGTTGGCGAGGTAGTTGGTGTACCCATTACCATTCGTTGACAACAACAAACACCTCTCAAAATAATTTTACTCCTGCCTTACAAATGAAAAGCTCTAGCGCATGTTAATCCCTGTTTCCCTCTGTGAAGGGTCAATCTTTTACTTTTATGTTGTGTCTCCATTCTTTCTTTGAGCACTTTCTTGAGAGCACAACTTTCATTCTTAGTATAATATGCTTGTCTCAAAATATGATTGATTGTGGTATAACTTTGATGCTTTTATCTTTGACAATCACTACTTCTAGTCTTTCTATGAACTCTAGAGGTGCCCGGGCATTTATGTTTTGCCGATCAAATACAGGCAAGCGAGATACCACTTTATCATACTCTCTTATGAACATTGCAATCCTGCTTATATACATAATTCATGATGCTTATTATTAATTGTTGGTACCTCTTCATGATTGACATAGCTGTTGGATGATCTTATTTGCATGTATCTTATTATGAACTGCTTAAGTATTAGCCATATCATGAGAATATATACATCATATGAACAAATGTGTTCATGAAAGTTCTTTTATCGCTCAGTTGTTAACTGAATTGCTTGAGGACAAGCAATAAGCTAAGCTTGGGGGGAGTTGATACGTCCAAAACGTATCTACTTTCCCGAACACTTTTGCTATTAGTTTTGCCTCTAATTTGTGTATTTTGGATACAACTAACACGGACTAACGCTGTTTTCAGCAGAATCGTTCCGGTGTCTCGTTTTTGTGCGAAATCCAACTTTCGGGAAAAACCTCGGGATTTTGACGAAAGGCCCTATTTTCCCAGAATGCGACGGAGCCAGAAGGGCAAATCAAGTGGAGGCCCGAGGGCCCCACACCATAAGGCGGCGCGGCCTAGGGGGGCCCGCGCGGCCCTATGGTGTGGCCCCCTCGGCTGGCCTCCGACACCCTCCTTCGGACTATTTATCGGCCTCGACCTAAAAACGCACGTGGAGAAGTCGAAGTCGCCAGAAACCCTCCAGAACGCCGCCACATCGCGAAACTCCGTCTCGGGAGCCAGAAGTCTCCGTTCTGGCACTCCGCCGGGACGGGGAATTGGAGGAGATCATCACCGCCATCACCGCCAACGCCTCTCCATCAACCAGCCATGTTTCCCCCATCCATGTGTGAGTAATTCCCCCGCTGTAGGCCGAAGGGGATGGTAGGGATCGGATGAGATTGGTCATGTAATAGCATAAGATTGTTAGGGCATAGTGCCTAGTATCCGTAGATGTTACTTTTATGATATTGTTGCAACTTGTTATGCTTAATGCTTGTCACTAGGGCCCGAGTGCCATGATCTCAGATCCGAAGATGTTATTATTTCATCATGATATTCATTGTTTATGGTCTTACCTGCAAGTTGTATACACATGTCACTGTCCGGAACCAATGGCCCCGAAGTGACAGAAATCGGGACAACCGGAGGGGATGGTAGTTACGTGAGGATCACATGTGTTCACGGAGTGTTAATGCTTTGCTCCGGTACTCTATTAAAAGGAGTACCTTAATATCCAGTAGTTTCCCTAGAGGCCCGGGTGCCACCGGCTGGTAGGACAAAACATGTTGTGCAAGTTTCTCATTGCGAGCACGTACGACTATAATTGGAACACATGCCTATTGATTGATTAGTACTTGGATACCGTTTTATTATTATCTCCAAATGCCCTGCTATGATTGTTACATGAGTTTCTCTCATCCATGCAACGCCCGTCATCCGTCCCCGTGCCTACGATATTTTAATCCTGCTGTTTACTAAAATCACTACTGCTGTCTTTGTGACTCTGCTCGTTGTTATTTCACTCACTGCTACTTGCTATAAAGCTGCTACTACCGATAAACTCTTGCGAGCAAGTCTGTTTCCAGGTGCAGCTGAATTGACAACTCCGCTGTCAAGGCTTTCAAGTATTCTTTGTCTCCCCTCGTGTCGAATCAATAAATTGGGTTTTACTTCCATCGAAGACTGTTGCGATCCCCTATACTTGTGGGTCATCAGTTCGTTATGT
Organism: Lolium rigidum; assembly: GCF_022539505.1. Classification (NCBI taxonomy): domain Eukaryota; kingdom Viridiplantae; phylum Streptophyta; class Magnoliopsida; order Poales; family Poaceae; genus Lolium; species Lolium rigidum. The sequence goes on along the minus strand of NC_061513.1, from coordinate 328,248,316 downwards.
TCCAGGGAGTCGAAAACCGTCAGTAGTTTGTCTCGGGAGGCACTAAAACGGTGGCGCCGTCCTCAGCAGACCGCCAGCGGTTAAACGCCGGTGAGGTCAAACCCGCGGTCAAGGTTGACCAGTCCTTGCCGCGTGGCTGCTGAGGTGGACACAGACCCCACCTGTCTGTCTCTCAGACTAGAAACTTACCGGTATGTTTAGTAATTATCGTTTGAATTAAAAACCAGTAAATAGTAGAAACTTTGCAAAATCATATAAAATTCATATCAACTCAGAAAATTATGAATAATATATAAAAATGCTCACAAAAATAAACTCTATTCAAATAAAATATAAAACAAAAATGTGTGTCAAAATAAAAATTCACTTATTTTTAACTTTATTAATTGTGCCTTTCCATTTGTTTAAAATCCAATTTGAATTCAATAAATTAGTTAAGTATCAAAATTAAATAATAGCTATTCAGGAAGTAAATAAAATGTTAAGATTAATTTTCTTAATCATTTTTATTAACTTAAATATTAGTGGTAATTCATAAACCCTAATTTAAAATTGCTATTTTCTATTTTCTTTAAATGATAATAAATCAAGAAAATACTAAAGGCTAATATTATTTTGGTAATTCCAAAACTTGTTTACTTAAACAACTTTAGTTAACAAGTTAATTATTCTAAAACCTAATAACAATTGTTAAACCCTAGTTTTTAATTAAACCTAAATAGGAGTTACCCTAATTATTAATTCTTGTGAAAATAATTAAATGCTAAAACCATTATTAATTTGTTTCAAAGTAATTAGTTCCCACATCTCTATTGTCAATTATCATTTTAAGAGTTGTACCATAATTTAGAAACCCTAATTGTAACATAAACATGAATCTTGATCTCATTATTTCATGTGATCACCCTAAATTAGTGCAACCCTAAAACCCTAGGGGTTTAGCCCATGTGATCATATCCACTTCACCTTTACATGTAGAACCTTAATAAACAACCAATAAGTACATAATCATGATCCACTAAAATAAAACTAGGTACAATTCACATGAGGCCATCATTTCATGTCTTTATATTTGGTTAACACCTATCTGATCCTCTAGTGCCACCTAGATGCAAACCCTAGCTTGTTAATATATTAGCACCAATGATTATCATACTTAGTATCACACCATTAGAATCAACCTCAACCATCAAACCCTAGTAGAACCATAATGATGAACCCTAGTACCAACCATGTGTAGCAATTCACAACACATGCTCCTATTCCACTAAACCTTACTTAGGAAAGGATAAGCCACTTAGCTTAGAAACCAATAGAGATTATTTAGTAAAGCAAATATGAAGCCATAGTAAACCTAATAGCAAACCTATGGAATCATCTTAATAACCATCCTTTGATATGAGGTATATGGGAAACCATGGTAATAGCCCTACCAATACTTGCTACATATAAACCCATTCCACTTAAAGAACCCAACTAATTTTTATTAGAAAACTAAATGAACCCATTAGTAAACCCTAGAAGCCCATAGCACCTACGTATAGTAGTTCATATTCTTATTTAAAATGTTCTTCAAAAGTTATTCTTTTGAAGTACAAAGGTCAATCAAACCTTAGAAGCCCTAATCCTTCTTTGAAATACTCATTCTTTTCTCTTAATCAACATGTTCTTCAAAAGTTATTCTTTTGAATTATAATACAAGTAATCGTCAACCATGTCGTGTAGAACTTAAAATTGACAACTGCTCTTTACATATTGTTCACTATAAATCCTTTATGTGTGTGCTTGTTATGCTGTCTTATATCACTTGATTATGATGCTAATATAACCAAACCCTAATAAGAACCTTGTTTGAGAGCCATTCTAAAAGTGCAACAAACCCTAAACAAATCTTTACAACTCATACATCCTAAATTATCGAGGTTAGGTTACGCTCGGGACGATGGCATCTTATACTATGCATTATAGCATCTTTGTCAGTTCTTTAAACATTGTCCTTACCGAACGATGATGGTATTTCAGCATTTGGAGTTATCACGTATCGAAGCTTTTGTCTGCATAGTCTTGCAGTCAAGAAAGACAAGTTCATCGCTTGCTCATGTCATTTGATTATTTTTATCAAATTATATGCAAAGCACTATACTTATCACTCTTGCATTGAAAAGCAAATATTATTTTACAATTATGAATATGACTATGTGGTGGGCAATGGAACCATGGTATGTGTTGATTGATGGAGGTTCCATTGCACGAGTACTATTCATCTAGGATTAAGTACCAATGTCGTCCAGTGATTCTAGCGTTGTACATATCGCGTTAACCATAAGATCTATAATGGCTCTGGGGAAGTCAGCTGTATCTTTTCCCTCTCGCATGCCAACGGACTAGTAATAAGGGTTGCCTGGATCGGTCTATCTTTGGTAAAGGTGGGGACATGTGGTCCATCACGGTCTACCATTAGATACAGGGGAGGGCAAACTTATTACTGGTCTATGAAGGATTGTAAGGGTTGTCCGGATCGGTCTATCTATGGTGTATAGGACAGGGCACATAAGTTGTTCGGATCGGTCTACCTTAATGGTATAGGGGGGAACAAGTGCCTGGGTCGGTCTACCCATAGATAAAGGGGAGGACAGACTTACAAAAGGGTGGGTCTGCGGGATCGGGGAGAAGACAGTGATTGGCTTGGATCTTACACCTGACCTCACACCAAGGAAGTGTGGACGAGCATGCTACTCGGTTGGCAACAAGGATAAGTTCTCTTATGGGAAAAGTAACGCACCTCTGCAGAGTGTATTAAATTGTGGCAGTCACTCCCTGTTCCAGGAAGGGAACTATGAACGCGGTAGGAAAGGAACTCCATGAAGTTCGGTTCAACCTGTGAAGACTGACGAGCATAGTTTTCAGAATAAAATAAACCTTTTGAAGAATTGTTTATGAAAACTTGCATTGGCCTATGACTTTCTGGTCTATGGCTGTAGCTAGTGCATGATACACCTATTTCCTAATATGAACTTGCTGAGTACGCTCGTACTCATTCCCTCCCATTTGAACCCCTTTCTTAGATCAAAGTCACCGAAGGAGAAACTACCGTGGAACTCGAAGACAAAGGAGTCAACTGCAACAAGATGAAGAATTCAGTCAAAGAAGTCAATGAAGTCAACTTCTGCATCAGCTATAATGGAAACCTAGACTAGTAATAAAAGGGAAACTTTTCCTAATCCTAGCACCTACGTAGCTAGATTTCTATAGCAAGCCAAGTAGCTCTTAAACTTGAGTTAGCAATAAGTTAGACTACGAGTCGTTCTTCTGGAGCTGTATTTGAAGTTTTACCTCACTGTAAAGTAGGAGGCTGTGTTGATCTTTTGTAAACAGTTCGTGCATCCTTCTATAGACATACCTTGGACTCGCATATGTTTCTGTTGTACCACTCTGAGGGATGTAATATGAGTGGAACGGTGTTTCACTTGTGTTATGTCAACGACTTGTGTACTACACCATGCAGTGGTACGCTGGGTCACCACACCCTGCCATGTTATTCCATGCTATCCAACCCTTAATTTTGCCGGTAGAAATGCAACTCCAACCCTAATTTGTTTGTCTGGGGTTCCGATCCCGCTTATATTAGATAAGTTGCATTGCATCATTGTTGCCATGTCATGCATATCATCTTGATCATGCTGGATCTTCTTTATCCGTAGTAGTAAGACTTGCACCCGTTGTTTGCCCAGCATTTGCTTCTTCCCGGATAGGATCACGAAGTGGTGCGGTGAGATACGACAAGTTCTCCGGATGTTCCTCGGCAAGCTTTAACAGGCAAGCATTTCCCCTATACTTATGCCCCTGCAGAAGTCGCTCACCTATTTTATTTTGCCTTCTCCCTCATGCTATCCTTAAGTTGCGTTCTTGTCACGAGTCCCTTCCACTTGTTACCTCAAGCAGCCCATATTGCCACCACCAACCACCAACCACCTACAGCTATTGTTTGGTTACCGGGTCTGCCTTGCGAGTCGTAGTGCATGCTGGTGATGTTTATATCTCGTTACCATTACTGCTACTGCTATCTTATCGGGTTATCTGTTGGGGAACATGACACATGGTTTATGGTTATATCTGTTGAGGATATCACGGTTACTTGTTAATAGTTGTTAGCGGAGACATCAGTGGGTCAATTGCTCGTTTTATGACGGCTCACTTGTGTTTCCATGAAATCTAGGACCCCGAGTTCTTGTTATCTGTTCCGAGACTGAGCGCTCTAACCACACGTGGGTATGTTTCTGGGTCTCCCCTCGACCACTGCTGGAATCTAGAGCTTTGTCCAGTGGCCACAACTAGTTTGCAATGTTTTACCATTTGTTGTTTGCGTGCATGCCGACTGTTACTTATTTATTTTGGGGAAGCCCAGTGAGCCTTGTATCCCTTGTTTCTGGTATGCACGTATAGGTTTGCGGCCTGAGGGTTTATCGCATGCTGAAGCGGGTCATTCGCCCCTGTGTGTTTTGACCCTCGGAAGCCGTGCACGCAATAGCTAGGTCCGCTTCGGAGATTCGGCCGGACTTCGACACAGGTTCAACTTGGTTAGGTGGCTTCCTGGACATTGTTGTCGTGAAGGAGAGTACGAGTCGTGATATCCACCTGTCGCAAGTAGGTGGATCGTGCGTGTGGGTACATTTGGGCAACCCCTGCAGGGTGTACATCTTATCGATAAGCCGTGTCCGCGGTTATGGACGACTTGGAGCTGTATGACTCGACCATAGACAACTTACACATGTTGCTTCAAATCATAATAACTTGCGTAGTAAGTTAGCACAACTTCAATAATAAATGGTTAAAACTTGTCAACCGTGTGAGTGCCCTTGTAAGTACTTCTTTGCGAGGGGGGAACGCATCGGCTGTGTTATGTTTGCAGAGTATAGAACTGTTAGTTTATGCGCTCTCTCACCTTCTCTGATAGACGACTGTTGTAGAGTGTCTCTATAGGTTTTTTAGTGCTTGCGCGCTGCCGCTTAACCCCACCATATGGCCTATGACGTTCCTCTTGCGTCCTCTAAGTCCTCTGCGTGCCTCAAGTACAAAGGATGACTGGTTGACGAATGCTTATACGTCTTGAAGTCTTTTTAAGTACGAACCCGTACTTATTGCTGCTTCTACGGGACATAACCGGGCAGGTATGAAGATATGTTCGATGAAGACGACGTTAGCAAGGTTACCCTTCCGGCTTGGCTCAGGCGGGGTTATGGACGCCACTTGGTTATCTTCGGGACTCTTAGTCCAAATTTGTATCTTGTCCGTACTCGGATGTATTTGATCTTCCGTATGATTTGGATCTTTGTATGTACCTATTTGTATCTTGACTCGTTGGAGTCGTTGTTGTAATATATCTGTTTCTTGTGGGATCTATTGTAATCCTGTTGTAATGTTACCGCTCGTGATTGATTCCACCCGCATCGCGTGCATGCTTCGGCGTGTACGAGGCGCTTGGTGGTGCGTGATGTCTACGGGAGCTTCTATTCTTGTAGACAGTGTTGGGCCTCCAAGAGCAGAGGTTTGTAGAACAGTAGCAAGTTTCCCTTAAGTGGATCACCCAAGGTTTATCGAACTCAGGGAGGAAGAGGTCAAAGATATCCCTCTCATGCAACCACTGCAACCACAAAGCAAGAAGTCTCTTGTGTCCCCAACACACCTAATAGGTGCACTAGTTCGGCGAAGAGATAGTGAAATACAGGTGGTATGAATGAATATGAGCGAGTAGTAACGGCGCCTGAGAAAATAGCTTGCTGGCGTGTAGTTGATGGTGGTAATATGGTAGCGATAGTAACGCGATAGAAACAAGTAAACAAGTAGCGATAGCGATATTTAGGAACAAGGCCTAGGGATTAGACTTTCACTAGTGGACACTCTCAACTTTGATCACATAACGAGAATAGATAGATGCATACTCTACACTCTTTTGTTGGATGATGAACACCATTGCGTAGGATTACACGAACCCTCAATGCCGGAGTTAACAAGCTCCACAATTCAATGTTCATATTTAAATAACCTTAGAGTGCATGAAAGATCAACACGACTAAACCAAGTACTAACACAGACATGCACACTTGTCACCTTCACACTATGTAGGAGGAATAGATCACATCAATACCATCATAGCAATAGTTAACTTCATAATCTACAAGAGATCACAATCATAGCCTACGCCAAGTACTAACACGGATGCACACACTTGTCACCATTACACCGTGCGGGAGGAATAAAACTACTTTAATAACATCACTAGAGTAGCACACAGATAAATTGTGATACAAAACACATGGCAATCATAAATAGATATAAATAAGCACTTCACTACGCCATTCATAACGGTGAATAAGTATTCGTGAAATATAGCCTAAGAGACCCACACGGTGCACACATCTGTCACCTTTACACACGTGGGACAAGGAGTCTCCGGAGATCACATAAGTAAAATTCACTTGACTAGCATAACGACATCTAGATTACAAGCATCATCATATGAATCTCAATCATGTAAGGCAGCTCATGAGATTATTGTATTGAAGCACATAGGAGAGAGATTAACCACATAACTACCGGTACAGCCCCGAGCCTCGATGGAGAACTACTCCCTCCTCATGGGAGACGGCAGCGTTGATGGAGATGGCGGTGGTGTCGATGGAGGAGCCTTCCGGGGGCACTTCCCCGCCCGGCGGCGTGCCGGAACGGAGACTCTGTCCCCCGGATCTTGGCTTCGCGATGGCGGCGGCTCCGGAAGGTTTCTCGTACCGTGGCTTTTTCGTATCGAGGTTTTAGGTCTGGGACCTTTATATAGGCGAAGAGGCGGCGTCAGAAGGTCGAAGGGGCGACGACACCATAGGGGGGCGCGGCCAGGGCCCAGGCCGCGCCACCCTGTCGTCTGGGGCCCACATGGCCCCCCTCTGGCGGCTCTCGGGTGTTCTGGATGCTTCCGGTGAAAATAGGAACCTGGGCGTTGATTTCGTCCAATTCCGAGAATATTTCTTTACTAGGATTTCCGAAACCAAAAACAGCGAGAAAACGAGAGCGGCCCTTCGGCATCTCGTCAATAGGTTAGTTCCGGAAAACGCATAAATATGACATATAATGTGTATAAAACATGTAGATATCATCAATAATGTGGCATGGAACATAAGAAATTATCGATACGTCGGAGACGTATCGGCATCCCCAAGCTTAGTTCCTCGCTCGTCCAGAGCATGTAAACGATAAACAAAGATAATTTACTGGAGTGACATGCCATCATAAACTTGATCATATTGTAAACATATGTAATGAATGCAGCGATCAAAACAATGGTAATGACACGAGTAAACAAGCTGAATCATAAAGCAATGACTTTTCATGAATAGCACTTTCAAGACGAGGCATCAATAAGTCTTGCATAAGAGTTAACTCATAAAGCAATAATTTAAAGTAAAGACATTGAAGCAACACAATGGAAGATTAAGTTTCAGCGGTTGCTTTCAACTTGTAACATGTATATCTCATGGATAATTGTCAATGCAAAGCAATATAACAAGTGCAATAAGCAAGTATGTAAGAATCAATGCACAGTTCACACAAGTGTTTGCTTCTTAAGGTGGAGAGAAATAGGTGAACTGACTCAACATAAAAGTAAAAGAAAGGTCCTTCAAAGAGGAAAGCATCGATTGCTATATTTGTGCTAGAGCTTTGGTTTTGAAAACATAAAGAGAGCATAAAAATAAAATTTTGAGAGGTGTTTGTTGTTGTCAACGAATGGTAGTGGGCACTCTAACTACCTCATCAACCGGACTTTCAAGAGCGGCTCCCATGAAGGACGTTATCTCTACCGACAAGGCGAGATCATCCCTCTTCTCTTTTGTTTACACATGTACTTTAGTTTAGTTTTTCTTTATTTATGGATGACACTCCTCCCAACCTTTTGCTTACACAAGCCATGGCTAACCGAATCCTCGGGTGCCTTCCAACAATCACATACCATGAAGCAGGTGTCTATTTGCAAAATTAAGTTGCTTACCGATGAATCGAGCAAAACATGTGAAGAGAATTATTAATGCAAGTTAATTAATCGGAGCTGGGAACCCCATTGCCGACTCTTTTTGCAAAATTATTGGATAAGCGGATAAAGCCACTAGTCCATTGTGAAAGTCACGTCGAAGTAAATGACAAGATCGAAAGATAAAACACCACATACTTCCTCATGAGCTATAAAACATTGACACAAATCAGAGGTGATAAATTTTGAATTATTTAAAGGTAGCACTCAAGCAATTTACTTTGGAATGGCGGAGAAATACCATGTAGTAGGTAGGTATGGTGGACACAAATGGCATAGTGGTTGGCTCAAGGATTTTGGATGCATGAGAAGTATTCCCTCTCGATACAAGGCTTAGGCTAGCAAGGTTATTTGAAACAAACACAAGGATGAACCGGTGCAGCAAAACTCACATAAAAGACATATTGAAAACATTATAAGACTCTACACCGTCTTCCTTGTTGTTCAAAACTCAATACTAGAAATTATCTAGACCTTAGAGAGACCAATTATGCAAACCAAATTTTAGCAAGCTCTATGTATTTCTTCATTAATGGGTGCAAAGTATATGATGCAAGAGCTTAAACATGAGCACAACAATTGCCAAGTATCAAATTATCCAAGACATTTTAGAATTACTACATGTAGCATTTCCCGATTCCAACCATATAAAAATGAACGAAGTAGTTTTAACCTTCGCCATGAACACTAAAAGATAAAGCGAAGAACACATGTGTTCATACGAACCAGCGGAGCGTGTCTCTCTCCCACACAAGCATTTATTCAAACAAAAACAAAAACAAAAGCATACAGACGCTCCAAGTAAAGTACATAAGATGTGACCGAATAAAAATATAGTTTCAAGAGAAGGAACCTGATAAGTTGTCGATGAAGAAGGGGATGCCTTGGGCATCCCCAAGCTTAGATGCTTGAGTCTTCTTGAAATATGCAGGGATGAACCACCGGGGCATCCCCAAGCTTAGACTTTTCACTCTCCTTGATCATAGTATATCATCCTCCTCTCTTGACCCTTGAAAACTTCCTCCACACCAAACTCGAAACAAACTCATTAGAGGGTTAGTGCATAATTAAAAATTCACATGTTCAGAGGTGACACAATCATTCTTAACACTTCGGACATTGCTCAAAGCTACTTGGAAGGTAATGGAACAAAGAAATCCACCCAACACAGCGAAAGAAGCAATGCGAAATAAAAGGCAGAATCTGTCAAAATAGAACAGATCCGTAAAGACGAATTTTAAAAGGGCACCAGACTTGCTCAAATGAAAATGCTCAAATTGAATGAAAGTTGCGTACATATCCGAGGATCACTCACGTAAATTGGCATAATTTTCTGAGTTACCTATAGAGAATTAGGCCCAGATTCGTGACAGCAAGAAATCTGTTTCTGCGCAGTAATCCAAATCTAGTATGAACCTTACTATCAAAGACTTTACTTGGCACAACAATGCAACAAAACTAAGATAAGGAGAGGTTGCTACAGTAGTAACAACTTCCAAGACTCAAATATAAAATAGAGGTACTGTAGCAAAATAAACACATGGGTTATCTCCCAAGAAGTTCTTTCTTTATAGCCATTAAGATGGGCTCAGCAGTTTTAATGATGCACTCGCAAGAAATAGTATTCGAAGCAAAAGAGAGCATCAAGAGGCAAATTCAAAACACATTTAAGTCTAACATGCTTCCTATGTATAGGAATATTGTAAATAAACAAGTTCATGAAGAGCAAAGTAACAAGCATAGGAAGATAAAACAAGTGTAGCTTCAAAAATTTCAGCACATAGAGAGGCATTTTAGTAACATGAAAATTTCTACAACCATATTTTCCTCTCTCATAATAACTTTCAGTAGCATCATGAGCAAACTCAACAATATAACTATCACATAAAGCATTCTTATCATGAGTCTCATGCATAAAATTATTACTCTCCACATAAGCATAATCAGTTTTATTAGTTGTAGTGGGAGCAAATTCAACAAAGTAGCTATCATTATTATTCTCATCAAGTGTAGGAGGCATAGTATAATCACAACAAAATTTACTCTCCATAGTAGGTGGCACCAAAAGACCACTATCATTATAATCATCATAATAGGAGGCAAAGTATCATCAAAGAAAATTTTCTCCTCAATGCTTGGGGGACTAAAAAGATCATGAAAACCAGCTTCCCCAAGCTTAGAACTTTCTATATCATTATCAACAATGGTGTTCAAAGCGTTCATACTAATATTACTACCAGCATGCAAATAAGATTTCATAAGTTTTTTAATTTTCGCATCAAAAAATCCATGTTTTAAATCAGGAAATAGAATAAGAAGCTCATTCTTGTTCATTATGCCAAACTAGTGTAAACAAGAAACAAAAAGATGCAATTACAGGATCTAATGGAAATAGCTTCGAGCACACACACAACGGCGCCAAAAAAGTACTTTACCTGGGACCGGAGTATGAGAGCCTTTTACCTTTCCTCCCCGGCAACGGCGCCAGAAAATAGCTTGATGTCTACGGGAGCTTCTATTCTTGTAGACAGTGTTGGGCCTCCAAGAGCGAGAGGTTTGTAGAACAGCAGCAAGTTTCCCTTAAGTGGATCACCCAAGGTTTATCGAACTCGGGGAGGAAGAGGTCAAAGATATCCCTCTCATGCAACCCTGCAACCACAAAGCAAGAAGTCTCTTGTGTCCCCAACACACCTAATAGGTGCACTAGTTCGGCGAAGAGATAGTGAAATACAGGTGGTATGAATGAATATGAGCGAGTAGTAACGGCGCCGAGAAAATAGCTTGCTGGCGTGTAGTTGATGGTGGTAATATGGTAGCAGTAGTAACGCAGATAAAACGATAAACAAGCGGCGATAGCGATATTTAGGAACAAGGCCTAGGGATTAGACTTTCACTAGTGGACACTCTCAACTTTGATCACATAACGAGAATAGATAGATGCATACTCTACACTCTTTTGTTGGATGATGAACACCATTGCGTAGGATTACACGAACCCTCAATGCCGGAGTTAACAAGCTCCACAATTCAATGTTCATATTTAAATAACCTTAGAGTGCATGAAAGATCAACACGACTAAAACAAGTACTAACACAGCATGCACACTGTCACCTTCACACTATGTAGGAGGAATAGATCACATCAATACCATCATAGCAATATTTAACTTCATAATCTACAAGAGATCACAATCATAGCCTACGCCAAGTACTAACACGGATGCACACACTGTCACCATTACACCGTGCAGGAGGAATAAAACTACTTTAATAACATCACTAGAGTAGCACACAGATAAATTGTGATACAAAACACATTGCAATCATAAAGAGATATAAATAAGCACTTCACTACGCCATTCATAACAGTGAATAAGTATTCTGTGAAATATAGCCTAAGAGACCCACACGGTGCACACACTTGTCACCTTTACACACGTGGGACAAGGAGTCTCACGGAGATCACATAAGTAAAATTCACTTGACTAGCATAACGACATCTAGATTACAAGCATCATCATATGAATCTCAATCATGTAAGGCAGCTCATGAGATTATTGTATTGAAGCACATAGGAGAGAGATTAACCACATAGCTACCGGTGCAGCCCCGAGCCTCGATGGAGAACTACTCCCTCCTCTTGGGAGACAGCAGCGTTGATGGAGATGGCGGTGGTGTCGATGGAGGAGCCTTCCGAGGGCACTTCCCCGCCCCGGCGGCGTGCCGAAACAGAGACTCCTGTCCCCCAGATCTTGGCTTCGCGATGGCGGCGGCTCTGGAAGGTTTCTCGTACCGTGGCTTTTTCGTATCGAAGTTTTATGTCTGGGACCTTTATATAGGCGAAGAGGCGGCGTCAGAAGGTCGAAGGGGCGACGACACCATAGGGGGGCGCGGCCCAGGCCCTGGCCGCGCCACCCTGTCGTCTGTGGCCCACAGGGCCCTCCTCTGGCGGCTCTCGGGTGTTCTGGATGCTTCCGGGCAAAATAGGAACCCGGGCGTTGATTTCGTCCAATTCCGAGAATATTTCTTTACTAGGATTTCCGAAACCAAAAACAGCGAGAAAACGAGGAACTGGCCCTTCGGCATCTCGTCAATAGGTTAGTTCCGGAAAACGCATAAATATGACATATAATGTGTATAAAACATGTAGATATCATCAATAATGTGGCATGGAACATAAGAAATTATCGATACGTCGGAGACGTATCAGTGCGTCTCCTAAAATCGATATCGTGCGGATTTCGGCGGATTCGCTGGGATCCTCATGGTACCGGTTTTAGGGCGTCACATGGATGCTTGGTTCTCCTACTGAACTTTAATCAACATTCTGATTCATGATATGGAAGACATAGGTAAAGGGAAGAGTCTAAGAAATGGCAGTGACCAAGTTTATGATGCATGGATCTAACAAATAATGAAGGGAAAAAATAAGAAGAACGAAATAAAAGGTGTTTTGCTTCATGGGCGTAAACCTCAACTCCTCTACGATCTCAATGACGACCCCTATTGTGTCAAGCACCATTATGTTGTCAATGGTTGCATGGTTGCTACATCAAAGCTCGTGAAATTAGTTAACAGGTTACCGTCCATGTATCATTGGAAAAAATATGATTCTTTTTTAGTGGATTGAGAGAAGTCCCCCTTTGTTTGGGCTTAAATTTTTGATTCTTAGTTCTAGCTATTGTAGAATTAGAATCTGAAACAAACAGCTCCCATAATACTCAGATTGTGTAGAATTGATTCTAGAAATATACACATAGAGAACCATAATCCCAGAATCAGCAAAATAGGTGATTCCCGAGCTTTTTTGTTTGGGCCGAATTGTTTTTTCAGCACAGTCTCGTTTTACCTCTGTCTCCTCACGATCTTTTCCCCTCACGCCCCACACGTAGCCGCCTGGAGCTGACCCGAGGACTTCCGCCGCCGCCTACCGCTCCGCCGGCCGCGGCCAGCTCCCGCTCCTCCGGTCGCCGCCGGATCCCGCTCCTCCGGCCGCCTCACCTGCTCCTCCGGCCAACGCCTAACGGCTCTGATCCGCACCTCCAGCCGCCGTCGACTCGTTTCACTCCATCACGCCCGGCTGCAGCCCCAATTCCCTGCAGCACGTCCCTGTGAAGGTTAGAAAATGTGTTCTTGGTGGTTGGTGGATCAATTCAAGTGTAGCTAGCATCTAATTAACATAAAGGCCTGGCACGTGCATGCAATGTTACAGGAAAGATAGATATACACATACAATCCAAAGTACTACGGCGTACCGTACGCCAGCCGGCCGGCCGGCCACACGTATATACGCGCGTATTGTCTACTAGATTGATCCATTTTGATGTATGCTCATGACTAATACGTAGCTTCCTGTACATGGTACCTAATACATGGTTCACGTTGCAGATCGATCGATCACGCTAGCTCCGTCTGAATTGTATCATATAGAATTGTATCATATAGATGGTTGTATCGTATAATGGTTGCATGTACATGCTGTTAGAAAATGCTCTCTGTTAGAATTGCTCTCTGTTAGATTTTTTCACATATGAATAGTACTGCTGTGTTGTTCACTGCTAGTTTATGTTTGTGTAAATTTAATTTAATCGTATACACACATATAGATAGTAAAAGAGAAAGCAATTTGGGATGCGGAAGCTACTGCTATGTATGATGACATTCTATTTGTTGTTCCGTTTAGTTTGTGGCTATGTACGGTGACATTTTATATGATGTTATGTTTAATTTATGTCTATGTATCATGACATTTTATTTGTGTTTACATTGTGTTTTAGATGAGCACAAGTCATAGCGAGAGCGATGAGGATGGAGTTAATTCTGAAATTGTTGAAGCTGCGGTAAAAAGGAAAAGGAGGGAGTACTACATGCGAGCTGCACATGTTACCGTGATGTATGGTGAGAAGTTCTTAACCAAAAGGAATAGGAGAATTCCTATCATGACCGGTCAACAATGGGTTACTGAAAATTTGAATACAAACAAAGATTGCTATGCCATGTTTAGGATGTACAGACCGTGTCATTGAGCGTGCATTTGGTGTGTTAAAGATGAAGTGACGTATTTTATCAGGGACAACCACTTGAGAGATAAAGAGTTTGATAGATGTGATCGTGATGAGTACTAAATGCCGGGGGATCTACTACCTCCACCTACTGGCCGAGTATCTAACATTGTTCATGGTGATGATGCTCTCATGAAAGTAACCAGGGAGAGAATAGCTGATGGATTATTGGCAGCTACAGATGGAGTTTAGTTTTACGCACTACTTTCGCGTGATGGTTGATGTATGTTTAGGATGATGGTTGGTAATTGAACGTGCATTTTGGATGATGGTTTTAATTTCTTAAATATTTGTATACATATTTGTCATTTCGATAAAATCCCGACAGAAGCAATAACTAAAATACGCACAAATGAAGACAACATATATTTTACATTAATTACGGTCTGTAAAGCTATCCAAATAGCAAAGTAAACAAACACACAGATTCTGATTCTCAGATCCCACAGCAGGGTAAACAAACAGACTGCTTCTGATTCCAAAAATCAAGAATCACAGCTGATTTTCAGGAATCAGGATTGACAGCAGAATCTCAGAATCCAAAGCCCAAACAAAGGGGACCTAGAGTACAAATTTTGACAGCGTAAAAAAGTTTGTTTTTATAATAACTATATAACTTAAATTAAAATCTTATTGTTATGATATACATCTTTTATGTCAGTCCTCTTTTATGTCTGTTCACATGTGTTCTTAATTTTCATGGACTAGATCAAAATTTAACCATTCAAGTTGTATGTACATACGAATGGGTTTAACAAGTCATGGCGTTGTTAATCCAACCCAAGAATTTTGTTCATTTCATGGAAATTCTGTTTATAGATATACTCACCACAAGAGAGTTTTGATTTTTATAAAGATATACATAGCATTTTCAGAAATATGTAAATAGACATTCCCAGTTTGCTAGAGAGAGTCTGATTACGAAATGTGCTGAATTGTTATTTAGACCATCTACTTCTCAATATGAAAATTTTCCTTGTGATGATTGTGAGATCTGAATGTGATGCATATTTAGAAATGTCTTGATGTTACCATTTTGTGTTAAACTACCTGCTCAATTGCATGTTGTACTGAATTCTATGAAATTTTGAATATGTAGAAACATGTCATCAAAATGAATAGGGGAATTCGTTGAAACCAAATTCTTCTTCATGTTCAGATAATTTGGCGAATCTTGCATTCAGGTTTGCATCCCGTACCTTGCTATTAGGTTGCATGTATAAGACTGAATTTTGCATGTATCAGGTTTGCATGTATAAGACCAAGCCTTGCTATCAGGTTGTGGGAAACACATCCAAGTTGTGCATTACTTTGGTGTATTTCCATATAATTCAACATTTACGTGCATGTAAAAAAATACATTCAGATTGTTCATTATTTTTGGTGGATTTTCATGGCTTAACATCTGAAATATATATTCGATATCTTTTACGGATGGTGACTTATATCAATCTTGCATTATGTAAGTTCTTGCTAGAGCTAGCTAAGAACTAAGTTCTTTTTTGCCCTTAGTTGCAGCATCTAGTGAATCTTCTTACTTAGACTTCGCTCTCCACATGTTTACAATCAATGCAGGGGAAATTTGCCAATAAAATATATCTTAAATTTTGATTTTCCTCAACCAACAAGAGGATAACAATAGTAATAATGCATTACAGTTGATGATATTTTTCTCCTAAGATTACACATGCATTGCACGTGCACCATTACTAGTGTGCTAAACTAGCACATCATCCTTGCACGATCTAGTGTGGTGGGGGAGGCTGGGACGACGTTCCTAGACAATGACTCGGTTCCTATGTTTCCACAGGTTCCAACATCATAGGACGACAAATGTAGAGTTCATTTCCAACGACAACCCCGACAATGGAGCATAGGCCTGCATGCTCCTAACGCCAGCATCCACATGGAACTGATAGGATATTGTTAACAAGCTTGCTTGTGGACTGGCTTCTGACGCAACAACCACCCGAAGAATTTGAGAAATTTTGGTTAGAGAATTTTTTTAGTTATCATGGGAGTACTAGTGACATGGTTGGCATCATCTCTATGATAGGACTTGATGCCCATATGAATGCTTATCAACAATATGATATCATTTGCTATCACTTGTTGCTTGATATTGAGTGGGTTATATATCCATGCCATCATGTTTAGAGAGAGATCAAGTGAAGCCATGAACCCGGACCATTTTAAACCATAAGAAACACCTATAAACTTGCTTTACTTGCACTTTTATATTTAACAATTAATTATTTTGAAAATACAAAAATAATTTTTCACTTTACTTGCTTATTTTCATTACTTACACACCTTTTTGCCTGACAAACATCCTGGTGGAGTTGGGGACAAAAAATGTTGCATTTAACTGATAGGTTACTTTAAGAAGAAGATAGAAGGGAGAACTAAACATTTCCCTCGAGAGTTCGAGATAAACCCTCGAGCCACCCTTGTGGGTAAAATCACATTTGTTCACTTCGAGTCCCAACATATTGGCATACATATGTAGTGTTGTTGCCATCAGTAGTGCAAGCCATAATGGGATACAAAACCAGTATTCACATGAAAGTACACGAGAAGAATAACATGTTGAGGGATAGGATGCAGAGGGAACATCTAAATATAAAGAATAACATGCTAGATTTAGGAGCGATGGTATGTATTGGCATGCTTGGATTAGTATTAATTGTGATCTATAACATGTAATTGATAGATATGTAAGAATTTGAGTTATCTTTTCTAGTTGGTACTTATGTATGGAAGACTTGAATCGGACAATAGGTTTCTAGAATATTTGAGCTAAAAGCCCTCTGTTGTTGAATGCTAATACATGACGAACGCCGCTCGTTCATTCCCACCCAAAGCATATTATCTTCCACATGACATGCATACCATACAAAAGTGAGAGCTAATGGTCACAATAAAAATGAAAAGCATCATCACACTACCTATTACACACTATGGATGGATACATATAATTTGAAACATAAACTATGCTCTCTCAGGGATATTTTGCTTAAGATTAAAATAAAAAATGCGTATATCCATAACACCTTTCCTTTGGAAAAAGGTGTAACATTTTGATACGGACCCTGGTCTTGCTCATGTGTGCCTCTTGGGACAAAACATGACACAAAACATTCCTAATTGGGTATCTTTGCCTCTAACTAATAATCCACAAATGGTCACCTAGCCTAATGTTTGGTGTTTAATCATATTATAAGCTTCATTTTTATGAACTTGGCTGAAAAGATCTTCACAAATATTTTTTTGGTTCTTTCATGTGGCTCAATGATGCTAAAGCGATACAACCATAGTACATATAAGTCTTGGAGAAAAACAAGTAAACAACTTACCCAATAGGTAAAAAGAGCTTTTGTTTCCTCTCATGCAGATAGAGGTAGGAAAAAGAGAGATTTTCGTTCATTTGTGGATCACTTGGATAAACACCACAACGCGGATATATAATGGAGGTATCAACCATTGAAGGAATGGAATCATGTCCAAAAAAAGGCCGAAGTAGGTGTTTGGCAAGTAGCTGCAAGTTTGCAGTTTCAAAAAAAAATGCAAGGTGTATCAGTGGAAAGAAGTAGTAGATACTAACCATAATTGCCGATGCTATCTCTTACCTATCGAAGAACATTCTTATTGATGCTCCATTGACCTTCATAGATGAAAAAATTCACATGATAATCATAACTCAAGTAAATAAAAGGAGTACTACAATAAAAGTAGCTAATGAAAGCTGCATGAAATCCAAAATGTCCGCAAATATGATTTGAATGACAACTTGTAGACTCATGGACGTTAAACATGTGCTCTACCTTTGTAAACATAGGTAAATGCTCTACCTTTGGAGTTGCCGAATTACTTTGTAAAACAGGTTGCAAGAAATAAAGAGTAACAAGTTGACGATTGCACATTATCTTATTCTTAATGTGCCAAGTAATGCTTAACAATAACCAATCCCCTATAAGAAATATTTTAATTAGTGTACATAATTCAAATTTAAACAGCGAGTAACATAGATACCTTACATAATCATATTTATTTCAGAAACTTATTTCCATGTGATATGTGAGCATTTCCTCCACCCTTATTTCTTGTGATAGTTCAGTCAAATCTAAAAGAATCAGTCGTGACGAAAAGGGATGCTTCCAACATCACTTGGTTTCTCGACCGTCCGATCTCTTTTAAGAAGTTGATCCTAGACGTTATTTTACTGGTTGGTGGTCGAAACCCTAGCCGTGCATCCCTTGCGCCCAGCCGCCACACCCTCCTCTACCCCCTTTATCTCTCTCCCCACCGCCGCGCCGCAACCCACTTTCATCCGTGATCCCCTTCGTCCCCCACCTCCATTCCCCCACCAAGATCCGCGGTCTCCATCCGCGTGCTCTCCTCCCTCATCCTCTTCCCGTCGGCGGGTCTCGTGTGGTGCTCTCTTCTGGGACCCAATAGCCATCTCCTTCGCCCCACCGAGCGCCACCACCGGTCATCGTTGCACATGGCAGCACAAGGAGGACCACGTCAACTAGGAGTCCGAGGCCGCAACCCCATCCCCACCTCCGCCAGATGCCACCATGCAAGCCCCTGTAAGTTCGCAATTTAGAAAAAAAGTGCAAGTATCATCTATGTAGACATAAACTTTTGTAGCTTCGCACCAATTTCCCATAAACGCAGGAGAAAGTAGTGCACTAATCATACATGTTGCACACCACTTGTTATCTTTGTCGTGATATTCTTGCAGCTATATTAGTATTAACCAACACACAAGGGGATAAGGAAATCTATTTCAGGAACAACCAACGCACAATACAGGCAATCTAATCTATAAATTATGAAACATTCAAAAATCACAGTGTTCAATGGCTTGTACCCGTAGTGAACAAATCAGGGATAGATGCAATGCACGTAACTCATATTCCAAATCCACTAAGAGATTCATGGACACTAAACTTTGCCAAACTGCCACTTTTGTTGTGAGATCAATTCCGAGCATACATGTTTTGTCATCATCATAAATTTACTTGCATAGTATCTAAAGCAAAATTTATCTTCTCTGCACAATTACAAATATATGTTTGACATCGTAAACCTGTTACTTTAGCCATCAATTATGTAGGCACTAGGAAGGTCTACAAATTTATCTACTAGGTGCAAAACTTGCCAAAAATGTAGTACCGACTGCCAACGAGTTTCTGGCCTTACCAGAACCTATTTTTGAAGCTCATACTGCATCCTGGCAGCCCCTATCGCTTGTCACTGCCATGCACGATGCATAGGAACATTGACCCTGCAGTGGACATGTGGTGGTGGGAGGCCAAGGGTAGGTCTGAAGTGAGAAAGAGGTTGGTGTGTGGGGGTAGGGGGTAAGGGGAGTGGGACGAGAAATCAACGCCTGATCCTAATGGTGAAGCATGGTGTATGGGAGATTGGGATTGGATGAGAGGAAACCATCGGGAGGCGGTGACATTGTTTGTTAGTCCAAATAGTGTGGACATTTTATTTTGAACCTATTTTTGAAGCGGGTAAGGGGAGTTTCTGGCCTTACTAGACCCTAATTTTGAAGCTCCTGCAGCCCTGGCAGCCCCTGTCGTTGTCATGCACGATGCATGGGAACATTGACCCCGTAGTGGACATGGGATGGTGGGGGGCCAGCGACAGGTCTGAAGTGAGGAAGAGGTTGGTGTGTGTGGGGTAGGGGTAAGGCCGTAAGGGGAGTGGGATGGGAAATCAACGCCCGATCTTAATGGCGGAGCATGGTGTCTGGGAGATTGGAACTTGATTAGAGGAAACTATTGAGAGACATCGATATTGTTTGTTAATCCAAATAGTGTTGAAATTTTGTTTTGAACATACCCCCAAGCAAATATAAGTAACTTTAAATATAAGAAGAAAAAATTTGAAGACCTCGGAGATTTGTTGTATCATTTAAACTTTATTTTGCAATCGTTAGAGTCAGCTCATGTATCTCTATCATGTATTATTTGTTACTATGAATATATGTCGTATTGATTGTAAAAAAAAAGATAATTGTTAGAATTTATTCTAAATTTTTTTGGGGGTCGTATGTCTCTGCCTCTCTGGTGTGTGGGGCGTTCAGTACAGCATCGATCACGGCAAACCGCCGGCGGAGCAGCGATCGACAACCGCAAGGGGAAGAGAGGCGACGCCTTTCCGAAACTTTTAATTTTGAGGGCCACGCTCCCCACCTCATCTAATCCGAGCCGTCCGATCACCATCCGACGGTGCGAAAAACCCGGTGACGCGACCGGCCCGGCCTTTATACAGGGACGGATTCGGAAATTTCCCCGTTCCCCAATGTCCCCTCCTTCTTCCTCCTCCTGCCTCCCCCCTCCCCTCCGGTTCCTCCAATTCCTCCCAAAATTCTCCTTCATCGTCCACCAATCCGCCGCAATCCGCCATCCCGACGACGACGGGACGCTCTGGGAAGCCCCTGAGGCCACTCAACTCGCGTGGATCGGCCTCCTCTGTCTCTGGTAACAAACCCTAGTTTTTTTTCACCTGGGCGGATTGTCCCAGGACACCGTTTCTTGATCCTCGTTTCGCTGTGGCACTGAGCAGCCGAGAAAAAAAATCACTCCTTTATTCCCATTCCGTTTGTTACCGATCTGTTTGGCCTGTTTATCTGATCCAGCCGTGCAATTTTCGGGTAGGTTCCTGTCCTCCGGCGCCCAAGATCGATCTGGGACTCGTTGCCCAGGTGGAGGAGCAGCTTATTTCCAACGAGAACAGAATTGGGGGTTCAGCTGAACCCCCATGCCCCAGTTCAAGTCCGCCCCTGCACCAGAGCCAGTGCTGCTGGTTTTAGATGATGGAGACGAGACAGTGTCTGAGGGATCCGGGTCAGGCCCAAGCACGCCGGATGCTCGTGGAAAGGAGGCCTCTTCCTCGAGCACGTCTGCTACGCCGAGGAAGAGGAAGCATGGCAGCTTGAGCTGCGGCGGCATGGGAGCTGATGATCCAGAGGCAGCAGGATCCGATTCCAGTGACACCACATGGAGCGTGGATAGCGTGCATGACCGCCATCGGTTTTCGTTGTCGAGAAGAAGGAACGTCAGGTCGGAGCCTTCGGTTACTTCTGGTACGCTGCTCGGGCGGCCTCGTGGTGTCTTGAGGTTGAGGACGCTTCCCCAGAACGACAGTATCGAGAATGAGGCTGGAGGCCGCAAGGTTCTTCAGTCCAATGGAATTTCTAAGGCTGCCCATTTCGTGAGGAGGAAGAAGAAGAGGAAACCCCGGGTGCTTAAGGAGAACAGGGTTGGTGGTGATGACCCTGTCTGTCGCTTGAATACTGAGCATGATCATCAGGATGGCGTAACAAGGTCTTGGTCTGAGAACGGTCTCTTGGTTGAAAAGCTGTCTCGTCTTTCAGGTGAACCATCTGATCCTGTTCATGTTGACAAGGAAGGCTCTGCGCATCTGCAAGGGGACGGTGGTCTCTCAGTTGGAAAGCAGTCTCGTCTTTCAGGTGAACCATCCAATCCTCTTCATGCTGACAAGGAAAGCTCGGGGCATGTGCAACAGGACGATGATGCTACCTTGGAAGAAAATGCTGCTATGATGCTCTGTTCTCTATCAGATAATAGACATGCTCACCCATCGAGGAAGAAATCACCGGATAAATCATCAAAGGAACCTTCTTTTCAGCATCGTAATCGCTTCAAGGATCCATACAACACAGTCGAGGATGTAGCTGGGCCTTCAAGGATGTTACGGAGGCGTGGAGGTAAAGCGCCATTCAGCAAGCGTCGTCCACGTCGTCATTTTTATGAAGTCAATCCCCGTGATCAGGATCCATATAAGATCATAAAAGAGCGGATTAGGGTGTTTTGGCCCCTTGATGAGACTTGGTATTTCGGCCTGGTCAAGGAATATGACCC
Organism: Lolium rigidum; assembly: GCF_022539505.1. NCBI lineage: Eukaryota > Viridiplantae > Streptophyta > Magnoliopsida > Poales > Poaceae > Lolium > Lolium rigidum. Next base: position 328,226,273 of record NC_061513.1, on the reverse strand, counting down.
TGTGAAAGGCTTGCATTTTGTCAAGTATGATGATAAGGACGAAGAATGGATCAATCTTCAAAACGAGAGAATCAAGCTCCTTCTTTTGCCAGCCGAAGGTCGCAAGAGATCTAATCATAAACCAGATAAGGTGAGCTATGAGGAGGACAAGAGGGAAGACATGGATGGAAACAGTCCAGGAAGCTCTGATTCGGAGCCCACCGTCTCATGGTCAGCTAGATCAAACCAAGCAAGACCTGCTACATCCAGTAACATTGTCAAGCCAGATCACGGCCAATCAAATATTGTTCCTGTGCTATCAAACTCTTTTGATGCCAATCAGGAAAAGTTGCAGTCTGATGATGCTATACCTGGTAGTAGTTTATTTGCAAATGGGGATGAAGAAGTTCATGATGATGGGAATAGATCTGGGGATAGGAGATTTCATGTTGTTTATTCTAGGAAGCGAGTTTGCAGGGGAAGGAATTGTTTTGTCAACAATTCAGAACATGATTTAAATCCTGAAAGCAGATCAAGTTCTGCAGCGGTTATTGCTTCAGTTATTAGTAGGGAGGCTGATACTGAAACTGGTGCTGTGAAACATGTCATGTTGGTATTAAGCCTGCCCCTGAAATCTGTTTACAAGTTAGTTTCTGAAGCCTGCAGTATTTGGATTTTCAGTTCTCTCTTTCACCCTCAGCATGGTTCGTTGATTAGCTTATGGCCTGCTGTATTTCTGGACATACTTTTTGTTGATAATGCTTTAGGTTTGAAACATTTGCTTCTTCGGACTTGCTTAAGATCAGCAGTATCTCTTTTCTGTTCACTTGTTGGAAGCTTCAATCAATGTTCTGGTCAGAGTACTTCTACAGATTCAAAATCGCCATGCACCTCGGTCAGATTCCAGATATCTGGTTTAGATGGTAGGAGCCAAGTAGTGTTTGTGCTGTTCAGCATCTTTGGGATATGCAAGTCACAATGGAAGAACCTGCAAGCGAAGCTTCGATATCACTCTTTGAAAAGGGAGCTGTCTAAAGCTAATTGCACATACGCTAACATCAAACAACTCACTGATGGAACTGACCAAGTTGGAACTTCAATGGATATCTTTTCGAAGGTACACAACTGACCTTATCTGTGCAGATTGAATTGACATTTCAACATCATATTTGGATTGATTGATTCTGAATATTGCATGCCCATGATTTTATTGTAGAAACATAAACAGATAACTTATTACGCATAGTTTGCACTTTATGGAGAATATGCTGATCAATAATTAGAGGTAGTAGTCAGCTGCAACCCTGTTACTCAGTAAGTTGTGACTTGGTAGCTATTGTACTAATCACTGTGTAATTGCAAGCCATATTATTTACGGGGGAACCTAGATCAGGTATCATGTTTTGTCAACTGGAATTACAGGATATGTCAAAATGTCAACCTTTATTGTCTCATGCTGTTCAGAAGCACAATACATGCTAGTTAACATCTAACTGAGCTAGGTGAGTAGTGATCTCCTTTGTGAGAGCTTCATTGACTGATAGGACATGTGTTTGGATAAATAAATTGGATGCAGCCGTTACACTTGAGCTGACATGTGTTTTTTAGAATATATCAGTTAAATACATTCATATTTTTTTGGGAGTGCTCCTAGAAAATATGCGAACTGATGGAAGATCAACTCCCTTTTAATGTCTCTGCTTGGTGCTACTCTCTGTTGCAGGATAGGTAGGGAAACAAGACTTAGTTAAAATTTGTCGAAACGTACCTTATATATTTGTCTGGTTAGTCTTACAGTTTCGTGCTGCAGTGAATTGAATTCGTAAAATCCAGTAATAAACTATATAATTTGCATTAAAACCTCACGGTTGCTTGCAACATTGGAGTTCCCTTTTGTTTTTTTGTACCATCTCTACTGTGGAAATAGGTCTTTGTACTTCAAACCGAAGATTGAATATGGACGGTGCTATTTACCCTTTTTATTGAAAGGCATTTTCTTGGTGTAAATAGATCTGGGTTGTTTCGTATACTGGTGAAAGCTCTTATGGCCATATACTATTCTATTTGTGCATGTTGTTTCACAAATATTTAGGAATTTTTTTTCCAGTAACTGGCAATTGATGTAATATGTGAAAAGGTAGACAACAGTCCATATGTTCTGAAAATCTGGTTTCTCCAGTAAACATGTCTAGTTGATATTTGCACATACGATCTTTTGTCTAAGCACAAGAATCCTGAACTTTCTGTAGACAGTTCTGGTTCTCTAGTTCTGTCTATGACTCACGTGATTTCCATTACATTTATCATGTACAATGAGAATAGTGTATTATTTAATGGAGATATTCAGTTTAACTGATGTCTTTGATCTTCTGTATACATTTTTTTTATCATAATCTAATGCATTTAGTTCAAAGCATTTTGTGCTGAAAATCTAGGTCTAGAGCCATTAGTAAATCGTCTTGTTACTGACTACCTTTTCTGTTTCCAGAGTTTATCGTTCGATTTTCGGGGCCCTCAGTTTCCTTCAGAATCAAATTATCCAGATGTTGATCCTGTCATATTTTGTCTTGATAATCAGAGTGAATTTACTAAAGAACCTTTGGATCTACCTGCACCTTCGCTACTGCTATGTCATCATCTAAAGTTGCTTATTGAAAGCAATTTGATTTCCAGTGGTTTAGTTCACCTGGCTATTCCTTCTGAAATTTCTTCAGAAAAGGATCAGCAGTCTATTTCACAACATGCATCTGATTTTGTCAATCAGGATGGTCCCCTGGATATGGATACCATTGGTTCCATGAATCATTCTAGTTCTGCTAGCAGGAAGCATGATACCACTGATTGCACTGTAAGTCTGGATTGTAATGACAGCAGTGATGGTGATATCAACGTGACAAGCGAAAGGTGCCCAGATCAAAATGGGCGTTATGTAGCTGGCGACAATTCCAATCGTGGTGATAAAATGTGTTCTTCCGTTCATAATGTTACAAACTCTCCAGAGAAGTCTAAACAGTGGTACCCTTCCATAGATATTCCTCAAGATAAGACATCTGATCCTCCAGATGATGAGAGGAAAGATGGCAAAGCTTCAGAGCCTGTATCTAACTTGGTTCAGGAATTGAATGAATATCCAATTGGTGGTGTTACACCAACTGCCCCAAGGACAACTTTCCATCGGAACCGGTTTACATCCATATCACGCACTTTCGGAGATGGTTCAAAATTATGGCCAGAAGATGGTTCTAAGAAACCACGAACCCCTGCTTCATACTCAGTTTCTCCTAGAAGTGATGAACTTGGACTAAAACACAAAGGACATTTCCGCAAGATACAAACTCACAGCGCTAAGACAAATGGTGCAAAGAGGTTTCCTGATAATACTAGAAGTGGGGAGAGCAGCCCGGAGTCTTTGACTTGTGTTGCAAATATCCTGGTAACAGTTGGTGATAGAGGATGGAGGGAGTATGATACTCAGATCAAAATTGACACTGATGGACAGAGTGATCGGAGGATTTGTGTGAGGCTTGCTGAAGGAATCAAGTATGCTCACAAGGTTTGTCAAGCTTTGCAACCTGGGGCTACAAACCGCTATACACATGCTATATTGTGGAAAGGGGGCCCTGAATGGTGCCTAGAATTTCCTGACAGAAGCCAGTGGGCGATTTTCAAACAAATGCATGGCGAATGCTATAATCATAACATCAGAGCTGCATCTGTTAAAAACATTCCAATCCCAGGTGTCCGCATGGTTGAAGGTCATGATGATAATGGCGGTATATTGTTTGTGCGCCCCCAAGATTATCTTTGCCATATTGGACCAGATGTTGAAATGGCTCTTGATGAATCCCGTGTTATATATGACATGGACAGTGATGACGAGGAGTGGATCTCAGGATGGAGGAAGTCTCAACATAGCAAGAACAGCACTGTGAGTGAGTTGACAGAGGATTTGTTTGAGAAGGTTATGGACAAATTCGAGAAATTTGCACATACCCATAATTGCAATGAGCTCACCATTGATCAGATTAAGGAACTAGATATGGATGATGTGCCACTGGACATCATTGAAGTGATACATGATCATTGGCACGACAAGAGGCAGAAGAAGGGAATTCCACTCGTTCGACACTTTCAGGTGAAAATATTCTGTCATATTTCTTTTATCTTACCGTGGGTATGCAATTCAGAATGTATTATAGAGTTCTGCTATTTATCTTCCTCAGTATGTTTAGTAATATATACCTAGTCTCCTTCATGATCCCACCTACTTAATAAAATTTAGTTTCTTATGCTTATGTAGTTTTGTTTGAGTTTATTTATTTGAGCTACGCAAATAGTGGAGCATTGCGCCAAAACATCACAATATGAGTTCAAATAGTTTACATACTTTTAGTGGTGTATTTGACTTGTCCAGTTGTCCCTGAGTATTCTGGCCTCTTAGGTTTTTTTTTGAAACAAGGCAAAAGACTTGCCATTTTCATTGATAAAGAAGAAGTTTTAGAGTTTTACATTCCCATACTTGGCCAAAAGGCCAAGCCAAAAAACCTAACACCTACTCTCGCGGTATTATTACATTACTCAATGCTTTCGCTCCCGCCATACTGCTCGTAGCAACCTCATCTTTGATCTTTGTTATTACCATGTCCGTGGTGGAAGCTTTGTTTCGGAAAACACGTGCATTTCGCTCCTTCCATATTTCCCATGAAATCAACATAGCAAGAGAAGCCATGGCCTTTCTACCTTGCCTTTGCTTATGGATCTTCCTGGCCTCTTAGGTTGCTTCTTGTGCTTTTAACTAGTAGCGTCTTTTCTGTAGTATGAGTAGATTCGGAGTTCCTCTTCCTGACAGCGCTTTAATTAAGTGTATATACCAAGTATCTGGTCATGATAAGGTACTTCGATTCTTCATATTGCTATAGACCCTTTATCTTCAGTTGACAGACGCATCTATGCTGATGCTTTCAGAGAAATGATTGACTTGGATTTTTCAACTATCTTGCTCTTATATATTATTACTATGTTGACACTTGAATGCATACGCCCTCTGATTATACTTCCTATCATTTTCAGCCTGTTATGTGGAAGATCTATGGGCAGCAGCTAGAGGAGTGGGAATCAGCAGTACAGAAAATTCAGGGTGTACCGAATGGGTACCAACAAAGAAGGTTGCCCCCAAAACCTGCAATGTTTGCCTTCTGTTTGAAACCTCGTGGACGCCAGCTTCAGATACCCTCTAAGGGATCTAAGGGACCAAAGCAGCGATCACATAAGAAACTCATGTACTCGGGGTCCCACAGCTTTTCAAGAGAGCAGGATGGCTTTCACCGACAAGGTACACCCTTCATGTTTTGTAGTCAGAGCCCTGGCTCATGTCCCCCTGCTGATACGGCTTCCTGTTTCTGTCAAAAGTATCAGGTCGGAGAAATGGTGAATATCTTGGGGACGGGAAGACATGTGAATCCTATGACGGTGGTTCTCTCTATTCACCAACAGGGTACTCTCCCAGGTTCTCAACGAGAACAGAATCCCCCCGCGCATTCGATGCTCCGGAAAGAGGTTCTACTCCAAGGTTCATCAGGACTAACAGTGTGAAAAGGAATGCAAGCCTTGCATTCTCCGAGGATCACCAAGCATCCCCGTCCATCCGCAACCAGAGAATAAAGAGGGGAGCTGTGCCTGATCACTGGAACACTGCGATCCACGAGTACCAGAACTCGAAGCAGATGTTCCCAGGGCCGCCCCAGAGCCACCGTATCGACGTCGAGGAGCTCAAGCTGCGTGATGCGATGAGCGCTGCACAGCACGCTGCGGCGATGGCAAGGCTCAAGAGGGAGAGGGCACACTGCCTGATGCACAAGGCGGACCTCGCGGCCCACAAGGCCTCGGTCGCCGTCATGATCGCCGAGGCGATCAAGGCATCCAGCAGTGACTCGTCCCGGGCGTCAGACATCAGAAGGGACCTGGGGGATGAAGAACGGTGATGACGCCTTTTTGGGCGTGAGCTGATGCATAGCATTTTTTTGTCGATAGGATATCATGGCAGTAGATATAGCATCTCACCCCCCCCCCTCCCGCGCGTTTCGTACCCCGTTCTCTTTGATCCTTTTGTACATGTGTTATTTTCTTCTTTCTACCTTGGTTCAGCTTCTCTAGGGATGGATGGATGATGTCTCCCTGTTGACAGTGTTGGGAAGATGGTAATAGGGCAGCTGTTGTTGGTTGATGCTTCTCATTGTTGTAAGTTGCTCCAGGGAAGGCGAATTGCTTCTGCTTTTCTGCCGTTACCCCAAAAAAGAATGAAAAAAATGAAGAGAATAGTGCAGGACAATGGTCGTGCGTCTTGTGTTCCTTGTCTGCTTGTTTTTCTGTTGGACTTAGCTTATTGGTCTATAGATGTGTCTTCACTAGGCAGATTGAGATAAATATTTTTAATACACAGTATCTGTAGATGACTCATAGTTTATCACCACAACCATTCAAAGATAAAGATATTTAATGTCTACAATTCAACAATATTCAACTGGACAATTAGAAACGTCACAATTCAATTTGTAATGCAAATAGTTGAAACATGCAAAAGACAAATCACAATAGCATATGTGAATTGAAGAGTTCTGGTGTAGATCACTCATAAAATTGAAGTCATGTTCCTTCCATCATCCCTGTGAAAGTATATTGTCGCAAATGACTCTTTGATCAACTAATCATTGTAATCTTGCGTGATTGGCATGATCTTCATGAGGTCAACTTTCTCATAAGCTTCAAACACCCTAACAAACTAGGGGTTCTACCATATGTAATCAAAGATATTGGCCTTTTGATGGACCACCTTGTCTTGATCCCAGTGACATCTTCATACATACTTTGGTGTGTCTCACAATATAACTTTCATTATCAGTATGTTATGGTCCTTGAAAGGGGTTGTCCCTACTGCGCTCATGCCACTTGGGCTTGGACACCTTCCAATTTGCAAACATTGGGATGACAGACATGTGAGATTGTGGTTTGGTCCTTTTCTTCTTATTTACAACCTTCCATTTCCTACTACCACCCTTGTTCAATTTCTGCCATTTTGTTGGTTGAGTCCTTGAAGGTTGAGCATCAATTGCGGTCTTCTTGCATGCCTCATCCACTTTGCGGGAGATCTACCTCTCGAAATCCATGATCATGGATAATAAGTAGCAAATTTGAGTCCACAAGTCCACAAAGGAAGTCATGTAGACAATTATTGTGAAGGGATGGAGAGGGAGGGGGGTCCCACCTCAGGTCACTTGATCAATAGCACCATGAATTTGAGATTTATCCTAATTTTCTCGAATCCTATCAAAGATCTAAGTTTGAAGCAATAATGGGGAATTAGAGAGGAGGCATAAATCATACCTGATCCAGACATCATCCTTGCCCTAACTCGGAGGAAGATGAACTCCAATGATGAACTTGGGAGTAGATGCTCGTATCCACTCAAATCGATGAAAAACTCGAAGGAGGCAATAAAGAAGCTATAATTCCGAAGGAGAAGGCAAACAGGAGGTTGATCCGGAGGAACCCATAGGTGGTGCTATCGAGCGGTGGCGGCGCTAGGGCTCCTTTGAAGTAGGAGCGAATGGAGATAGAACTAAATATATATCCATGTCGTTTCCAAGAGCACAATATTGCAAAATCTTAGAGGTTTCGATAAGCTGAGAAGATTATGGGCCTCCATCTAGCTTTGGGCCTTTCCTGAAATATTTGTAGGATTTTTAGAAGCGGCTCGGAAAATGCAGCTCAAAGGCCATGTGTGCAAAATTCCCAAACCCCTTCCAAATGGTTCGTTCGTCCGTGCAAAGGGCTTGTGCATATACGGATTGGGTAAGAGTTAGTTAGATGCATAACTATATAAAGTAAAATCTTGCTTTGTTCACACATGCATTGGTCAAATCACACAAGGGTAGAAAATAAGCTATATGAGTCAACATAAGAAAAATCATAAAAGAGCCTCGAAATATAGAAACATAGAATCAAGAGAGGCAATTTAGTGATGGTGATTCTCCCACCACGTTAGAGCACATTGACACAGGATTATATGATCAAGAAAAAAATGGATTATATGAGTCACACTCATTTTATCATGGCATATACAACAAAGTAAATAGTTCTGTCATATCAATTATAAAGAGGTAAAGCACACTAGGTAGGGTATACATCATACTTAAGTAGAAGGGTCTAAGAATTAGGTATTAATAAACTACTAGAACAAGAGGGAACACATTTGTTAAATAGATTCACCTTATCTTGGAAAACCTTATCTTGTGACCTTCTCGTTGGACACCAGATTACTCAGTGATGACCTTGGAATGGTGATGTCCATGGATCCCACTGTATCAACTCCCCAATCTTGAAGAGGAGTTGTCCTCGACTCAAAGTTTTCATAAACATGGTAAAGGGAGAGGTCAGATATGTTGGATGAGTTGTTCACCACATACTTTACCATGGGTAGGTGAATCTTGTAAGCATTGTCACTCAATATCTCAAAAGCTTGAAATGATGCATCCCCCTGTGGAATAAGCTTGGACTTGCTCTCTTTCGGAATTTGGAAAGTGTTCCTGAAAAAGATTGACCCAAATGGGACCTCCGGGGTGAACACCATATGTTTCTATTGCTTGTTGAACTTGTCGATTTATCGTTGAACGCAGTGTTTGGTCGCAGCGTTGGTGGACTAGTGTATGTTTTCATGAAGCCCAGGTGCTTGGAGGCATGCATCTTCTCTAGTGGTAGTGGTAGAACATCAAGTGGCGTTAGATCCTAATCATCGATCATTACCAACAAAACATAGGGGTTGAATATGTACTATCAGTTCTCCCCGAACCATTGCTCAAGAAGATCATCGCTGCATAAACATCAACTTCAAAATGCACTACGTTGTGAAAATTAACAATCGAGAACGCACATATCTAGTTGTACTACAAATTGAACACATCACCCAATAGTTAAAAGAGAAAAACCTCTCCTTTCAACTAGAATGTTCATACATGAAAAGCGTGAATGTTCATACCTTCCTCCGTCCCATTATATAAGATAATATGTTATTACAATCAATATATGAATACCCACTAGAAAATCTCACAAAAAAGCAAAACATCGAACCGTTTATTAGAGATTTCAAAGTTTTACAACCAATAGATCTTTGAAAGGTAAGTTTAGCACCAAAGTGCAAGAAAAAATATCCACCTTTGCCATTAAGTAAAAACCTGAACGACTTGAAACCCTAAATTAATGAACGAGCCGCCGTATGTACAGCCATGTAATAGCTAGGTTGAACACACCGTGAGTTGAAGATTCAATAGAAAGCAAAGGCACGATATGTGCCTGTGGCGATCCAAACGAGTCTTGTGTTGAGTGCGTACGGGAGTAGTACTAGTTAGAATTAGAAAAAAAAAAAAAAAAAAAAACGAGACCAGCCAGGGAGCCCTGACCGGCTTAGCTTTATAGAAGAAAGCTCCGCGAGCACCCGTCAATCCGAGGATTCGAGCCCGGGTAGGCAGCAAGCGCTCTCGCTGTGCTAACCAACAGGTCGACGCCCTGTTCACTACTAGTTAGAATTAGATCAATCGATCAACATCAACTAGCATCAGCTAGGTTGGCTAGCTGAACGTACGTGCTGGCGCAGCGGAAGTATACGGTACGTGCGTGATATCTCGTCAGAACACTTCATCGTCAGTCGTCGGAAAGCACTCGGCGGCAGAGGCTGTGCTGGTATCAGATCGGCGAAAGTACTGCTAGGTCTGGACCAACAGACGGTACGATGATCTGCGCCAGCTAGGCATAGGATCGTGGTATAGTGACGGTGCCGGGCTTGGTGGTGATGCGGCTTTGTTGCTCTGTGCCTCATCTCTTCGCCCTTGCGGCTAGAGGTCGGGCAAGGCAAACTCTCGCCGTGTGGTTTGTTTGGAGGTTTGTTGTAACTTGTAAGCCGACGCATGATGTGTGGCTTGAGATGACGTGGGTGGAGTGGTGCGGGTGGAGTGGTGCCATTCTTTGGTTTGTATCAAGTTCTATTTTTTATTTTAATATAGAAGACATGCAGATTGCGTGTTTTTGAAAAAAATATATGCTCCGTACACTGGTGGAAAAAGGGTCTTTGGTCGCGGTTCGCAACTGCCATTAGTCGCGGTTGCGCAACCGCGACCAAAGTAGCGCGATTAAAGGCCCACCCCTTTAGTCGCGGTTGCTTACGAACCGCGACTAAAGGCCCGTCCACGTGGGCGCCAGGCGACCGTCGGGGCGGAGGCCCTTTAGTCGCGGTTCTTCTGGCCGACCGCGACTAAAGGCCGCCGCAGGTTTAGGGTTTTAGGACCCCCCTAAACCTGCCCCCCGCTAAACCTGTTTTCTGTTTAATTTGTATTGTTTTATTTCTTTTGTGCTTTATTGTAATTTTGAAGGAGTTTCACATATTCTACGGTACTACATACATGCATGCATATGAATGTACAATTTCAAACAAATTTGAAATTAGAACCAAAAAGAATTCAAGAGGAATATACAATATATATTCAATATCATCGGATGACCATATACAAGTTTGAACAAGTTTCCATACATAATTTAATGCATGTATAGTTCTACGTCCTCTACGTAGTGTTGTCCTGTAGGATCGATGACTTCCCTCGCGAACCATCCAGACTAGTTCCTCCTCGAAGTGGTCGGAAGCGAGCTTCTGGACTAAGCGTCTTCCGGAGGTTATTCCTCTTGATGTTGATCTCATCCGACCGGTCCCGCTCATTGGTGTATCTTCGGATCCTCTCACAAACATAGTATCCACATAGATTGGTCCCCGGTGGCTGAATATCCCCGCCGTCCGCACTGCCCTTTTAAAATGTAGCTCTTTTTTGAATTCACCGACCTTTTCATCTACGAACCGTCTCCAAACCCTACGAGGCAAAGAAAATTAAATGAACAAGAGAGTTATTAATTAGTTACTTGATATTAGGAAATGATGAACGAAATAGGCCGATCGATATAGAGCGCAAATGAATGAAAACAATTACTTTTGCATCATTTTTCTCATGTCGGCCCAAAGCGCCGCATCCATATTCGAGAGTCGTGGACGAGAACTGTGGAGGTGTGAAATTGAATTACCATCGTAATCCAGTGGAACCTACGGACACGATACATGCACAGTCATGCATATATAACTCATCGATTAGCCACATACCATGCATGGAGTAAACAAAAGAGAATGTGCTCAAGACAGAAACACTCACCCAAAATGGTAAGGAAATAGAATATCACTTTTGAGTTCCTGTTTTCTAAGAAACCGCCACGAGTCTTCCTCCACGTCGGCGGGGTGGTGTTCTAACACATATGAATTAACGATGTGTGCGTCAATGAACCCAACATCATGGATGTTCCTTATTTGCATTTCCCGCTTCTTCATTCTGCATAATAGCGTACACAACAAGATAGTTAGGACAATATATAGTGCAGGCAATGAACGAGATGGGGTAGAAATTAATAAATCACTTACGTAACGTAGCAACCGATGATAGATTTGTCGAGGTCGCGCAGATTGAACAGCTGGAACAATTCACTCCGATGAATTGTTATATAGTAATGTTTGAAGTGATGCTCATGTCTAACTTCCGCATAAATATAGTCTTTGGCGTTTTTAAGTTTTATGTAACTCTTGTACCAATTTAGCAGACCTTTCATTTGTCGAGGTAGATCCTCTTCCTCGCGCAGGCTCGACGAGAGGGCCATTCTTCACATATGTAAATACTACGTCCTTCATTGGCGCCTCATCAAGGCCTAACAGTGCACGAAGAGTGATACCTAAGGTGGCCGCTTGTTCTCTGGCACTCGTTACAGTCAATCCATGTGCTGCCGCAGCTGCTATGATATCGGGATCCGGACCGGCGGCTTGCACTATGAGCGGGGCGATCGATTGTTTACTTTGTTCCCCGAGCTGGGCAACTTCTTTCCCCCTTTCTAATTTTTTCTCGGCCTCCTCCAAGGCTTTCTTCTCCCGCTTCTCCGCCAACTCTTGGTTCCTCTTGAACGCGAGTGCTTGCCTACGAAGTTCACGTGCATAGTCGTCGAGCAGATTCTTTGCGGCTTGGGACGGTGTGTTCAAAAATGATTTAGCCCACTTCTTTTGCTCATCGGAAAATACCGGCTTGGGCTCGCCCTCTATTTTCTTCTTGCAGTTCGCCTTCCATTTCTCTAAATCAGCAGCCGCGCCTCGCCTCGACTTCCTCGGCACTACATTCCCAAGGCCTCGTGGGGAGAGGCTTCGGTGATACCTCCGGTACCTTTGTTTTCTTAGGTACGTAACGGTCCGGGTTAATAATCCAGGACTGCTGCTTCGCTTCTTCGCCGGAGGTGGATTGGGGGGCGGCGTCGCTGTACCCGCCCGGGGCGGACTAGGGGGCGGCGGTCGCTTACCCGCCGGAGGTGAATTGGGGGCGGCGTCGGCCCTCGTGAAGGAGGTGTAGGTGAAGCACCACCACCACCGCCACCGCCGCCACCACCACCACCGTAGGGGTGGACTTGTTGGCGCCTCGCCCGGAAACTTGATAAACTTCTTCTGCCATAGAATGAACTGGCGCTTGACATCTCCAAGTCTTGTCGCCCCTTCATGTGTAGCAATGTCAATGTCCAGGTCCTCAAACCCTTGGACTATGTCCTCCACCGTGACACGAGCATAGCCATCTGGAATGGGGTTGTTGTGGTGGAGTGCTCCAGGTGGTAAAGCACTGCCGATGTCTACCTTCATGGACATGTTCCCGATAGGATAATACAGATGACATGCTTTCATCTCCTTTATATCGTCCACGGGGTAGCGAGGAGGCTCCGGTGCAGTAATTTCGACCACCGAGGCTCCGGTGCAGTAATTTCGATCGTCGGTGCACCGGCCCGATGGGGCCTCCGTGGAAGCCACGCTGCTTCTCCGCGGCTGGCTTCCGAGATCCAATGGATGATCTTCATGCTGCGCCCGAGCTGCATCTCTTTCGGCTACTAGTACACTCACGGTTTTCTTCATGACATCCATTTCCGATGCCAACCGCGCCACAACATCTGCTTCCCGATCCATCTTTCTCTTACGGCTTCTGTAACCGTACGGGTCATCGTTCTGGGGGAACCCTATTTTCCACGGAATGTGCCCCATGCCTCGTACACGTCCTCCGTGTTCAGGATTCCCGAGGGCTTTTGTCAGGGCGTCGTTCTCTCTGTTGAACTTGATCCTCCCCTCTTGAGCATCCCTCATTGCCTCAATAAGCTTTTGGGTGGGTGTAATTATTTTGCCCTCGGTAAACACACTCCCCTGTCTCCGGGTTCGAGCGATCCCCCATGCCCGTACCACCAGCTTTTGGCCCTTGGGTCCCATCCCTCCGTACTGGACGGATTCCTCGCGCCCTCAGCTCGTTCTCCATCTTCTCCCACCTAGGCTGCCAAAAGCGATACCCTCCTGGCCCCATTTTATGATTGTACTCCTTCTTGGCCGCATTATCCTTATTTTTTTTCGATATTTCAAGGAACTGCTCCGATTTCTTTTGCTTCACAAATTCTGACCAATCATGTTGCAGTTTCTCATATTGTCCTTTGAAATCCGGAGTCTTGCCCGGCTTGACAAAGTCATGGGCTAGATTTTGCTTGTATTTCCGGAATGCGTTGGCCATCCTAGAAAGAGCGAACTCGTTTGACTAGCTTGCACCTCTCCTTGTTTTCCGCAATCTTGTTACCCTCCTCATCGTATTTGCGGTATTCCGGAGGTAGAACGAAATGTTCCATAAGCTTTTTGAAGCAATCTTTTTTTGTTCTCTTATCGACAAAAGTGAAACCAACACGTGCCTTCTTTGGCTCATTCCACTACTGGACGGTGATCGAGACGTTGTCTCTAACAACGGCTCCGCATTGGCTGACAAACTTGGTGGCGTTTTTGTTGGGCTCCAGCGGCCTGCCGGTTGCTTCCTCGACAACATCGATGGTGCATGTTTCTCCTGCTTTCATCGTCTTGGTTGCGCCACGCTTTGACGATGACGTACTCGATTGTTTCGATGATCCGGCCGAGGGCTAAAATAAGAAAGAGAAGCGCGCGCGTTAGTACACACATATTTATTCAAATCAGTGAGTTTGTATCACCAGAGGCTCAATGTATATATATATACCTCGGCGCCGGAGGTGGTTGCTACTTCCAACTGAAGATCGTCGTTTATCGACGTTTCTTCGGCACCATCTTACTGACCATGCCCTTCATCTTCACCCTCAAGGTTCAGATAAGAAGAGATATCATCTTCTTCTTGTCCGGTCGGCACATATAGAACATCGTCTTTTATGATGCCGAAGATATGTTCTTCAGCGTCCGGATCATAGTTGTCCATAATCGGGTCAGCTCTATCGTCCGCCATGTGTCAGTCCTGAAAACATGTAGTAAAAACAAATTAATTAAGTGAAGAAGGGGGCGGTGGCGGTGGCGAAAGGGGGGCGGTGGAGAAAGGGTGGCGGTGGCGAAAGGGGGGCTGTGGCGGTGACCGCGTGACCGAGAGGGCGACGAGGGAGGCGAGAGGGGGACGCGTATTAGATGTGTATGCGGACGATTTAATTTCACAAAAGAGGTGGTGTGCAAGTGTTGCATTATGTGCTCTCTGATATGTGTCATGTCACTAAAATATTCTGGACTTTTAATTTGATTTAGAAAAACCATTATTCAAGTATCTATAACATATACAATCTTAATAATTAGCTACTGCAAGAATTATGTGTTATAAAAATATGAGTTTGACCTCCCTGGATAGGTTACAGTAATACAAAAGTAGTGCAATTGGAATTATTTGAAAACGATTTATAGAATTTGAATTATCTTCGAATTACTGATTCGGATAGATTTTACTAAAGCAAGTTTGTCACGTATCAAGGTTGTACAAATCCTATACTAAGTTGAAGTACATGTTCTGAGGATTCCAGAAAGTACAAAATCATCAAATTTGGACCAGTAGATTATTTTATACAATTTTTATAGTGTAATCTGGTCTATTTCTCTATTTGAATTTTGACTCGAAATATAACACAGTACATATGCTATATTATGGCATAATGGTGTTCTACAGTTTGTAAGCTTTCCGAAACTATAAAATTTACAAAAATTGGCCCTACGGTTGACTTTATATCGAATTTACAAGTTTGGACAACAAATCTGGGATTTAAACAAGTTTGACTGCTTTTGATCAGGGGCTGATCGTGCGGCGACGTGGCGCAATGCGATTGGCTGCGAGGGGGATCACGCGGATCGCCCCTAGAAGGGCTGTGGCCGTCAGATCGTGGGCGATCTGGACGGTCCAGATGGACGGCATCCTGGGGACTAAACGGGCGGCGCCCGGCCGGAAGTTCGCCGGCGGCGCGGAGCTCGCCAATGGCGATGATCGGCATGGGCGTTCGCGGCGACATGCAGAGGGGGAGAGGGGGCACGGCGCGTGAGGTGGCGGCGGCGCAGCGGCGGCGGTCTGGGGACGTTCGCGGGGAAGGCGGTCGCGGCGGCGTTCGCGGGGAAGGCGGCGGCGCGGCGAGCGACGTTCTCGGCGAGGCGACACGGTGAGGCAAGAGCGACGTACGGCGAGGCGGCGGCGCGCGGCGAGCGACGTTCGGCGAGGCGGTACGGTGAGAGACGGCGAGGCGGCACGGTGAGAGACGTCGTTGGCGGCGTCGAAGTGCAGGCCGGCGGGCGTCGAGAGCGAGGAAGACGAAGAACCGAACCGCTCGAGCGCCGCGCGCCAATATATAGGTAGCAGCCTTTAGTCGCGGTTGGGGTCACCAACCGCGACTAAAGGGTACCCTTTAGTCGCGGTTGGTGACCCCAACCGCGACTAAAGTGTTTTTTCGCCGGTTTTTCGGTTTCTCGGCCAACCGCGACTAAAGGTCTTTTTTAAAATACTTTTTAATTTCAGAATTTTAAAATACAAATAATATATCAAAAAATTAAGAAAAATAAAACTAATTCATTTCAAAAATGTTTACAATACATATAATATATCAAAAAATTCATAAAAATAAAACTAATTCAATTCAAAATTTTAAAAATACAAATAATACATCAATAAATTCAGAAAAATAAAACTAATTCAATTCAAAATGTTAAAAATACAAATTATATATCAAAAAATTAAGAAAAATAAAACTAATTCATTTCAAAAATGTTTACAATACATATAATATATCAAAAAATTCAGAAAAATAAAACTAATTCAATTCAAAAATCTTAAAAATACAAATAATATATCAAAAAAATCAGAAAAATTCTTCCCGCCACTTTCTTCCCGCCTCTTTCTTCCCGCCACTTTCTTCCCGCCACTTTCTTTCCGCCTCTTTCTTCCCGCCACTTTCTTCCCGCCTCTTTCTTCCCGCCTCCTGTCTTCCCGCTCCCATTTTTCCCGCCATTTGTCACTACATATAGGTAGCCCGGCTTGGCCAGCATTATCACATCTCTACAATCTCTCATCACTCTCTCATGGCTTCCACCGCACCCACTCTAACCTACCAAGCGAGTGGAGGAGCTTTGCGCCTCGAACTACCCTTGCCCACCGGGCTACCGCGTCCCCGCCGGGCCGGAGCCTAAGCGCCGGCGGCGTGCCGGTCCCTCCCGTCCCTCGTGGTACCGCGCGTCGGGCGGCCATCACGAACCACTACTACCTCGACCTCACGCCGGAGCAGCGGATGAATCCCCGCCGGCATCCCGATAACCAGCATACTTGGGACGCCTTCTTCATCAATCGGCGTGAGAGGGCGCTCGCCAGGTATGAGGAGGACGGTCTGCCTCCTGGAAACTTCCACGAGGCCGGTCGTCGGCTATGGTGGTACGGCCGGACTCCGCGGAGCGTCATGGACTACATCACGGCCGGCGATATCCCCCGCCCGCGCTACCCTCGCTTCGAGCCACGAGCGCCGCCCGACGACAGCGACGACAGCGAGCGACGACGACGCCGGCAACTTAGAAGGCGACGACTACCAGTACAACGGCGGCGGCTATGAAGACTACGAGTATGCATATTATACGCCTAGGCAGGAGTATGACTAAATCACTCCAAATTTCATGTATGCAGGAGTATGACTTAGTCACTCCAAATTTCTTGTATGCAGGAGTATGACTTAGTCACTCCAAATTTCATGTATGCAGGAGTATGACTTAGTCACTCCAAATTTCCTGTATGCAGGAGTATGACTTAGTCACTCCAAATTTCATGTATCATCAGTGCTATCTCGAGTAATATAATTCACATGATCCATTCAACAAAGTTTGGTACAATAAATTATTACACATCATTTCTTTCCTTGTGTCCCTGCTTGCTTACGATTGTGCCGTATCCATGGAGCATCCTCATCATTTAACTTAATGCTTGGGTCGGTGTTCACTTTGAAGGGCGGAATTTCAGCAAACATATTATAATCTTCTCGACATGTCCGTCTTGTCCTCCACTCCCACGATGTTTCTTTTCCCCGAAAGAACAATGTGGCGCTTTGGATCATCGCATGATGTACCGATCGTTTTCTTATCTTTCCGTTTCCTCGGTTTGCTACTCATGTCCTTCACATAGAAAACCTGAGCGACATCTTTCGCTAGGACGAATGGTTCGTCAAGGTAACCAAGATTGTTGAAATCCACCATTGTCATTCCGTATTGCTGGTCCACCTTTACCCCACCTCCTCGTTAGCTTGAACCATTTGCACCGGAACAAAGGGACCCTAAAGGAGGGTCCATAGTCAAGTTCACATATCTCCTCTATGTAACCATAATATGTGACCTTTTGCCCATTCTCGGTTGTCGCATCAAAGCGGACACCACCGTTTTGGTTGGTGCTCTTTTTATCTTGGGCGATCGTGTGAAATGTATTCCCATTTATCTCGTACCCTTGGAAAGTCGTTATAGTCGAAGATGGTGTCTTGGCCAACATGTACAGCTGATCTACAACATGTTCGTCACTCATTAAATGTTTTCTCAACCAACCGCCGAAAGTCTCCATGTGGGCCTTCCTAATCCAGGATTCGAGCTTCCCGTGGTTGTCCGAGCGTAAAATATTCTTGTGTTTCTCAAAGTACGGAGCCACCAAGCTGGAATTGGTCGGAACTCGTGTGGTGTGCTTCGACCGAGAATGGCCGTCCATACATATCGTTGATTTCCTTCCGATCGTGCCTTTTCCACTTAGTCTCCCCTCGTGCCGCGATCGAGGAAGACCAATCGGCTTAAGGTCAGGAACAAAGTCAACACAAAACTCAATTACCTCCTCATTTCCATAGCCCTTGGCGATGCTTCCTTCCGGCCTAGCACGGTTACGAACATATTTCTTTAATATTCCCATGAACCTCTCGAAGGGGAACATATTGTGTAGAAATACAGGACCGAGAATGGAAATCTCATCGACTAGGTGAACCAGGAGGTGCGTCATAATATTGAAGAAGGATGGCGGGAACACCAACTCGAAACCGACAAGACATTGGATCACATCGTTCGTAACCGTGGTAGAACTTCTGGATTGATTACCTTCTCGAGAGATTGCATTGGGGAATGCACATAGCTTCACAATGGCTACTCGAACATTTTCCGACAGAGCCCCTCAAAGCAATCGGAAGCAATTGCGTCATAATCACGTGGCGGTCGTGAGACTTCAGGTTTTGGAACTTTTTCTCCGCCATGTTTATTATTCCCTTTATATTGGACGAGAATCCGGATGGGACCTTCATACTGCTCGGCATTCAAAAAAGATGACCTTCTCTTCTTTGGTCGGAGCGTAGCCGGCACGACCTTGAAACCATTCCGGATGCGAGTCATCGGTGGTCTTTCAAACTTTGCTCGGTCCTCGCCGTGCTTCCTTTGTATCATTTGACTTCCCATACACGCCCAAGAAGCTTAAGAGGTTCACGCAAATATTCTTCGTAACGTGCATCACGTCGATTGCAGAGCGGACTTCTAGGACTTTCCAATATTCTAGCTTCCAGAATATAGATTTCTTCTTCCACATGGCTGCGTGCCCGTCAGCTCCCTTCGGAACTGATTGTCCGCCAGACCCTTTCCAAAGATGACTTTCAAATCCTTGACCATATCAAATACCTCAGCACCGTAGTGTTCCGTGTGCTTCGGCCGGTGATCCGCCTTGCCGTTGTAATGCTTGCCTTTCTTTCTTATCGGATGACCTTTCGAAGAAATCGACGATGCCCAAGGTACACGTTCTTCTTACAATTTGGCAAATGTACACTTTCAGCCTCATGTAAGCAGTGCGTGCATGCATTGTATCCCTTATTTGACGAGTCCCGAAAGGTTACTAAGAGCAGGCCAATCGTTGATGGTTACGAAAAGCAACGCTCGTAGGTCAAATTCCTCTTCTTTGTGCTCATCCCACACACGGACACCAGTGTCTGCCCCACAGCTTGTAAAAGTTCATCAACTAATGGCCTTAGGTACACATCGATGTCGTTGCCGGGTTGCTTCGGACCTTGGATGAGCACCGGCATCATAATGAACTTCCGCTTCATGCACAACCAAGGAGGAAGGTTGTAGATGCATAGAGTCACGGGCCATGTGCTATGGCCGGAGCTCGCTCGCCAAAAGGATTCATGCCATCCGTACTTAGACCAAATCTTATGTTCCTTGCTTCAGCTGCAAAATCTTTGAACTCTCTCGTCGATCTTTCTCCATTGCGTTCCATCTCGCGGGTGTCTCAACTCCCCGTCCGACTTACGGTCCTCTTTGTGCCATCGCAACAACTTGGCATGCTCTTTGTTCCCGAACGGACGTTTCAACCGTGGTATTATAGGAGCATACAACATCACCTTGGCGGGAACCCTCTTCCCGGGTTTCTCGGCCCTCAACATCGTCACCAGGGTCATCGCCTCGATCTTATAACGCAATGCAAGGCATACCGGGCATTCATTCAAATTCTCGTATTCACCGCGGTAGAGGATGCGGCCGTTGATGCATGCATGTATCTTCGTAACCTCTAAACCTAGAGGGCGTACAACCTTCTTTGCTTCGTACGTATCGGCGGGCAACTCGTTATTCTTTGGAAACATATTCTTCAACATTTTCAGCAAGTTAACAAATGCCGAGTCAGCCTACATCTGCCTGTGCCTTCCATTTCAAGCAAATCCAAGTAGTGCAGCCCAGCTTTTTCAGACCATCATCGCATCCGGGGTACAGCGCCTTCCCGTGATCCTCTAACATGCGATCCAAATTCTCCCTCTCCTTTTCAGTTTCGCAGTCGTCTCCGTGCATCAGCAATGGTCCGACCAAGATCATCAACGGGATCATCACGTGCCTCTTCTTCACCTTCCCCTTCACCTTCCCCTTCACCTTCAGCATCCTCCATGAAAGTATCACCGAAATGAGCAAGATAGCTTTCATCGATGAAATCATCCCCTTCTTCATCTTCTTCCATTATAACCCCTCTTTCTCCATGCTTGGTCCAACAATTATAGCTTGGCATGAAACCGTGCCGAGCTGGTGCATGTGAACATCTCTTGAGGAAGAGTAACCCTTCCGATTCTTACAGCTAACACATGGACAGTATAACAAAACCCCCCCGCTTGTTCGCATTAGCCACTACGAGGAAATCTTTCAAACCCGTACCGAACTCGCCGGAGAGTCGGTTACCGTACATCCATTGCCGATTCATCCGCATTATTATAATATAAAATATATAATTAACCATCATGCATTTGTTAAACTAACTAGCTACAAACAATATAAATTAAACAATGAACTACACACACATGCATATTTTATCAATGACACATCAAAGGTTCAAGTTGCTAACCGCGATCGAGGAGGAAAAAATAAATGAGAAAGCTCAAGTGTGGCTCCAACACTTCATATCATGTTTGTTTCATGCTCTTGGGGCATTTTATCAAACACCTTATGTGCATAAGAGGAACCAAAAGCAAACCTAACACTCACTTGTGAAGTTTGTGAAGAGAATGGCTCCAAATGGCTAAGTGTTGGCTGCCGGATGGGTATATATAGGGAGGGGCTTTAGTCCCGGTTGGCCCGGCCAACCGCGACTAAAGGCCTTCGGCACCTTTAGTCGCGATTGGCCCGGCCAACCGCGACTAAAGCCCCCACGTGCACCAGCTGGCCACCGTGCGCCCGGGCCCAAGCCTTTGGTCGCGGTTCGCCACACGAACCGCGACTAAAGACCCCATTAATCACGGTTCCTTTACCT
>NC_061513.1:328185764-328205015 GCF_022539505.1 Lolium rigidum | reverse complement strand
GGTACTCTTCTTTTCCATGCATGGCCAAGCGCGTGGCCGTGATCTAGAAACCGCGATGTCAGCCAAAGCTAAGCAAGGGCCGTGCTAGCTAATGCTGATGGATTTCCACGTGTGTTCAAAGGCATACATCAGTATTCTCCACGATAAAATTCCAGCAACCTATGTGCTTTGATATTCCCCATGCATGCTTTCTACCTTATAGGACTACATTAGTCCAATGTTCAGGTTCGGGATCATCTTGCTCAAAAAGACTTTTTGGGATCATTGGGCAATTATTTACAGCGCGACTGAGGATCATTGCATGGCCTCCCGTAATGACCCCTAAGAGATCTATGATATTTTAAACATAAGGCCAAAACCCAGTTTTAAATTAATAAAGCCGTAACGGCAGAGTTACAAGATGCTGAAAAACAACTTACTAACATCAAGGACAAAGCAAACGAAAGATTACAAAGAACACAACTTGACTTCGATGCAAAGCGAAGTAGGGGCAATGCCGTGCAGCTCGCCACCGGAGAACCCTGCCAACATCAAGTCATGGCGCAACGCAGCCAGCATGCCATCCGCCTCCACCTCCGAAGAAGGCTCCAACCTTCTCCCCCTGGATCGTAGAGCGTCAAACCATCGACAGGCGGAGCAGCTCTCCCTAGAGAATGCATGAGAACTTGGGTAGAATGCCAAGGACCATCGCCAGACACGATGACCACACGTGAAAAACAGCGAGCATCACCATCGCCCCCTCACCGACACCCAAAAGACTTCAACTTCAGGACAGAGCTCGCCGAAGAAGACACGGCAAGCGCCACTATGTAATATCCCAGGTTTAGAGGCAATAAAATGAGAGAACACCAAAGTGTGCATTGCATTCATGCATAGAAAATACAGGAAATTTTCACGCTTTCAAATAAAACTTACCATAGTAACTGAAGTTTCACTTGACTTGCTGGAATTGAAGTAGAGCATCAAGTCAAGCGCTATAAATTTCACTGTGATCTTTGCTAAAACCTTGCTTTGGGTAGATATGATATGATCTAGGGGCTAGATCAAATGGAATTAGTTTTACAACAAACAACACCTTAAGTAAGGATCAACTACAAGATCTTATAAAGAATCTCAACATAGCATATCGAACCACAACACATGAATAATTATTCAACTATAAATCTAAGAGCACAATTAAATAAGAAACTATTCTTTACTTATCTTTTCTATGTTCTTCTACTTAAATCAATGTTTCTACTATGATGCTCATGGTATATCTTCAACTACAATATTGAACCCAAGTCAAGGACATTCATATTCATTCTTTATCAACCTTGACTATTCAATCTTGTTCATTCAAATATGTTCCCATTAAACCCTAGAGAAAGGAGAGAACCATTCATATATTTATACTATCCATTTATAAGTGGAACTCTAGGTTAATATTCAAATCCTATCTTAGTGAGATAAGTCCTTGATATTAATTAATGCTACCAGAAATATAAGTTAAGTGCTAAACCCTACTTGACCTAGTCAACCCTGGATGATAAGTAAGAACCTATTCCTCTAGTAATTCATTAGGAGGTCAATGTTAGGATCCTTACACCTTAGTAAGGCTAATAAACCTAGAAGAATTCTACCTATTCCAGAGAGTTCAAACTACATGTGTATACCAAAGTATATGGACTAGTACTTGATCTTGGAGAAGAGAACCATGTTTCACTAAGGAATCCTTATAAGGCCAATACCTTGATCATTACAAATTGGGTGATGATCATAAACCCTAAGAATCTAAGTGAGTGTGATGAGAGAAATGATAAAGAAGTGCTTAGTGAGGAATAAGAGGATCATGTCTAATGCATGATCATATTTATAGGCAAAGCGGGCTTTAGCCCCGGTTCGTGTCACAAACCGGTGCTAAAGATGCCGCACGAACTGGTGCTAAAGCTCTGCTGGTCCCCATGCGATGTCCTGGCCGCACGAACCGGTGCTAATGCAACCTATAGTCTGGGTTCGTAGCACAACCGGTGTTAATGCTCTTTGGAGCCAAAAACCAAAGCCCTGTTCTCTACTAGTGGAGCCACGCGGGCTGATCAGAAGCATTTCCCAAATTCTATGGCTTTTAGGCCAAATGAGGTAAGACTAGTCACAATGGGAAGTATCACATGATACTAATACTACTCCCACAATGCATAGTATTATAAGATAGTATCATATTATCATCATATTTAATGTTTTATAGAATCTCAATGCAAATTTGTGTACATGATGTGTTTGACATTAAGTTTTCTAGTTATACGTGCTATGCTACGGTATGATACCACTCCCATCTCTCACCTCATTAATTGGTGAGCCACATTACATTTTTGCCAACATAATATGCATGATACTACTTATGATACTCCAATTGTGGCTAGTCTAAGGGCATTTCCAACGGGGCGGCGAAAACGGACGCTCCGGCCGGGCCGAAAATGCTTCTGGAACACGCTCCAGCGGGGCGACGAATAGTGAACGGGCCGTCCGCAGCGACGCAAACCTAGCCCAAATATGCGCCTTGGATGCGTCTCTGCGGATGCTGCGCGGACACGCAAAGTGTCCGCTCGCTTCTGGCGGATGTTTCGTCGGGCCTGCCTGGCAGTGACCCAGGCTCGATGCGTCTTCTCAGCCACGCCAGTACTGGCGACGAGGCATCGCTTGGGCAGTCTGCGGCCGCGTAATGGCGATGCCTCGCATGGTGCGGCCGTCGCCTACCTCTGCGCACGAAGTAATGGCGATGCCACGCGTGTCGCGGCTGTCGCCTTCCTCCGGCCTATATAAACAGGGGCGCACGTATCTCATCTCCACCCACACTAAACCCTAGCTGCCGCACAACCTCCACCTTTGCCACCATGAGCAGCGTCGGCTGCGGGCAGGCTGTCGCGCCTCCACCTCCACCTCCACCTCCCCCGGCCCCGACCTCCGACGAGGAGTTCGACGACGACGACAGCACCGACGACATCCTGGACCAGGTTAGGGACACCAAGTTCATGGCTGACGCGGAGAATGAAGCAGAGGAGGAGCGAGCGGCCCACGCGGCGTTCGACGCCGAGATGGAACGCCGCAGGGTGGCGGCCACCGCAGCCGCAGAGGACGACGACTCTGACATCTCATGGTCTTCTGATGACCCTGATGCGCCTACTCCGGAGGAGAAGGCGGCGGAGCAGAGGGTGTTAGTCGACTCCTTCGACATGCTCAAGAAGGCCGAGGACTCTGCGAACGGGACGCTGCGGTGGTGCCTGCTGGAGGACGCGGCAACGCACCGAGCCCTAGTGGCCGCACGGTAGATGGCGAAGAAGCAGACGAGGGAGGGACGCAACGACGGGGCCAGGCCTCGGGCAGCAAGTAGTCTAGGTTTCTACAACTAGTTTGTATAGTTTCTATGTAGTGGATTATGCTTTTTAAATATTTTGTAAAATAAAAAATGGATCGCCACACTGGAAGCACACCCACACGCAAACAGACGCACGGTTAAAATATGTTCAACGCGCTGTCAAAATATATTCACGGGTAGAGGCAAACGAAAGCAAGCATTTTCGATCGTTCGGTACCCTGAGTCATGACCTAAACAATGGCATAGTTTCCCAAGTAGCAGCAGTACACAATAACATCTGTATGCAGTGTCGGAATAGAATTATTTACGACAACGACGCACAGGAACGCCGTATCGCGTCGTGTCGTGTCGTACGTTTGGTCGTCCTGCTATGTGCTGTCAAGTGGCAGTACGCCGACTGGCTAGTTGCCGGCGGGGGCGACCTGCCCGGCGACGAACGCCCTGAGGTTCTTCTCCGACGAGCCGCCCACGGCCGCGGCAGCTCGCGCCTTCTCCCTCCACATCGTGGCCTTGGCGCGCACCATCTCCGACGTGGCGAAGCTGATGCACCTCCGCAGCTCTTCTGCCTCCAGCACGCCGTCCTTGTCGCTGACGGCGGCCCTGACCCCGGTGCCGAGCTGCCGCTCCACCAGCCACGCGTTGGTGCCCTGGTCCGTCCACTGCGGTACTCCGACAACGGGCACCCCGCATGCCACGCTCTCCAGCGTCGAGTTCCAGCCGCAATGGGTCACGAAGCACCCCACCGCCGGGTGCGACAGCACCTTCCCCTGGTCACACCACTCCACCACCATGCCCCCGCCGGCGCACAGGTCGGCGCTGTCGACCTCGCCACGGTTGTCCTTCCTCAGCACCCAGAGGAACGGGCGGCCGCTCTCCGCCATGCCGCGCGCCACCTCCGAGATCTGCCGCTTGCTCATGGACGACAGGCTCCCGAAGGAGATGTACACCACCGACGACGCCGCCTGCGCGTCCAGCCACTCTATGTACCCCTTCCCGTCCTGCTTGAACAGGTCGTTGCTGTTGGTCGATGCCGGTGCTGCGTCCAGGAAGGAGAGCACGGGGCCAACGGGGACGATGTCGAGGCCATGCTGGCGTAGCGTCGCCACTGCGTCGGGCTCCATGGCCTCGAACGTGTTGGCGAGCACGGTGGCGCCCCGCCCGTTCTCCTCGCGGTCGTCGTCCAGCGCGCCGAGGAGCTCGCGGAACGCGGCGAGTACGAAGGCGTAGGGGTGCTCGTCGGAAGTGATGGTGAGGAACGACGGCAGGTCGCGCAAGCGGAGCGGCGCCGGGAACCCGGGGAGGCGTAGTTCCGCCCACGGGTCCTCCGCCGCGGCGGCGACGGCCTGGTCGAAGCCGTCGGTGCCGCGGAAGAAGTGGAAGTACGTGGCGAGCACGGTTGCCGGCTGGATCCAGTACAGCGCGGTGGGCACGCCGTGAGCGCGCGCGACGCCGGCGACCCAGGAGAGAAGCACGGTGTACACCACCTGCGTGACGGGGCGGCCAGCGTCGCGGAGGCGCGTGAGCACGCCGTCCAGCGTGCGGGGACCCACGATCTTGAGCTGTGACATGTAGTCCGTGTGGTCGTGCGCCGCGTTGTCGAAGCCGGCGTCGAAGCCGTCCGAGTAGGGCACGTACCGGACTCCCGCGCCGTCCATGTGCTCCTCCGCCTCACCGGCGTCTGGGAACATCTTGCGGCAAGCAGAGACGGCGGTGGAGAGCGTGACACGGGCTCCCGGCGTGGCCCGGAGCAGGCGCAGCGCGAGGTGGCGCGCTGGGTTGATGTGGCCCTGCGCCGGGTACGTGACCACGAGGAAGTGCGGCACCTCCCCCGTCGCCGCCGCCGCACGCTCCACCTTCTTTGCCACCATGGCCGGCATTGTTGATTGCAAGAGCAAGCGTACGTGAGAGTGTCCTTGCTGGCTCGAATTGCAGCGGCGAGTGATGGATGTGGCTGTTCGCTCCGCTTGTTTATATACGACGGAGGTGACGAAAGCAATGACTACATGGCGAGGGGGGAGCCATGTCACATGTGTGGTCAGCAGGTGGAAGGATTGCGGCTGGCTTGGGGATGGCGCCGGCTACACTACATGCGTTTGTGTGGCCCGTCGTGCAACGAGCCAAGAAGACGATGTTGAGGATTCCCCAAGAAGCCGACCGATCACGTGTACGTTTGATTCTTCTTCCAGAAACTAAGTTGTCAATTTGTGATGTGGCACCTATTTATATTACTCTATTTGTTACGGAGAGAGTGTGTGTGTGTGATGCCTCTCAGAGAAAGTTCGGAAAGAAGCTAAAATTTGTGTTTTAAGGATTCAAAAAATCCAAATCAAAATTTTACAGATTGCTAATGATGTATACTACAATGTTGGAAAATCTTAATACAAACTACTTTATATTCTAAGCTACTCAAAAATAACAAATTCTGACAAATTTTATAGTGAATAGTGCATATTTCAAGACTATAAATTTGTCAGATTTTGTCAATTTGGTGTAGCCTAGAATATAAATTAGTTTACATTGAAATTTTACACCATCATAGCATATATAATTTGCTACCTCTAGAATTTTGTTTCACGTTTTTTTGAAAATTCAAAATATAAATTTTGAGTGTTTAAAAATAAAGAACTACATGTAGCTCGGCCTCTAAAACGCCATAATCGAGAGCGGGACTGTATTTGGATTAATTATGGATCATGTTTTCTTAGAGTAATTAAGGATCATGTTGATTGATGAAATTTTGCATATCGAGAAAACATTCCTCAGCTGAACGGAATGTTCTAACACTCCCTGGCACACGCGCAACAACAACAATAGCAGTTATGGCCTCTTTGGATTCTAGGAATTTCACAAGAGTTTTTTTTGTAGGACTTACTATTAAGATTTTTTCTGTGGATTTTATTTGGATAAAAGGTACGCTGATACCTATATTCCTATGGGCTGGGTTCTTATGCCATAATTTCGTAGGAATTTAAACAACCACTTCAACATCGTTTAGGGCTCAAGTGTGTACAATGAAACGACTATTCTTGTAGTTTGCTTGTTCTTACAATCCTTTAGTTTGCATAGAAAAATCTACTTCCTCCGGTCCATATTAATGGACTCCACTTTGTCTAGATTTGTATGTATCTAGTTAAGGTTTTAGACTAGATGCATGTGTATCTAGATAAAGTTGAGTCAATTAATATGAACTGGAGGGGGTATGATATTTCTGTGTTTTACTTTATGTTCTCGGTCCACCAGAAATTAAGATAATTTTCCATAAGGTGACGCCATCAAATCTTAGTTGTGACTCACAAATCAATCCAATGGCCGGTTCGGGGAATTTGCAACACACCACTAAAACGCATCACGAAGCAATCTAATGGTCTTACATCATTTCCTACATGAAACCCCATATGCAACTAGATAAATCGATGTTGCAATACATGTTGCAACTCATGCTAGCATAATTATGGTGCAAACTAGTGGAGATGTGTCAACTAAAAATTAAGTTAATTGTTTATCCACGGAGAGTTAGGAAAGAAACCAATTTTCTATCCTTACTTTTTTCAAACCTATGATTCAAAGAGGCCTTGCATGTGTGGAAGTAATTTTTGTTTGAAACACAATACAGACGCTCACAAATACGTACATACACTCACTTCTACAAACTCATACACATATCTACCCTTATGAGCACTTTCGAAAGACTGGTTCAAAGAAGATGATTCGGCGGGTCTTTAGATTGACGAAGTCACCACAAACATCTTGCTGTGAATGGCAACATCATCTCCCAGTAAAAAATATTTCATCTTTCAAAGACATTAAAGCGTCAACCCTGTGATTTGAGTGTCCCTGAACCTCCTAACCGCCCATGGTTCTCTTTATGGAAGTGATTTAATCCCAACCCCAGCGCACATTCGCTCGATCTGATAAATGATACTACCTCCGTTTTAAGGAATAAGGCATCCTCGTTTTACGTGTTTTTTGCTTGACCAAGAATTACTTTAAATAGATAAACATTGTTTATATGAAATTATTATCATTAAAAAGTGCCTTTTAATACGGATCCAACGATAATAATTATATATAATATAATCAAGATTTTATCACAATTTATATGGTTAAAATTCATCTTAAAATACGCGTGCGCTTTATTCTTTGAAACGGTGGTAGTAGACATGACATGCAGAATCCTAGTACTAGTAAAATTTGGAGGCCGACATTCCCTTACGACATTATTGGTTGCGCAAGCAGACATCGGCTGGACACATACTATGCCGCTGTCTCCATCATATAAGAGTTTTTTATACAACGCTGCGTGTAATTAACAAACACATAGGAGGACAAAGAGTGAGCGATTAATTAAGGTTAAAGCTATCTATTATTTCTAGAAAATATCCTCCACTCTACGAGTTTTTAGTATAAAACTACCATTTTCGATTTCGATCTGCTATCACTTTGCAAAAGATCTTTTATCTCTAAATAGGAGTCCCACATGATCTAATTTTCCTGCATTCTCCTACCTCCACGTCATCATCTATTTATCCATGGGCTGAATCGGGTTGCGTCGCGTCTCTCCTCGATCTACAGTACTCCCTCCGTCGAAAATGTAAGGCGTATAAGGTTTAGTCAAAAGCCAAACTTTACAAACTTTGACAAAATATTTAGGAAAAAAATACATCTACAATACTAAATTGAGATATTAAGAAAATATACTTTAGGGTGAATATATTGATAATAATTTAGTATTATAAATGTTCATATTTTTGTGTATAAAGTTGGTCAAACTTTAAAAACATTGACTTTTGACTAATCATTAGGCATCTTACATTTTGGGGCGGAGGGAGTATTTTACAAAACTGGTGATGCATTGCTTCTCGCATTCATTCACCGGAAGCCAAACCAAGTGCTCTCCATAACTCGCGACCTCTGTATCTCCTTCGTTCCTTCCAATCCCTTCCCCTCTGCACCCTATTTATATCCCCTCCGCTTGATCTCCTTCGTACGAAGCTCCGTCGATTTCCGCAGGTCGGTCCACCATCGCTCATCGTCCTTCCACATATTCGACAGCTGACTGTGGTTGTCATCCTTCCTCACTGTTCGTTGTCGTGCAAAAATCAAGATCAACGCCAAAACCAGTCCCATGAGGAAGGCTGTCACTAGTGGAAAAAGGGGCAACCGTCTAAGCCTTTAGTACCGGTTCCCTTACGAACCGGTACTAAAGGGGTCATTTATACCGGTTCGGGTGCCCAGGCGGGCGAGGAGCATCTGTACCGGTTCGTGAGGGGCTTTCGTACCGGTTCATCTAAAGAACCGGTACTAAAGGGTGCCTATATGATCACTGCCCCCTCCCCCCATGATCCTTTCTCATTTTCTCGTCTCTCTCTCACACACATTTCTAAATATTTTGCACCTCTCACACTCCAACAAATTTTCATTATTTTCTCCATCATTTTAACAAGATTAACGATATCCATCTATCCAAGGGTTAGCAATATCATCCTTTCTTCCGGCGTTCCTAATTTAGCTCGTTTCTTTGCTAGTTTAACTCGTATTATTTTTCTAGTGCTAGCAAGGTGTTCGATGAAATGCCTAAGTTAGGGATTTTTTTATATGCAATTTGAGCTCAAATTAAAGTATGTTTTGTAGGTTTTAGTATCATCCCCGTCCTCACCGCCGTCGATCGCCAGCGTCGTCCCCTAGCCGGCACCGTACCACCTCGGTGAGCCTCTTCTTTTTTATAAAAAAACATAGTTTTATGTGATGAACTTGAATATTAATTAAGTTGGTCACTCATATATCCATGCTGTTGTGTAATTAATTATTTTTTATATACTTATATAATGCAGATGAGTCGACAATGAATGAACAGTGACCGGTGCCATCCCGACTTCATTAATGGCATGCATTATTTTCTCAACGTGGCTGTAATAACCCACAAAACAAGGAAAATTTTTGCGCCTTATTGCAACTAAACCTAAGAGGGATCGAGGTTCTCTCTCACTTGCAATTAGGGTTAGGCAATGTGAGTTATGAAATTTCGACATGATCTCTTTTGTATCTTGTTGACTTTGGGAGTTGATTTCATTTGACAAGTTATATTGAATTTATAATCCAAAATAGAAATGATAAAGAAGATAGAATTTGAATTATGAATTTAGAATTCAAATACATTTCATATTTCAAACACATTTCATAAATTCAAGTCAATTTGAATTTCAAATTGAAAGATAAATACACAAATGTTTATAAGTAATTTTTACATACACAAACTGAGCTCATAAGTAAAACTTGAGCTTTATTGATCATACACACATAAATACAAAGTCTTTACAATATTCTTGATACAAGAATTGAATGAATGTAAATAGAAAATAAAAATAAGATTACATTGTTTGATTCTAGACTAAATCCTAAAACTACTATCTTGGAAGAACTGATCTTGAGGTCATATTCACCTTCAAAACCTGCAAAACAAAGAGACTAGCTAGGCAGGGGTTAAATAGAAAGCCAGTAGTCAGTTTGAGGTGAACCAAGTGTCAATGACACTTGTGTTTGTCCAAAATCCTGGACAGGACAGGATAGGATCAACAGCAGACAAAAACAGGGCAAGGACAGTGGCCCAAGTTTCACCAAAGAAGCTCACAGCTCATGGGTTGCTGTGCAACCAACAACAAGGCAAGGCACAGCCTAGTCACCAAGCATGTCAGGCTTGTGTGGCATAGCCAAATAAGAAGTACCAGGAGTATAAATAGGGCAGATGATACGTCTCCGACGTATCGATAATTTCTTATGATCCATGCCATATTATTGATGATACCTACATGTTTTATGCACACTTTATGTCATATTCGTGCATTTTCTGGAACTAACCTATTAACAAGATGCCGAAGTGCCGATTCTTTGTTCTGTCTGTTTTTGGTTTCGAAATCCTAGTAACGAAATATTCTCGGAATTGGACGAAATCAAGACCCGGGGGCCTATTTCGCCACGAACCTTCCGAGAAGACCGAAGAGCATACGAAGTGGGGCCACGAGGTGGCCAAACCACAAGGCGGCGCGGCCAAGGGGGCCCACGCCGCCCGTGGTGTGGGCCCCTCGTCGGCCCTCCGACTCCGCCCTTCCGCCTACTTAAAGCCTCCATCGCGAAACCCCCGATGCGAAAAACCACGATACGGAAAACCTCGCCGAGACGCCGCCGCCGCCAATCCCATCTCGGGGGATTCTGGAGATCTCCTCCGGCACCCTCGCCGGAGAGGGGATTCATCTCCCGGAGGACTCTACACCGCCATGGTCGCCTCCGGAGTGATGAGTGAGTAGTTCACCCCTGGACTATGGGTCCATAGCAGTAGCTAGATGGTTGTCTTCTCCTCATTGTGCTTCATTGTTGGATCTTGTGAGCTGCCTAACATGATCAAGATCATCTATCTGTAATACTCTATGTTGTGTTTGTCGGGATCCGATGGATAGAGAATACCATGTTCTGTTAGTTATCAAGTTATTGCATATGTGTTGTTTATGATCTTGCATGCTCTCCGTTATTAGTAGAGGCTCTGGCCAAGTTGATGCTAGTAACTCCAAGAGGGAGTATTTATGCTCGATAGTGGGTTCATGCTCGCATTGACACCGGGACGGTGACGAGAAAGTTCTAAGGTTGTGTTGTGATGTTGCCACTAGGGATAAAACATTGATGCTATGTCCGAGGATGTAGTTATTGATTACATTACGCACCATACTTAATGCAATTGTCTCGTTGCTTTGCAACTTAATACTGGAAGGGGTTCGGACGATAACCTGAAGGTGGACTTTTTAGGCATAGATGCAGTTGGATGGCGGTCTATGTACTTTGTCGTAATGCCCAATTAAATGTCACTATACTTATCATGACATGTATGTGCATTGTTATGCCCTCTCTATTTGTCAATTGCCCGACTGTAATTTGTTCACCCAACATGCTTTTATCTTATGGGAGAGACACCTCTAGTGAACTGTGGACCCCGGTCCATTCTTTTAAGGGATTTCTATTTTCGTGCCCTCGGTTCCTTAGTTGTGCTCAGTTTTCCCCAGCCCCTTAGTTTTTCCTCAGTTTTACCCTAGCCTTTGTCTGAAGACCCGCAGAAGGAGCTCAGACGGAAGGAATCCGTTTATTTGGACGTTCGTGCCGACGTGTTGCGCCGCGTCGTCCGTGGGGCCGCGTCGTGTGGGGCCGCGTCGCGTGGGGCTGGTAGAAAGGGACCGCGTGGGACAGGACGAGAAGCGTTTGGTTGCACGTGAGCGGGAGCCGGGTTTTGTCTCTCTCGCCCAAATTGGCATTTTTAAGAGCACCTTTTCCCTCTTTCTCTCTCTGTCTTTTTCACCAAATTAGTATCAAATCTAGAGAAGCTTCTATTTCTGTCTTTCTTCAATATGGCAGCAAATCTAGTAGCAAATCTCCGGGGTTATTTATGCCTTTTGGCCCTCGTTTTTTGCCCAATATGGCAGCAAATCTAGTAGCAAATCTAGAAGCTATTATATGATAAATTCACAAGCAAGCATAATCGGAAAACTAAGTATAATACATAGGTAAACCGCATACGAGCAGCCAAAAGCAGCCAATAACATTGTTAATGTTCACGACAAACTAAGCTGCAAAAATATACAAGATCACGCACGCAATGTATGGACAACAAGAAGATTAGGATGAATGAATTTGTTCTTCATTCCTCCTCATATATTTCTCCGTCGCTCCATTCGTGCAATTCCCCAAGGAAATATTCATTGAACTCCTTCCGTCCGCAGGTGTGAGGCCAATACATCCTCCAAACGGTATGGCCTCGTGTTCATTTCTCAAACCGTAGAATCCTATTCTATCCACACGTAGTGGCCACTCATCCCAGGCATTTGTATCATGAGAGTACGCTCCGATATAACCCAAATCCGTGTAGTAGATGCTGCCAGGTTGAAGTGTCGGGTACACTCCGGTGTCGACGGAGATACACCGGATATAATTCACGAAGAAGGCATTACCGCCAATGTTAGTGACCGGATGGAGAGAGCGGCTCCGAGTGTCCACACGGTACACCAATGGTTTGCCCGCCAAAGCCGCGCTGACCAACAACACAAGCAGACGAGATCACCATCCGACTCCACAAGGTAGAACTTCGACGTCCAAGTTCCGGAAATGAAATTAGTGTCTCCATCTTGACAGGTGCTCGCGCGCTGCTGCAACCGTATATTGGTGCACACTATTCTTCCGATCTCAAAATTGTCCGCAGCCTATCGCATACGGTTCACCATTGAACGGGGTAATGCAACGGAAACCATGGTTCTTGATCGAAAATCTTCCTTCTCCCCAATCCCCATCTTCATTTATATCCTTAGTTGGAGTGCTCTCATCGACCCAACCAATTACCGGCGGGTAATGTGTGGCAACGAAGACCATAGTCGGGGATTTGATAACGACGATCGATTTCGGAAAACGGATGGCATCTGCGCCTCAAACATCGTGTTCGATTTCTTTGTGAGTGGGTTCAGCAGCCGTATCTTGTGCGGTGGGTTCTTCCGGGCAAGCACGATGACGCCACGGGAAAAGCCGACGAAGTAGAATCTAAAATATATTGAAAAGATAACATTCAGCACTAAGATTGAAAATAAGATCTATGGTGACGCCACGGGAAAAGCCGAGGAATTTGAACCTTGCACGAACTGCAGATAGATCTATGGTGACGTAGCGGGATGTGCCGAGATGGAGGAAGGTGAACTCAGCGGCGCGTGGAAGGGCGTGGTGTAGCATGATCCATTCGTGCGGGTGCACGTCGGGATCGAGTAAACCCGAGCGCCAATTTCTACGAGACTTGCCTCATAGCAGAGTAGCTGTCCACGTACTCCTCTTTGGCCAATAAGCATTCGCCGATCTTGTGAAGTGGTCCGTCGGCCGTGAGACCGGCCCGGTTCACGGAGGCGCCGCGCTTGGATGCGCCGCCCTCGGATGCGCCGCCCTCGGAGGCGACGGGCTCGGCGGCGACGGGCTCGGCGGCGACGGGCTCGGAGGCGACGGGCTCGGAGGCGACGGGCTCGGGGGCGATGGCCGCCGGCGCATTCTTCTTCTCCATCGCCGGCGGGGGAGGGCTCGTACGGCGGTTGGGGTTTTTTGGAGAAGTTGATGGGACGTGAGAGGGGTGGTTTCGTGCGTGAGCGATAATGAGACGTACTCGTGTGCGAGAGGGAGGGAGAGAGGGGCTTACGCGTCCTAAATGCGACCCGAGTCAACAATGGCACGTCTTCCACGTCCGCACCGCGACACGCGTCAACAATGGCACGTCTTCCACTTCGCACCGCAACACGCGTCCTCGAGTCTAACCCCGGAAATTTAGATATACTCATGTATACCCTCGAGTCATATACTAGCATTTTTTGTATGCTCGGTTTTCACCTTGAGTGCTAATATCGGCTAGTGCAATATACTCAGTTTTACCCTCAAGTGGCTGGTCAACAGAGAGTCAACAAATGGGATTAACTAGTTAAATGAGTTATTTAATGTGCAAAAAATTCCGAAAAGGAGTGGCACTTACTCATGGAGTCTTTACCACAAATTTTCACTTCTCAAATCATAGATAAATCGTAGATAAATCAAGTTTCACCACAAATTGCCACTTCTCAAATCACCTAGTAGCTATGAAGGTGCATGGTTTTCCATAATAAGCCCTACCCAAAACAGACTTTCCCCAAAACATACTTTGTCCGAATGAGACCATAATTTTCACACTCATGTAGATTTGTATTGCAAATAGTTTGAGGTAGGCCAAGATGGGTTTCATTGTACAAAACACGCATTTTCCATTTTTTAAATCTCATATTTGAATCCCTTAGTCCGTTTACTACTCACTTGCCCTTGGTTTCTTGATACTACTCAGCTTTGCCCTCTCCCTTCACAAACTCTCACGGACGCCCAACATTGCCCCGATTGGTCTAGCCCATGTCACGCGGATCGTGCCCGACGACTGTTGATCGTATGATCTAACGGGCGGGATAACCCCTATCTCTCTCTCCGGTCGGGGCCACCACCCTCTCTCTCTCTCCGTCGTCGGTTAGCTTCACGCAAAGTTTGGTTTTCTCGCATTATTTTTCACGAGCTAAATTATAAACTCTTTTTAGGCATTACTTTTCACGCAAAAAATGATAAACCATCACCGATTTGTTGTAGCCATTACTTTTCACGCACAAAAATGATACACCATCACCCATTTCGTGTACCCATTACTTTTCACGCAAAAAATGATAAACCATCACCGATTTTGTTGTAGCCATTACTTTTCACGCACAAAAATGATAAACCATCACCGATTTGTTGTAGCCATTACTTTTCACGCACAAAAATGATACACCATCACCCATTTCGTGTAGCCATTACTTTTCACGCAAAAAATGATACACCATCACCCATTTCTTGTACCCATTACTTTTCACGCAAAAAACGATAAACCATCACCGATTTCTTGTAGCCATTACTTTTCACGCACAAAAATGATACACCATCACCCATTTCGTGTACCCATTACTTTTCACGCAAAAAAATGATAAACCATCACCGATTTTGTTGTAGCCATTACTTTTCACGCACAAAAATGATAAACCATCACCGATTTGTTGTAGCCATTACTTTTCACGCACAAAAATGATACACCATCACCCATTTCGTGTAGCCATTACTTTTCACGCAAAAAATGATACACCATCACCCATTTCTTGTACCCATTACTTTTCACGCAAAAAACGATAAACCATCACCGATTTCTTGTAGCCATTACTTTCCTTTTAGGCATTACTTTTCACGGTAAAATGATAAACTATACCCCCACAACGGTCGTCTCCTCCTTAATTTATTGTGTATAAACCCCCACAACGGTCATCTCCTCCTTATTTTATTGTGTAAACCCTACAACGGTCATCTCTCCCTTATAAACACCCACACGGCCATCCCTTGTGTCAATAGGTTCCGCCTCTCTCTTCTTTTCGTTCACATACACTTTATCCATTGCCATGGCTTCCACGTCTCGGACGCGGACCGGAAGGGGAAGGGGAAGGGGAAGGGAAGTGGATCATCATCATTGCCACCACCACCGTCAACACTGCCATTGATCATAGAGGAGTTCTTCATCGTCGTCCGTGAAGACCCTTTGGTCAAGAAGGTACGTACGCGTTCCCACATATATGATGCATGTGATTAATTATGGGCATGTTCTAAAAAACCTTTAATTTCAAGGGTTCCCTAATTTCAAACGATCGGCGCTCGATCTCTTTGCAGGAACTCCCAAAAAATTTGCGGACTATCTTGACGGCAAGGAGCCAGCTAAGGTGTATCTCGCGAGCAGTCGACTGCGGTCCTCGTCTCCGGACCGTGGAGGTCCTATTTGACGGACAAGGCCGGATGTACCTCGACAAGGGCTGGGAGAAATTCGCCATCGCGCACGGTGTGGATTTTGGCTGGTTCGTACACTTCAAATATGAAGGCGATGATGTGCTCACGGTGAAGGTGTTCGACGGAACAATGTGCGGGAGGTACTACTACTCAGACGACGAAGATACTGACGATGAAAGCGACGACGACGTGAAGCCATGCATCCATCCCCTTTAGATAATTAAGGGGATTATGACCAAGAATATATATGTAGCTTCATATGCATCGATTTAGAGATCTAGCTATTTATTATGCATGTAAAAAATAATATCGCATTTCCACTATTATTCGAGCACCACATCCTCCAAACGATGCCGATGCCGATGCCGATATCGGCATGGTCGAACGGCTATGCTCGCCGCCATCTGCTAGGTCAACGTCGGGATGCACAATGTTTAGCATAAGAGTCACTTTAGATTAAGCTGCGAAAATGGGCTGAGGCAACCCCTACGGAGCGGCTCTATATTATATTCTCTAAATAAAATAGACGACCACAGCGGTCATTGGCTGCGGAGGCCCCACAGAGCGGCAATATATAATTTTCTATAAATAAATAGACGACCCATCGGTCATTAGCTGCGGCAGCCCCATAGAGCGGCCCCATTTGTCATTGGCAGCACCGCGTATACAATCGGAAATAAAACGGCCCACGCGTCGGCCGTAGATGGATCCACCCGTCGGACACGAGACGGTCGGCGAGGAACTGACCTCACGGTAACGGTAAGGCCTCTGACCTGACGGAACCCGCGTCTTCGAGGGGTTTCAAACTAGAGGGAGGGGAAAACTGAGGAAAAACTAACGAGCTGGGGAAAACTGAGTACAACTAACGAAGCAGGGGCACGAAAATAGAAATCCCTTCTTTTAATACTGAAATACAAATCTGCTGCAATACTTGTTTTACTGTTTTCTCTGCAAACAATCATCTTCCACACAATTCAGTTAATCCTTTGTTACAGCAAGCCGGTGAGATTGACAACCTCACTGTTTCGTTGGGGCAAAGTACTTTGGTTGTGTTGTGCAGGTTCCACGTTGGCGCCGGAATCCCCGGTGTTGCGCCGCACTACATCCCGCCGCCATCAACCTTCAACGTGCTTCTTGGCTCCTCCTGGTTCGATAAACCTTGGTTTCTTTCCGAGGGAAAACTTGCTGCTGTGCGCATCATACCTTCCTCTTGGGGTTCCCAACGAACGTGTGAAATACACGCCATCAAGCATATTTTCTGGCGCCGTTGCCGGGGAGATCAAGACACGCTGCAAGGGGAGTCTCCACATCCCAATCTCTTTACTTTGTTTTTGTCTTGCTTAGTTTTATTTACTACTTTGTTTGCTGCACTAAATCAAAATACAAAAAAATTAGTTGCTAGTTTCACTTTATTTGCTATCTTGTTTGCTATATCAAAAACACAAAAAAATTAGTTACTTGTTTTACTTTACTTAATATCATGCATGTTTTTATTTCACTAGTTAAGCATAATGGAAAACAACAAAAATATGAGAGATATTTATGAACTTTATCTTGAATTAGGACATGATGTGTTTGAAGAGAGAATTAAAAAACCCATGGAACTTTATATGCATGCTGATGGGAATGTTATCACTATGGATGCTTTGAACACCATTGTTGCTAATACTATGAAAAATTCTAAGCTTGGGGAAGCTGGCTCTGATGATCATGATCTTTTTAGTCCCCCAAGCATTGAGGAGAAAATTTTCTTTTATGATTACAATATGCCTCCTATATATGATGATAGCCACTTTGTTGAATTTGCTCCCACTACAACTAATAAAATTGATTATGCTTATGTGGAGAGTAATAATTTTATGCATGAGACTCATGATAAGAATGCTTTATGTGATAGTTACATTGTTGAGTTTGCTCATGATGCTACTGAAAATTATTATGAGAGAGGAAAATATGGTTGTAGAAATTTTAATGTTACTAAAACATCTCTCTATGTGCTGAAATTTTTGAAGCTACCCTTGTTTTATCTTCCTATGCTTGTTACTTTGCTCTTCATGAACTTGTTTATTTACAAGATTCCTATGCATAGGAAGCATTTTAGACTTAAATGTGTTTTGAATTTGCCTCCTGATGCTCTCTTTTGCTTCAAATACTATTTCTTGCGAGTGCATCATTAAAATTGCTGAGCCCATCTTAATGGCTATAAAGAAAGAACTTCTTGGGAGATAACCCATGTGTTATTTTGCTGCAGTATTTTATTTTATATTTGTGTCTTGGAAGTTGTTTACTACTGTAGCGACCTCTCCTTATCTTAGTTTTGTGTTTTGTTGTGCCAAGTAAAGTCTTTGATAGTAAAGTAAATACTAGATTTGGATTACTGCGCGAGAAACAGATTTCTTTGCTGTCACGAATCTGGGTCTAATTCTCTGTAGGTAACTCAGAAAATTAAGCCAATTTACGTGAGTGATCCGCAGATATGTACGCAACTTTCATTCAATTTGGGCATTTTCATTTGAGCAATTCTGGTTCCCTAATAAAATCCATCTTTACGGACTGTTCTGTTTTGACAGATTCTGCCTTTTATTTCGCATTGCCTCTTTTGCTATGTTGGATGAATTTCTTTGATCCATTAATGTCCAAGTAGCTTTATGCAATGTCCGAAGTGTTAAGAATGATTGTGTCACCTCTGAACATGTTAATTTTTATTGTGCACTAACCCTCTAATGAGTTGTTTCGAGTTTGGTGTGGAGGAAGTTTTCAAGGATCAAGAGAGGAGTATGATACAATATGATCAAGGAGAGTGAAAGCTCTAAGCTTGGGATGCCCCGGTGGTTCACCCCTGCATATTCTAAGAAGACTCAAGCGTCTAAGCTTGGGGATGCCCAAGGCATCCCCTTCTTCATCGACAACATTATCAGAGTTCCTCCCCCGAAACTATATTTTTATTCCGTCACATCTTATGCACTTTGCTTGGAGCGTCGGTTTGTTTTTGTTTTTTGTTTTGTTTGAATAAAATGGATCCTAGCATTCACTTTATGGGAGAGAGACACGCTCCGCTGTAGCATATGGACAAGTATGTCCTTAGGCTCTACTCATAGTATTCATGGAGAAGTTTCTTCTTCGTTAAATTGTTATATGGTTGGAATTGGAAAATGCTACATGTAGTAATTCTAAAATGTCTTGGATAATTTGATACTTGGCAATTATTGTGCTCATGTTTAAGCTCTTGCATCATATACTTTGCACCCATTAATGAAGAAACACTTAGAGCTTGCTAATTTGGTT
Source organism: Lolium rigidum (assembly GCF_022539505.1). NCBI lineage: Eukaryota > Viridiplantae > Streptophyta > Magnoliopsida > Poales > Poaceae > Lolium > Lolium rigidum. The sequence continues at coordinate 328,186,000 of NC_061513.1, read as the reverse complement.
TGCATATTTGGTTTCTCTAGAGTCTAGATAATATCTAGTATTGAGTTTTGAACAACAAGGAAGACGGTGTAGAGTCTTATAATGTTTACAATATGTCTTTTATGTGAGTTTTGCTGCACCGTTCATCCTTGTGTTTGTTTCAAATAACCTTGCTAGCCTAAACCTTGTATCGAGAGGGAATACTTCTCATGCATCCAAAATCCTTGAGCCAACCACTATGCCATTTGTGTCCACCA